>NW_027133085.1:5167500-5767500 GCF_026122565.2 Emydura macquarii macquarii
CTATTTCAAATATAGTAGAAAAAGCACACTTCAGCCTGTATAATGCTTTGGCTGTGTCCTCTCCATGGTTGGAACAAGCCAAACACATTTTGGGATTACTACAACATAAATCATAAATAAAAATAATTGACCAATCATAAGGAAAGAGGAAACAGTCGTTTTAATTCACAAAATAGGGGTGGAATGCTGCTTCCAATAAAGTCAATGGACATTTTGCCATTGACTTCAATGAAAGCGGGAATGGTCAGTTTCCTGGGGCTAAAACTTGCCCTGATTATAGCCTGTGAAGTCAATGAGGCTGAAGGAGGGGTAAATCAGGCCAAAGTCTGGTCCTGAAGAGACACTGCTGGAAGTGTGCATTTTAGGTATAGGGTAATGTACAAAAAATATGGGTGGACAAATGGGATGAAACCTTCATTTTGTTTCTTTCAGACAGAGGTGGTGTTTTGGGATTATTAATATTATTTTTTAAAACAACAGCATATAGTGGATTTTGGTATGGATCTGAGCTAAGAGAAACAGCAGCATCTTGTTCACCTTCCTTTCCGTTCTGCTATATAACACAATACTGAAAAAGCACAAAGAGGATTAAAACAATGTTTAAAGCAGCAAAACCTATGCAACATCCCATCTCATCAAATAATGGTAGGAGTTTAATTTTTCTGAGCTTGCTGGATATGCAGAGTATATTAAACAAACAAACCCCAAGCCTTTCAGCTTAACCATGAAATAATTTGGAACTGAAAACTTCTCCTACAGGAAGGGAGAGTGATCCCATACAGCATCTCATCACTGCTGATACCGTTTTATTTTGTTTTTAATATCAATTTGTACTCAGAATTTCTCTAATACAATATCAAACACATAATGCATATTCTGTATTTTGGCACTAGAAATCAAATCCATGCTAACTCTCAAGCCTACATCTATCATTTTCTAAAGTATTGAAGAATTTGTCAGTAAGGGAGAGACTATAGGTTCAAAGATGCACACAAAATATCTGAATCAGCTTTTTTTTTCTTGATTGAACTAGGCCATGTTAAGAAAAATACAGAAAACCCAGCTGTGCTTTTTTTGATTTATAAAATTAAAGGTGACTAGAATTCAGCGATCTGTTATACTATATGACAAGATAGAATTTAAATTACTTATTCTAACTATTGAGAGCATTTTATTATCTACTTTTAATATTTTTTTATCTGAGTAATTTGTTATGCACTGAGACCATCTTTGACAGTAGCACCATTTACAGCACTGCTACTGTGCATCACTGAATATATATATATACACACACATCTGCATTAAAGGAGAACACCACAATATAAACTTTAAATATGTATCTGGAATAACTTACTCTGTGAACATTAACAGTCAAACGGAGATCAAATTCTGGAAAAGTAATTTTAATTTAAATTCTGTCAATTAAGAAAGTATGTATCTTATTCTGAAGAAAACCAATTAAATAAGAGCAGCAGATATGGAGAGCAGGAATTAATATTTAGTTAATTTCCCCCCCGCCCCCCCAAATTTACCATTAAACACTTCAGCAAACAGTGACTTTGTTATCAGTGTAACTGAATAAAGGACATTAAAACTTTTGTAAAGTGGCTAGTTAGTGTTACCAAATAATAATGTTGGGAAAACTTTTAATCCATAATGGCCTGACTTGCTCTCTAATACACTTATGAGATGTAGCCACCTTATGAAGCCTTCTTATGAATCAGCAGCCAGGGCCCAAGCATAATTTTTTTGGGCCAAGTACAAACTTGCTCCATTAAAAGGTTTCGGATGCCAGTCTCTTCATGAAATAACAAATTAACTCCTTACTGCAGAAGCTAATTTTAAATGTTGGTAAAACACCAATTGTCTTATTTTTGTTCCTTTCTACCATAGAAGACTACAGAGTTATACTCTAATGTACTCTCAGGTAGCAAGCAGAATAACCGTGATGCAGCTACTCATGGTAGGTGACAAATTCTTGGCAACATCAACTATGATGTTACATTTAGTGGAAGACATATAGAGAAAAAACAAAGCAACCCAGGGTTATGCGAGGGACATAAGTGAAATGAACAGGGTACAAAGTATCAGAGATTTGTTCAGTAACAGTAAAATACAGCATAGGAGTTAAAAGATGGCCTTGACTTGTTTTCATTTTAAGGTTATAGAACAGTGTTCTCCTTTTCTGCAAGCAATAACGGTCTGCACTGAATAAAACACATCCATACTATACCAGGCAAAAAAGTGTAAAAGTCGAAAACTAACAGGCGCTGGCTGAGGTTGGGCCAAGACGGTGTGGTTTCCAGCTGAAGCCAAAATGGTGTCTGCTCTTACCTGGCCACCTGCAAAAATGATAGGTGCAGAGGCAGGTTTGGGCCGGTAGGGAATGGTGGCACCTTTGGGTGGGGACTGAAAACAAAAACATATCAAGATATGGAATTAAGTAGCTCACATAAAATCATTTTTTACTTTGTTCACCGCATACAGCAATTGCATGCCTCTGCCCCATTCACCAGCACATTCTCGCAAGGGCCTGGATCCTGCTCCCATTGAATTCAGTGGCAAAATTCACATTCACTTCAGGGGAACTGGCTAAAGTCCTTATTACATAGGCAAAAGGAAAATGCAGACAGGTTTGTTTTTGCTTCCCCAAGAATTAGGTAAAGATTCCAGGGGTCTGAGAATGAAATTAGCTTTTCATGATACTTAAGGAAGTTAGGTGCCAATTTTGAAACTTGTTGATCTTTTGGAAGAATCTACCCAGTGTTCTCTCTTTGCACTAATCTGTTACCAGAGAACAATACATTTAGCTGATAACTCTTTGTGCATTGTCACACAGCCAAGTGTCCCGGTACAAAAGTGAAATAAGAATTTTCAGTCAGTGCTACAGTCACCACTCTCATTGCACTCAGATGAAAGATTACATGGGCCTGATCCTGCTTTCTACGGAACTCAGGGAGAAGTGGAGGGGCCCTCTACAAACAACAGGAGGAGAAAACTGTGCTGAGAATCAGTAGATAAAAATATGATCAGTAAGTACTTGACTGATCATAAATATTTCTTTATAAAATAGAGACTAAGAAAAACAAAATGGCCCTGGGAACAATCCTGTAAAACAAGCTTCAAATTATCTGCACAGTGCTTGGCACAATGACTTCTAGGCACTACTACTATCAATCAACAACAACAGAAACAATAAATAACAACAATAATAATAAAATAACATTTCCATGCCCTAGTTCTGTATTATTAGTTATTTGATTTTAATAAAGCAGTAACTGTGGCCAAATTAAATAAATTTAACAAATTAAACATGTTTCTTTTATGTATGCTTTAATATTTGAAGAAGCAAAATGTAGTTAAAGCATTGTCTTCTCCAAGGGTTCATGCCTGTGATTTGCTATCTCTAATTTATTATCTCTAAAATTAAGAGGCTCGATATGCAGAAAATGACTCTTTGGCCCTGGTTTGTGTCTGAAAATAACTCTGGTGCAAATAATATAATTTAGACATCAGACCACTGCTTAAATGACTGGGTGACATTACTTCCACACGCCAGTAATGGGAGATTCGAAATTGCTCCTGCAGTTATTTGCATCTGCATAGCTGTGAGACCGAGATGGGAAGTGAAAGGACAGGATTAAGCCCTTTTCAAAATCATGCCCTTTAAGTTATATTCTAAATTCTACATATAGACAGATGAATTTTTTATTTTCAAGCAGTTTATCAATTCTTCATAAAGTCATACGAAGCTCTCTGTGGCTAATCAACTGAAACTGGTTTCCAGTATTTTCTTTTTGTTTTGCTACATTTTTATGAAGAGATGCTTCTTTCAAATATGCAAATCTAATGCCAACTGAAGCAAGAGGCCCTTATTTGCCAGGCAAAGTTTGATCCTTACAATAATAATAATTTATAACACTGATTTTTATTAGGTTGCATGCTCTTTTGATGTACAATAACAGACAAAAATTTTAGATGCCATACATATTAGACACCACAATATTTAGATTAAAGAATAATTGTATGATGTGAGACATCACATTGTAACTAGATCTAGTGGAACATCTTCTTTGGCAGAATGTTTTGCCATTGGAAAACGCTGATTTGACAAAACTGAAATGTTTTGGAGGAAATTTATTAACTTTGTCTAAATTTTCAACAGGAAATTATCAAAATGTTTCATTTTGGTGAGACTGAAATATTTCATTTTGACCTTACTGATACATTTGGTTTCAATAAGGATAGAACATTATTATATTATATTATATTAATAAACAGATTATAATAATATAATAAAATCAAAGCGACAAAGTCAAAATGAAACATTTTGACTTTATAAAAACAAAATGATGATCTTATTGAAATGTTTCAACCTTATCAACCAAACGTTTCAATAGCAGCAGACTGAAATTTTTCAGGGTATTTTGTTTCACAAAAAATTCTGAGGTTTGTACTTTTTATCCCGATTTGTGGTGGGACTTGTGTTTTTCAACCAGCTCGGCTGTTTACATTTTAAGGACAACCAGTGTGGAAGAGTTACATGGTAAGCAAATCCTGCCATAATTGACTGATCTGTGAGGCACTCTGCACTCTAAACACCAGGAGCATTGACAACTAGTCTTGAAATTACTGGGAGTTGAGATCAGCATCTTACAGGATCAAGGCTTGAGTGAGGGGCCAGATTTGGAGAAAATTAACAATTTCTGAACATTATCAGTATGAACTTTAAATGTTTTTAGTGCTCTCTTACCTCTAGCATGACCACACAGATTTGTTTTACACATTGAATAATGGCATCAGGGGTGCCTGATATAGTGACAGCACGTTCTGTTGAATTTGGCAACATATCCCCTGCTACTTGTACCTGGGCCCCTGTGGACTTAAGAAAAAATAAACAAAACAAACATTAGTGTCATAAATATACAGCTGCACATAAAAAGTACAAATGCAGCTGCAGATAAAGTACAGTCATAACTAAAACATGTCTGTTTTTCAGATTTATGCTATATATATAGCAAATAAAATTGCCGGGAATAGATTTGTGTATGTAAACCAAATTTGCAAGTATTTCCAATGGTAAAAAGAATAGTTATCAATGGTTGTTAAATAAATAAATAAATAAATAGAGATTTTAACCCCAAGGTTAGTCTCCCAACTTTCTGAAACAGAGACTACTGCAGATACAATGGAAAAAAAATATGAAAACTAATGACTTTCCTAATCATTAAGACAATCATTAAAAAAATAATTGCTGATGTCTGAAGAGCTTCAGCTTCCCAAATGAATTCCAGTCATGGATGGGTGATCCCTTAATGAACTGATGACTGAGATCATTTTACTGAATGAAATTTTGGGTTGCTTTGTATTCACATCATAGTGATGCAGTGCAATACAGAAGCACTTCTAAATTATTATTAGTGTTGATTAAACATATGCACATCATCAGCTTTTAGTTCACTGATGAACCTAACCAGGTAATGAGCCAGTGTTCCTTCCTCCTCCCCCCTCCAATATTAATGTTAATGGCTCTTAGTGGAAAAAAAAAAGACGCCAAAATCATCCTTGGTGTAACGCAGCAAAAATCCTGCAAGTCATTTTCAATTGATGGAAAAAAATATAACAAAACCTTTTTCTATTAAATTAATATTTTCATACGTTATACACACACCTATTTCTGATCCTCATTTGTGGGTACAAATGTTTTTGTCTTGCAATGATTTTGTGTCAGTCAGTTTGGAGTTAATTTAGTTTGTTGTTGGCCATGCACAACTCATCTTATTCTTTTTTCCAGAGACTGATTAAATTACTGATTACATCTTCGGTTCACTTGTGCTGTTTAAACCCAGAATATCAATTATGGGTTCTTTAATATGCTTTGGAATGTCACCATAATTTGATCAATCTGTCATGTCATTATGCTATTTTTTTAAAAAAAATAATCATGTCTTGAAAATACTGAGGCAAACTACATGTTGTTGCTGGATACATGATTGAGCATAAAAGAACACCTATCCTACTAGTGCTGCTCAATGTGTTGCGTGAGGATGAGATTAGAATGCATCTTGAGATGTATGATCCTTTTTCATTTGGGCCGTAGTCACCATTTAAAACAAAGTTTTGAGCAACAGCAGGTCTTGGACAAAATATACTGGGCCCAATACTGCTCTCAGTTTCATGCGTGCCATTCAATCATGCATTTTGTTGATGTATAAAGCTTATAACATTTTTAACTGATATAAAAATATCTTGGCATTTTGTGGTTAGAGGAAAATTGGTAATTGACGTAAATTTAATATTAAAAAACAATCTGAGTACTGTATAAAGGTAGTCTATCTGATAAGATTTAATCTAAAGGAAAGCTCAAATGTATTTGTTATCTATACATGATTATGTAATGTATTTCCTGTATATGAGTAATAATTGTTGCTGAGTGATCATTATTATGTTGCTGTAGATTTAATCAATTGTTCAGGTGCTTAATACTTTTGTATGGGCATTTTTTATTGTGGTGGACATCTATCTAAACAAAGAAACAAACAAACCTTTACCCATTTAGCTTAGGACTGCAGTCTCAGTGTTAAGACATTAAGAAGCACTTCTCATCATGGATAGATTGTAAGAGAGAGTTATCAATAACAATTTTTTTCTACAATTATTCATTTCTGAGCCTGCACACTTAAGGCCAGATAATTCCTTCTCCCACTAAAACCCAGAGGAGGATTGGAAGATGCAAGGGGGAACAAATTTCCATGAGGATCTTCTTGCAGAGTTTCTCTCCACATAATTTCATGCCCCCACCAATAACCCGCAGTTCCAAAAGCAAAGTCCAGAAAAGGTCTTAAAAACAAAAACAAAAAAACAACAATAAAAAAAACCACAGACCCCCTGTCACAGGGCTGCTTCAGAGAGGTTGCCAAACATTGTGGCCTCAGTGGATTTTGGGGTGGAGTAATGTCCTAAGAAATAGCTTGGACTAAAAAAAATCTATAAGGATCAGTGTATGTGAAATTAGACCACCTGTGAAGCCATACAACTGGAGGCAAGAGAGGGGTAAAAGGATATAGAATATAGATTTAGAAAATCAATTTAACAACTCAAGGTAAGTCAAATATTGTGCCCACTAACGTGGACAGTGTCCATTTAAGCTACTTGGCCTTTTCTGGCTACAGAGGCTGCAACTGAAATGTTCAGATTTGAAAAGGATTAGCAATTCTTCAGACCTAGATTATTTGAGGTATTTCTGGATTTGTTTTAAAGTTAAAGAAATAATTCTGTGCTAATCTGTTCCTTTGCTACGTGGCATCTTATTTTTTCCTTTTCTCAAATGTGTATTCACAAGCCAGTTGTACACTAAAGATCTTGAAGGCTAAAGTCACTTTTTCAAAGGTTGCCACATGGAAACACAAATTTCTTCTAACACTGGTTAATTCCACTGTAGGATCCTTAGCTTTCATGAGGCTATAGATGTTAATGACACCTTTCTCAGCTGGTTTATCTGAGCATTCCATTCATGAAATATTTACATGAATGCAATGAACCAACCACGGTGGAAGGACTCTGTAAGCCATATTCTTTAAAGGGACACATTAGGGCATAGAGCTTCATAAATTACCGAGCATCAATCAGTTGGAATCCTAGAACTTACCTCCCTGATTTCTTTGATTTTGGAGCCCCCTTTTCCTATAAGGGATCCACACTGACTTGCAGGGACTACAAGTCGCAGTGTCACAGGTGGTTTGCTGGTCACTGTGCTGTTTGTCATTGAAGCATTTATGTCCTGTAATAACAATGTCAATAAGAATTAGTTGAGGATTTGCCATTCCTCTTAACACTTAAGAGGATCAAAGTGAATACTCGAGCTGTGCTTGGAGAATTGGTAAGCTTGAAGCTAATCATGTTTTTGTAGCAAATAAAGCAGCCAGCTCTGCTGGTGGCGCCCCAGAAGCGTGAGCTGCATGATGACATCATGGCAATGAAACAGTCGATACCAAGTGCTAAAATACCCAGGCACAAAGACTTTCTCTGATAAGGTAACAAATCACATTTTATTTGTTAGCACTTTTAATACAAAGGAGACAATGGAGAAAGTATAAATAACATTAATCAACAGAAATGGCAGACCAAAAACTATGATTTTGATAAATATTTTGAAGGTTCCCAGATTTAACTCCCACTATGCGGCAGATCTCAAAGCATTTTCAACACTGCTTAAATTTTCCTAAACTCTTCTGTGTCATAGAGAGGCTGCGGGAATGGCCTACAAAGCAGCAACCACCTGTTCATCTCATCTAATCTAATTTAATCAATAAGATTATACTGTACCCTTCAGTGAGCATTTTAGAGTTCTACCAGTTGCTAGCCTCTAATTTGTGTAAAATATGTTTTGCTTGTTCAAATTCTTGTTTGCAAGCACAAAACAGACCCCCTGGTAACGTAATCTTTTAATGACAAATGAAATTATAATGCTCATCTTCCTACTGTAAAATATGCTACTGTTGATAGCATCCCAGAATCCTGTTGTTGAAAATAAAAAGCCACAAATACTACTGTGCAATTCTATAGCATCTTTCATAAGAGCATGGCAACATACTTCTATGAACATTAGCCAATTAAGCCACACCAGCTCTGTGACATGGATAATGGTTACTTCGCCCATCTGTGAGATGAATGCTGCAGCTGTTAACAGCACACAGAAACACCGCACAGGAGATTAGGACATGGAGTGAAAGAAAATATCGTAACTAACAGAGGGAGAATTTAGGTCGGCAGAATTACTGTAATTACCCAAAATGTAATTTGTCCAGAACTACCAGGATTAACGCTCCTACTCTTATCAAAAGTGCAATGCGATCTTTAATAACCATGAGTGATCAGGACCTTGGTTCCACCTCTCATGCAAAAGAGAGCACCTTAAGGAGCACAGTGCTGTCTGATGCTATGTTGGTGCATTAGTACAGTAATGAAAAGTGCTATCTAATGACCAGGAGCACTTTGGTATCTCTTACATTAGAAGTCTTCAATCTACGTGTTGGCCCAGCCTGACCCTGTTTAGCTTAAAAAAGCTGACAGAATCACAGCACAATGAAGTATGGCTGCCTGGCGCAGGTTAGTTCTCATGTAATTCCTCTCGTTGACACTGCATCGCGTCATATTTACTGTCAGCAAGAGATTACAATCCAAAACAAAGCAATACAGGCTACAGCATGTTGTGGCGTGCATGCATCTGAAATCTATCGTGTGTATGTATGTTTATGTATTATATATATTATTTTGCATGTATATACTTAATTTGTATTACTACGGTGCCTAGGAGCCTTAGTCATGGAACAGGAGCACATGATGTTAGGTGCTGTGCAACTGCATGCCACATGCCAGTTTTTTAGAAGTGGGATGCCATCAAACTTTGGCAAGCTGCTCTTAGCTGATGGTATCCCACAGATATACGACATACCTTTCACTTCAAAGACAGGCAAAGCCCTATGCCACAAAAGGCTGCCAACCTCTCTCGCATTTGAAATAAGCATTTTCTACCATTTGATCAGGGACTAATACATTAATAATATTCAGCCCGTCAAACTTTACAAACATTAATTAATGAATAGTCATAGCATCCCCTCTGTGTATTAACATCACCAAGGAAAAACTGTAAAGAGAGGCTCATAGAGATGCCCAAAGCACAAAACTGTCAGCATAGGGCCAGAACTCAGGAATCACTGGCTCCTGGTGAGAGTAGGTCAGAAATTTTCTAACAGAACATTTTTTCCCATATCAAAATGCCAATATGTCAACATTCTGCACGAATGTGTCAATTTAATCAATATTCTAATGGATACCAGGCAGGATTCTGATGGAACCCTCCCTGCTAGCAGGTTCCAAAACCTTCCTGGTTTCTTGCCAGTTTACCTGTCTGGCTCTTTGGCAGCTAGTCTTGCTATATTAACAACAACAAGCCATGTCTTCCCAAGACTGAATATTTGCTTGCATGCTGGGAAAAAAACCCATGGAAGACTGTGTGTGGAATTCCTCTCAGTCCTGGTGCCTGGAACTGCAGCAGACCGGAGCAACAAGTACGGGGAGATTCTAATCACCCCTTACAGCCCTGGACTAGAGCATGTGCAATCGCTCTGTGTGGATAAAGCACGCTCAGTGCAGATGCAATCTTCACAGAATTTAGTTGCTAAACTTAGATGAAACCTTCCCCAGAAAAACGCAGCTTTAGGCAGACACCCAGCAGGAAAATTTCAGTCTAGACAGTTTAACTTTGGCAAAGTTATAAGCCAACTGAAAACAGGATGTTATAATGGAAAGTGTCAGACAACATTAACTGTAGGTGATGCTATCTGTGCCATCAATAAATTCTTTATATACTTTATTTTCCTGGTTGTCTTGGATGTATAAAGTACAAAATGACAAGGTCAGATTTTAAAGTAACAACATTTTGTATTCACAATTCCAACCCTTCATTCCACTTTTTCTTTTTTAGACAGCGATCCTAATTTTGATCTTTTTCCCCCTGAGACCTTGGTTTATACAAACATACCTGTGCTTAATTTATGCACATGAGCAGTACTGCTCCCATGAACTGCCATTCATGGCTGCTCCCATGAATAAAGTTAAGCATGTGTGCAAGTGCTTGCAGAAGAATCAGGGCCTAAGTTTTAATCACTTTACTCCATAACTTCGCATTATTACGGTGAACTGGTTCTTTATGTAGCAATACATTTTGTTCTAAGCAGTTTTAGAAAGGCCCCACTTAATTTACAAAAAAAGAAAACAATTTATAATGTTAAATTATAATGCCATGTTCATGAGTGGTTTATAGCTGATTAGTTCTATAACAATTTCATTAAAAGAAATCATTGCAAGAGTGCTTGGCTTCTATTTTGTTCTATACAGTAATGTAGACTTGTGATTTCTTTTTTTCGGTAGAGAGTAAAATATTTTCTTAGCATATGGAAAAAAACTCAGCCAATATTTAGTGATATTTCCATGTTGCTATGTTAATGGACAATAACGGACAGCTACCTGGAATGTTTTCATTCTCTTTCATTTTTGGAAAGAGACATTTTAGACCAGACAGCAATGATCAAATGTTCCTGTCGTAACAAGAATATGTGCACAGTCCTGTCTTTCCTGTACAGCTAAGCGTGGTTTCCCAAAAGACTTGTCTATGAGGTAGTACATAGTTGTGCTGTCCCAGGAGCAGCCTTGGAAGCTGATTATGACTGATGCCCAGCACACTGACGGGCAGAGCCTGCTTCCCGCCAGCCTATTCCCAACTCACGTTTGTTGGGTGTGTGTGTGTGTGGGAGGGGGACATGGAGAGGGGAAATGGGGGAATTGTAGCACCTCTGCTGAGGAGGCCTCTCCCTAATGCAAGATGGGCTAGAATCTGGCCCCAAAGAGCTATGGAAGTGTGAAGAGGGCACCCACTCTAGCTAACTAAAGTTTTGTTGTAATATTATTGTAGTATTTGAGGACCTCACAATCTTTAATATATTTACCTTCACAATGCCCCTGGGTGCAGGGAAGTGCTGTCACCCCCATTTTACAGATGGGGGACTAAGGCTCAGAGACACTCTGTGACTTGCCCCAATTATACAGGAAGTCTGTGACAGAGCAGGGAATTGTACCCGGGTCCTCCAAATACAAAGCTAGCTTCCTAATCACCAAAGCATCCCTCCTATCAGTAGCCAGCAACATGTCTGAGAGGAACATCAATAAAGTAAGGGCTTATCTACATGGCAAGTCACTGCACAGCAAGCCAGATTATGAATCTATAGCACCAGCTTGCTGTGAAGTACTGCTGTGGACACGGCCACAGCACATTGAAAGTCTAAGAGTATGGCTTGGCGTACTGCACTTTCCAGTAGTAGTATGCTAATCTGTACTCCAAGTCATGTGGTACCCTTGGGGAACATTACTGCATGGCAAACTGCTGCGCTGTAGATTCACCCCGTCTAGCTGTGCAGTAAATCTGCGGTATAGACAAATCTGCCATATGCAAAACCATTCTGGCTCAGTGCTCAGCAAACAACCATGAGACTATTGGGCAGATCCTCAGCTGGTCTATGACAATTTGGGCTGAGGATCTGCCTTTGAGTGTAGCATCAGTTTCATACCTGATATGAAAACTGATCAGATAATTATCTGAATAATACTTCCAATTATATTTTTTTCCATTTTTTACCCATCCTATGCAGCTGGACAAGTATTTTGTGAATATTTGCAAATAAATATGGATTTTCACAACATTTTTCAAATAAAACTTGTGAATGTTACCGCTGAGTTCTACCTACTAATTATTATATCAGGAGATAATTTCCTGCATTTGCAAGGGGATACAGATTTGGTGATCTAAGATGTCTTTGCCAGCTGCAACTTCTATGATCGGTGCTGATTTTTCTCATTTTTCTTAGCCCTAGTTTCCCTCTGGATAAAAGTGACTATTTTGATTGTTTATATGATTCAAACTTGGCTTGTTTAGCAAGCATATAAATTCATCAGCAACCTGCTACAAAATAACATGCCTGTCGCCCTGAGAGTTAGTTAAAGCATGTTGGTAAAAGGCAGGAAACAATAACAGTGCAGAAAAGTCTCTTTGGACTTGGCTTCCTTACGCTAGGTTGTATGTTTTGATTATTTTCTGGTATTAGAAAGGCTGGTGTGTTTGAGGGCTCTCATGTCCTCCCAGGATATGTTTCTCCCCAGTTATATACCTGTAGTGTTGAAATGAAAATTTCACATAACTTTATCTTGAAAGCAAAAAACAGCACTGAGCTGGTACTCACTTGAGCACCACGAGTATTGTGTTCACCCCCTAGTGCATCTCAACATGTCAGGAGCAATCCACAGAGCTTAGTGATGACAGATAGTACAAAGAGAAAGAAATGTTGTAACGGTTTATTCTGCCCAAAAGCATATGGACTGCCTTGATCCAGATGGTAACGACTTATGCATGGTTTTAGCTGACTTAATAAAGGATGGATTCAGATTTAGAACAAGCTACTACAACAGTTGTCCTCAAAACCATAAAAGGGTGAACCAATTACTAGTTCATAACAGAGAATGTCTTATGCTCATTTTCTTTACGTTTGGGTGGGGATGATTATCCATCCAGGTGATCATTTAAAATAGGGTGAGACTCTTGGACAACCCATATCCTGTACAGTCCTGCTGAAGACAATGGAGTTGCACAGAGCACACGCTCTTAGTGGCAAGGACCATCTTGTTGTTATGGATTTGTATGTGCCTAGCACAGGGGAGTCCTGGTCCATTATCATGGCTCCTAGGTCCTAGGGAACAAATAATAAATAAAAATAATAGTCTAGGATAAAAGGTGGGCTTTTTTCCCCCCAAAGGTGTTAGCAAACACATTTTAACTCTACTGTAGACAGGGCAAATTGTATTTTAACATGTGTTAGTTGGCTAAAGTCAATGTCATGGAGGAGCTCTGGCTACAACATGACCAACTAACATGGCTGTAACAATGTCAAACCCACTACACGACGTGTTACGTACTGACATCACAGGGGTGTGTGACATCATGGGAGCTAAATCAAGATAGCTAGCTTGATTTTTTTTTAAAGTACTTTCAGAGGAAAAAGGAAGACCTCAATGACTCCACAGCTTCTACTAGTGTGCTGTTGATTAACTGAGAACAGGAAATGTTTAGACAACTCTGAGCAGAACTATCATCTTCTGCACCTTTTAAAGTTTTTCTTTATGCAGAGTTGTCACATGATGGCACGTGGCAATCTTTTTGACATAATAAACTGAAGAAAAATGAACCAAAGCAGCTACTAGGATGCGTATCTAGTATGCGTATGTTCCCCCCACAACACCCCCTGCTTCTCAAGGCTAGCGGAGGGGAGCCATTGGGCAGAGAAGAGTTTCTTCTCACGTCTTCTTTCAAGGCTAGGGTAGACAGCAGTAGAGAATAGATGAATAGCAATTAAACACAAATGCTACTAAAAATGTTACCTTTTGCTAACTGAATATTCATGCTATTTGTGAAATTAATTATTCAATTTGCTCATCTTCAGCCAAATGACACTTGGATTACTGTTTCATCCTCAGCCAGGGCCGGATCCTGGCCTTGCAACTGAATTCTTTAACTATGTGGAATCACCAGCCAGATTCCTGTGCATTCCCTGTTCTGCCTCACCCCAAAAAAAACGCCACTGGGCAGCAGCTCAGAAGGCCGTGAGGATGACCTACATTGGGACAGGGACTGCATTTTTACTTCATATCTGGACAACACCTAGTGCAATGGATCCCCAATACCTAGCTGGGGCTTCCAGTTCCTAATAAATACATAAATTATGATGATAAACTTTGAAGCAGCAGTTAACAAGGACAACTCCCATTTGTCTCTCTTCTCTCCCACTACATATGAAGTTCAATTTTAACCTGAAAAAGGGTCTTGCACAAAGTCAGAGCCTGTATTCCTTAGGGCCTAGTCTACACTGCCGGCGGATTTTGGATTTACGTAGCTTGCGTATTTCCCGTTGACTTACAAACTTCTACTTACTGCAATGTCCCCACTGTGCTGCACTGACGGGAAATACTCTCTGGTCGACGCAGCATTACTCTTCTTGTGGGGGGTGGATTAATGGCGTCGACTTCCGGGATCAACTGAGAGGGTCTCCACTGCCGCTCAATCGATCCGACAGAATTGAGCCTGCACTGCCGACAATGCCGCCGGCAGTGTAGACACACCCTAGGTTTTAGAGTTCTAGCAGCCTATTCTCTAAGCAGGATTTATGCCCCAAGAGCTAACTGATAAAGAGTTTTGTCTGGTGAGTAATTTATACCTTCCTTTACAGCCACACTGCTGGGTTGTTACGCCATAGTTATGCTGTTAGCATAATTGAAAGGGAGAATAAAAGTATTTTATAGACAACTGCAAGAAAACAATGTTCTGATTTATGTTTTTTTTAAAATGGCTGAAGAAATGTAAAACAGAAAGTCGTGATATGCATCAACATAACAGCACATGATATTTATATAGCTCATTTGCAATTTCTGAGACACGGTACTTTGTTATGCCTCCAAGAGTTATAGTTCTCTCATTGCCCATTTTTATCCATGGGGAACTTTCAGAATAATTATAGTAAACAGAACTGGTTGTATGATGCAGACTTCATTAGAGCCCTGCTTTTAAATCTAAAAGTGGCAAATGACATCTGAAGCAAATGTGGGTATTTTATAACATATAACGCACAGCTACTGTATCTGCAATGAATGTAAATGACCTTTTGACTAAGAACTGCCACATTAAAGATACAAACCTATCACCTAAAATACAAGAGAGTCAATAAATAAAATATTTCAAATGCTGAAATCCAAACCTCCTTGCCCTTTGTTAAGTACAGGACATTTAATGATGTCTTAGCTATGAGGCCTGATCCTGCCTGGTGTTGAATGCCTTCTGAGAGATGTTTCCACTGATTTCAGTGGGGACTGAGAATGACCAGATCCTTGCAGGTATCCCTCAGCACTTTCCAGAATACGACCCGTCTCTTGGAATATGGCAACTATTTAACAGCATGCAAGAGATGTACTCAACAGTTTAGGGGAGGAAGTGAAGAAAGCAACCATATATATTGAAAGTGAATGGGGAATTTAGGCAGAATGTAATCGTCTGGGTTGTAATTTGGCGAAAATGCCTCCTTGCTTTAGAGAAAAGTGCTACAAGAATATTATTCACCATATATGACAAAGCCTCAGTTTTATGTCTCATCTGAAAGATGGAACCTTCTAACATCATGTTGGGGGCTGAGTTAGTCATACTGATGCAGAAAGAAGAGTACCCCTACTGTATTAGTACCACCACTTTCTCCAGCCCTTGGGATCTTTCATGGAGGTTTCCCATCCCAAGTCTGGGCATGTCTAATGCTACTTGGCCTATGAAAGCTGATGCAGTCCAGGAGTGTATGTACGGTAACATTAGAGGTGTGCTCTCTTTTTCCTTATTTATTTTCAGTGTATTTTAAAATCTGAAGTCTAAATATGGTAATTGGTAATGATCTATTTTGCTTTTAAAAAATTAAAAAACCCCAACTTTCCAGTTGAGTGAAATGTATACTTTTTTCATATAAAAAATTGACTTCACTACCAAACTAATTCACACAGAAACCAAGCTAAAAGTTATGCAATTATTCTTTTCAAATCAAATCCACAATGGGACCAGACATTTCCAAGACATTTTTTCCCACCATTAGAGCACATTACTAGAAGCAATTGCTTTCCCCTAAGTCTACAAAAAGCAAAAGAAATGATCAAACAGCTTGTAAATTGACCCATTATTTCTCTTTCAGTATTGCTGCCAAAAGCATTTATAAAAATATAACCACTTTCATTGCCATTAAATAAAGCATTAAACAAATTATATTTAGCGTTAAAGCAAACAGGAGAAGATTCAGACAATATTTGTATTGCAACTTGAAGAGCAAAAAATGTATTTTATTTGCTTACCTCTTCAAATTTTAACGCAATCATAGAAAAAGCCTTAAAAATCGCATCTGTTGGACCTGTTATTGTCACAATTCTTTCTGGACAGGAACCTTCCGAAATATTGATTCGAGCACCACTCTGTCAAAAAGAACAAATATTTTAAAAGTATATTTTCTTTGGGGATGCAGAGTATTCTACTTATCTGTCTGTCTAGCTGTGAACTTATATGCCTCTTATCATCACAGTAAGTGAGCAGCACCTAAGTAATTAAAAGTAATAATTACAAAATAAGTTCTTTCACGTTTCCTTACCTACTTGCAGGAGTTAATTTGAACAGGACTAAAAACAGAGAACTCTGGGCATGAGACATTTTTTTTTTTTTTAGCAAGCATCAACAAAAAAAAAATTCATTTAATCTCTGGATTGGATTCAAATTAATCCCTTAAAAATGGTCTGTCTAGTTAGGGCTCCAGTTTTCTGAATAAAACTGCACTCTATGCCATATTTTATAGGTCATGGTTTTATATCCTAGACTAAATTATTCTAATGGGTGCTTTGTACAAGCTTATACAAAACAGTATACTTATGTGTACTGAACACACTTACTAAAGAATGATTCAGTAACTGTAAGATACCAATGCACTGCAGTAACACAGCTATGTCTCTTTAAAAGGAAGTGTCAGCAAGAAGGAAATAGGAAACCAAGCATCTGGGAGCCGGAGACCTTGATTTTCATTTACACTGTGGGCCTTTTATATCACTCTGGTGGTATAGATGCCTTAAAGTGGGTATAAATGTATTAAAAAGAGTTCTTAATGTAATGAGAATCAGTCCCAGATGGCTCAGGAGAGACAGAAACTATGTACTTTCTTTTTATTCTTGCACTTACCGCTGTTGAACCAGTTTAGTGTATCTTGCCTCCCTGCATGACAGCAACCAAATATAACAACAAGGTGTACTAATGGCAAAATCCTCCTGTCACTGAGTCTCCTGACAGGTATTCTGAATGTCTGCAAAGAACCAAGGGCAGCAGATACTTAGTCTACTTTAGTATGACAGGTGGACTGGAGAGTTGTGAATCTGCCTTTGGGAGGGGATTTCCAGATATACACTAATCATACATCAGTGTTTAATCAATAGCTAGGCCTAGTTTTAAGCTGGAGGGTCTGGCTTCAGTTACCAAACACAAAACAGGCTCCTTAGGGCTGAATTCTGCAATGAGCTCTTCTGCTTCAGTGGGGCTCTGAGTGGGCACAGGCATCTGTCCATGCAGAGCTGCTCACAGGAGTGGAGCGGTAGATATTATGCAGCCTGGCAATACTTAGAATATTCTCCTAACATTAACTGAAGTACTTTTTAGTGAGCAAGGTCACAACAAATTATGTGAAAGACTGTTCCACAATGCAACATTGTATCCGATGTTTTCCAAAAATCACACATGGCAAAAGATCATGTAACCCTTCCATTAGGCTTTCAGTCAAGTCAAAATGATTGAATCTAAGAGGTTACATTCTAAAAGAAAGCACTGTAGAAATTGTCAGTATTTTGTGGCAGCTTAATCAATGAAGGGGAAAGGAATTTCACTAGACTGTAGTTTTCCTGAGACATTATCGGTTAGGTGGTGTCATGCCCCTGGTAGTTTGTAGGATGACATAGGCAGCCCAAGTGGCGTGTCACTCCCAAAAAGATGGTGTGTGACTTGCTATCATCACATCTGCCAGAAAAGTCCAGATGAAAATAACTGTCTTTTATATCTTTAAAGGAAAGTGCAAAAGAAACCTGTCAGTTACAGGAATTACACGTAATATCCCCTTTACTATTTATACAATAGTCATTTCAGAGTTTGAGGACTAAAATGATAGGTTTCCATATCCAGACACTCTTACCTTTATTCTTTTTTAAAATCAACCCCTTTATATAAAAAAATTTAGAGGATATGCTTCCAATGTTCTCAGGAGTATAATGAGGAAAATTTCCATTTATTGTGAAAAAATAAGATGTATTTTTTTTTTACACCTAACAGGTTCAGTTGTAGGGACCAGAGAATAAGGTTTCAGAAAAAGAGGTGTGTGGTGGTGGTGGTGGGGGCGGAGACAGGGCTTCTCTTTTGTAGATTCACCATGCACACACAAAATCTGTGCCCACAGTTTTACACTCACAGTTCAACTGTGAGCACAAATCTGGGTAGGTGGAGCTCTAACAGCTGGTTTGTGGGAACAGGAAGACTAGCACCTGCAATTCATTTTGATGCATTGATTATTGTTTGTTTAATCAACTGCTAGGGGCACCTGAAGTATCTGAAACACACCACTCCTTTCACAAATCTAAACAAGTAAATGTATTTAATAAGTCAAAATGTGGGTGAAATTTGTGTATGCAAAAAGAGAGATCTGACATCAGCCTGGCTGAAAATAAACTCCTCAGGGCCTGTATTTAAAGGGCAAATTAGAGTAATCTTCTATACCACATGCTTTAAAATTTCCTTGTGGGAGACTTTCTACAAGTGCCTAAAAACAAAGCAATTGGCAGAATATGCAATGCAGAGACCCCTAAAACAAAATTAAACATCTTGATACACTTGCTGTACAACTGTATTTTTTACTTTCGAAAAGATAGATTGCCTCATCCTTTTAGCAAACGTTGGAACCCTGCAGGGAGCTGCAGGTTAGTTACTACTGACTCACTGGGGTAGCTGTGACATTTTAGATTCCATCCTGAATAAAAAAAGGTGAGTAGCCCTCGAAGACAGGGGGTAGCTAGGGTCCTAGAATTTAAGGCCAGAAAGTATCACCAGATCATCTAATCTGGCCTCCCATATATCACAGACCACCAACACCACCTAGCACATTAAACCCAACAACTGAAATTAGACTAAGGTAGTACAGCCTTCAGGAGACTAAGGTGTTATGTGCCACAGGCAGAAAACAGGAGGGACTAAAGTGCACCAACACCCAGGGCCACTGCAAATGGCAGAGAATTGACTGAGATATACCCAGACAATCCTGGCACATGAACCTCACTCCACACTGTAGAGGAAGGCAACCCTCTCCGATCTCCCCTCTCTTCCCAAGGTCACTGCCAATCTGACTTAAGGGAAAATTCCTTCCCAACTCCACATCTGGGATGAGATAGACCCTGAACATGTGAGCAAGAACCAGTCAGACAAGCACCTGAGAGAGAGAATGCTCAGAGCTCCAGCCCACCCAGGCCAGTGTCCCAACTCCAGCTGTGGACAAACAAAACAAAACAGACAACCCCTCCCCCAAACCCAACCAGAAAATGTGTGTGTGGAAGGGGGACACTGTTTCTGATCCCTGCAGTTGACTGGCTGAAGGCCTGAAACATGAGATATAGAGTCTGGGACAGACAGGTCTATGGGAAAGTAAGCCTATGAGCAGCCAAGCCTAGGGAGTTGATTTAGAGTTGATTTAGACTGAGGTTTTGAATGAGTCTTGTTTATAAATCCAAGCACCAGGAATGGGGAAAAGCTGCCTTTTTTGAATCTTTGCAACACGTGTGATGTCACCAGTTTGCAGGTCTATCTTCTTATCTCTAGCTAGTGACAAAGGGAGCACTTAGAGGTGGGCCTGTATCACGTGACCACTCCAGCTCGGAGAGAGATTGGCTCCTGACTTTGTGGTTGATTCTCACCTGCTATAACGCGTCAATCCAAATTCCTGGATACAACACCCACCCATAATCCTAAACTTCAGAACCTACAGCTCTGGAGCCAAACTCTGCAACTGGGACCAGGCCCAGGAGTTATGAATGTGTGTCAATGGAAGAGCAGCTCACCAGGAGTTTCTCTGACATGTAGATTCCTATTGACTAAATAAACGCTGAAACAATAGGGTTACAGGCACATTGCTGTCGAAATTATCTCTTTTTAGTTTCCTTTAAAGGAGACAGAAAACCTGAGACTGATTTATGGGATGCTTATATTAACAAAAAATTGTTTAATTTTGGCCTGTATGACATTTACATACTGAAACAACACCACATATAATAATGAATAGTTGGTATTAATCTTTCCAGCCACTTGGTGGTACTGTTATTCCATACACATCTAGCTATACTATTCTTTGAAATAGAAATAAAAATAAAGATATCAAAGTTTATCTCTTACCTCCTCCCTCATCTTCTTAACTGTCTCCCCTTTCTGTTAAATAAATGGGGAAAAATTAGTCTCTAGTGCAGTGGTCAATTGATATAAAATATTGAAACATGAAATTAAAAAAAAAAATCCTTAATGTAAATTACTGACCTTTCCAATAATGCTCCCAACCTCCTGGAACAGAAAAAAAAAAAAAAAACAACCCACAATAAGTGAATATTCATGAGAACAAAAAGAAGAAATGTTGTTCATTAAACAATATTTCACTATAACGATCTTTCTGAAAACAAAGGTGTGCAGGGTAGACCAACCACATTTCACAATATCTACATTTTTAGGCCATACAAATATGCAATATAAGAAGGAATGGACTAAGAGCTCCTTACTGCAATATATATATATATATATATACACACACACACACATTAAACACAGAAGCTTACTGCTGTCATGGGGAAAGCCCCTCTGCCTGGAAAGTAGTCCTGAGCTAATGCAGCATTCTGTCATTGAAAATACTGAGATCTTATTTTGGGGAATAAGAGATTCAGAGTTGATTGAGCTGAACAATCTTCTGGGAAAATTGGGAAGATACAGCCTTCAAGTTCAATGATGATCCCTTTGAAGGAAGACATTTGTTTTCTTTTCAGCAAGTAATGGATAGAAGTGGATTACAGTAGAGATCAGGAGTTATTGTATAAGCACCTGCTGGCCTGTCATTCTCAATCCCTCCATTGAGAGCCTCCCAAACCAGTGATTGCTAATCAGCTGTTAGACACTCTCAGGGTGGCTAACAGGATACCAAAATCCTACATGGAGTGGTATAAAATGTCCAGAAAAATTACTTCAGACATGCAGTGGGAGAATGATGTGGAAGTTCCTATCATGTACAAGTGTTTTAAATTAGGCACATACAAGCAGTAAGGAAGCAAAACTGAAGTTAATAGCCATAAAACAAACCTTGTGGGCATTGTGCAAGTTGCACAGGTTTGAACCCAGAGTGAAAAACAACGATTGGCGATGTGAGCAGCGAAGGGAGAAGCTAACTCATATTCTGTGGTGAGTTGCTAAAATCAGCTTCCATTGGTTAAAAGAGTTCAATATGATTAATCTGATCTGGAGATGTGATCTGCTACCCATACTACAGCTGGGACTTTCACCTGATTTGTTTTCAATCACAACCACCAGAGTAAGATCTAAGAAATGGCTATCCATTACTTTTTCCTGTGGAAAAAAAGACTCATTCTATGACAACGGGGTACTAAATGCATCCCCACAATTCAAAGCTGGCACAGTCATCTTGCGGAAGTTGTTTCTTTCCAGTGAATAATTTATACATATACAAAATGAAGTGGTTAGGGCTGGCGGCTTCTTTAGCCTCATCCACAACATTGAGGACAACTGCAGATGTTCTGTGAGTAGAGGCGCTCTGATTCAGCAAGCTGCTTCAACATATGCTTAAATCCCATTCATTTTGATGGGACATAAGCACATGCTTAAAGTTAAGCACAAGCTGAAGTGCCTTGATGAACAGGGCCATGAAGCCCCCAGTCTGCCTCCATGCTGACTCAGGGCTATTCTCAAAGTTAACCTCCCTTGTTTTTGTTTTCCTCTTCATTGCCCCTCTTGTTAGCATGGAAACTCCACTTCATGCACATGTAGTGATGGCCTGTATTCAGATGTGCTTCTTTGTGCTCTGTGCAGCCACAATTTTACATGTTGTGTGGAGTGGACCTATATGCTCATATATTACATAAATATTATTTTGGTTGTTACAGTGTTAGCTTAAGTATTAAGTGCCTGGCACTAGTGCAGTGGTTCTCAACCTTTTCAGAGTATTGGACCCCTTTTCAGGAGTTTGATTTGTCTCACGTACCTCATGTTTCACCCCACTTAAAAACTACTTGCTTGCAAAATCAGACATAAAAATACATCAGTGTCACAGCACACTATTACTGAAAAATTGCTTACTTTCTTGTTTTTACCACGTAATTATAAAATAAATTGATTGGAATATAAATATGGTACCTACATTTCAGAGTGATATGTGAGCCTGTTTTGCACTTGTGAGCCTTGTCTGAAGTCCGAGCCCCAGGAGGCGAGACTGAAGAATATAACTTAACTTTGTGAGGCTTCAGGCAATTGCTTTGCTTGCCACCCCCTAATGCCGGCCCTGCACTTGTGATCCCCCTAAACTCATCTCGTGACCCCTTTGGGGACTGCAAGCTCCAGGATGAGAAACACTGATCTAGATTAGTTGATGTACTCCCTGGAAGACGCTTGTGTACCCCCCAGGGGTACATGTACCCCTGGTTGAGAACCACTGCAATAATGTATTAATGAGCTATGTGTATATAGACCTTCAAGAGCGTATGAATCTATATCTATGCATACATAAAAATGACCATTTAGTTTCTAGCAGTCCAATAGCCCATCTTGGGGTTTATATTCAAGTTTTTTATTTTGAACACCTTCCTGATTCTAATAATCTTCAGTTCTATAAATCAATTTTTGTCACAAATTTCCATGGCCTCCAGGGGTGGATGGATAGCAGAAGCAGTGATTGTGCTTCCAACACCACTGGGATTCCCCTCTCTTTGGTAGCGCACCCAAGGTGGTTCAATAAGGAGATAAGAGTTTCATTAGAAACAATGGGCCAGATCCTCAGCTGGCAGAGATATCGCAATTTGGAGCCATTGAGGATCTGCCCCAGTATTTTCAGCCATCCAAGATCTTGAAGACAGATTTATTTCTTTTGTGATCATATGAAAGGCATAGCTATTAATAAGAGCTGGTATATAAGGCAGAAAAGATTTAAAACCTTTTTTTTTAAATAAAATAATAATAAATAATAATCATAATACCTAGCTCTTATAACAAAAACAACGAGAGTTCTGTAGCACCTTAAAAGCTAACACATTTCTGTGGGCATAAGCTTTCATGGGCTGCAACCCACTTCATCAGACATGGGTTGCAGCCCACAAAAGCTTATGCCCGCAGAAATGTGTTAGCCTTTAACGTGCTCTGGATTCTTGTTGTTTTTGCTGTATACAGATTAACACAGCTACCCCTCTGGAACTTTTAGCTCTTACAAGGTTCTTTTCATCAATAGATCTTAAAGAGCTTTAAAAAGGAAGTCAGTATCATTATCCCCATTTTACAGATGGGTAAACTGAGGCACAGAGCAGGGAAACAACTTGCCCAGGTCACCCAGCAGGCCAGTGGCAGGGCTGGGAATAGAAATGAGGTCTCCTGTTTCCCAGTGCAGTAATCTGGCCACTAAGCCACATTGCTAGAAAAATAAATAATAAAATAAGATGTTTCAGCCTTGGAAACAGAAGAACAAAACACTGTGCCGCTGACTTGCACCCAGATGAAAGAGAACCTGTTTCACACATAGAAAGCATGAGTCTTTAGAAAACTTAAATAAACAATCAAGTTCTGGGGCTGGAATCCTGGTCCAATTGAAGTCAATGGGAGTTCTGCTATTGACTTCAGTGGGGCCAGTATTTCTCCCTGGATGTTTCCTCAATATCTGGAAGGGAGAAGCAGGGCCAGCCTTAGGGGTGGGCCACCTGGGAGGCTGCCCAGGGTGCTGTAGGGTCAGGGGGGCACCGTTGGCGGCACTCCTGGCAGACAAGCTCCACATACTTTCAAAGGCGATGCTGCGTAGGGGAGAGTGCCCAGATTTCTGCTTGCTTCCTCCCCAAGGAGGAACATGGAGATGAGGGTGAGCGGTGACTCCCAGGTATTGCTCACCCACACCTCCAACGTTCCTCCGCACTCCCCCTCATAGGCTATGAGGAGGGCAGCAGGGAGCAACATCAAGCGCTTCCTGCATCCAGGTCACTTTCCCCACTTGGGTTGTGCTGTGAAGTGAGCATCAGGAGCTGCTGCTCTCTGCCTTCCCTTTACGCAGCCCAGGTAGGAAAAGTGACTTAGATGCAGGGAGCCCAGATGTTGCTCCTGGCTTCTCCCCTTATAGTTCCCTGGTGTGCATGGAGAAGCAGCATTCCAGGTAAAGTGACCAGATAGCAAGTGTCAAAAATCAGGATTGAGGGAGCGGGGGATTATAGGCACCTATATAAGACAAAGCCCCAAATATCAGGACTTTCCCTATAAAATCGGGACATCGGGTCACCCTAGTTCGAGGAGGGGGTGGGGAGCGAGCAACAATACCAGCCACTCCGTGCTTCCAGGTCAGTTTCCTCACGTGGGCGCAGGAGTGGGGTACAGGGGTTCGGGCCCAGGAGGGAGAGTGCAGGGGTTAGGGCAAAGGGAGCACAGTGCAGGGGATAGGGCGAAGGAGGTTCAGGAGAAGTTAGGAGAGAAGGCATTATTCATTATTATTGTTATTATTGTGTATTTTACAAATAATATCAGGCGAACACCTCAGATGCCTGAAATCACGCTCCGTTTTATCAGTGACTACCATATCTCAGCTTCTCTGCACTAGTATAAAATGGTTCATCTCCCTCTCTGTCTTACCTCATACACTTAATCCCATTGAACTCATGAAAGTTGCAGGATGTGTCCCCAGCACCTCTGTCTATACAAATTAAGCTCTAGGGGTGAGAAGGCAGCAGAGTCTGAGTGGGGGGGTGGCTCGGGGGGCCTGTGGGAGCGAGGAAGATGGGGAGCCCACGGGGGCCAGAGGTGATAGGGGTGCACACCGTGCCCACGGAGGCCAGGGTGCCAAAATACAAGTTCACCATGGCACCATTTTCCCTAAGGCTAGTCCTAGGGAGGAATTATTGGATAATGTTACTTTATTGTTCAAAGGTGCAATTTTCAAAAGAGCTGTAGGGACTTAAGAGTATAAATCCCATTGAAAAATCAGTGAGACTTGTGCTTCTAACTCACTGAGGCTCTTTAGTAAATCTCACCCTGATGCTATAGAATATTTTAAATCTTCCCCTCACCCAATGCTGACAATTTTTTAGAATACCCTATAAAAGGATAGTTCCAAAACAGTCTGACTAATACCCTCTTTCTCTTGTACTTTAATTGTTACATTCATATCCCTTTTAACCAGGAATGTGTAAGGCAGATCATGTATGAAAAAAAGGGGAAAAATCTGTTTAATTACGAAGTTCCTAAATTCCCGGATATTTTTTGGACCATACAAGCAAGTCAAAAGAAAAAGTTCTTGTTCAGGGCTGAATTGACAGCTCTAGTTTTGTCAGCACCAGTCCTCTCTCTCCAGCAAAGCTATGCTCATGTGAAGATCAGAAACAGCATGTATTTTTAATCATGATGGGAAAGCCTTTCTTTTGTCTCAGTTAGAAAGCAGAGGGTTTTTTAGCTAATTTGGAGAGTGGGTTTGATATTGGATCTTCTGGCTTGTCAAACTTTTCATGGTTCCTTATTTAGTTCAATGTTTGTTTCACATAGATTCTTAGGTTAATAAGAATAATGTTTAGTGCTGTATGGAATATCTAAAATTATTTCCACAGTGCTGAAGTTTTTTTTTTTCTCCCGAAGGGATTTTTGAAAACTTTTTTCCTTAGTAGAACATTTCTACAATTTATTTACTGTAGAAATGTATTATGCTGTGGTTGGCTGATTGCGATACATAGACTCCTGGTGACGAATTCAGCTCTGGTGTAAATGGGTGCAACTCCCATTGCTGTCAGTCTGGTGTTTGATTGAGATGTCCTGTAACACAATTGTATATTTTTATGTACTGAAAATTTGCTGTGTTATATTTTCCAGTGCTCACACATAACTATACCAAAGTACATATATTTGTTCCATATGGTTAATTTCAGAGTGATTTTGTTTCCTATTATCTACTCATTAACACATTGGAAATTATAGCACAGCAAATATTAAAACTCCTATCAATCAGAAATAACAGTAGAGGAGCAATTATTCCTAGTACATAGGAACACTTTTTGGATAGCATGAGGTAGAGTGTTTACCTGTATACTTTTCCCCAATACACCCCATATTGCCTCCAAAAGGCACCCTTTGATTGACTGTCAGGGAATAAATGCAGTGTAACAGGTTGTGGAATCCGTGTGCACAGCAGTGTGGCATGTGAGTGCTTAGTAGAGACTATTTCCTATAGAAAGTGGTGTGTCAGGTTGCTACAGGTGATGCACTCTCCACAGCTGTGTGTATTTCCTACTAATGGCAGACCCAGCTTTTGACACCTGAAAAAGTTCTAAAGTGAAAAGATGCTGCCCCCTTGACCACCTACATTTTTTCCACTGAAGTATACATAAACAGTGAGATTAATTTCCTTTTCTGAAAAATAGGCTAAGTTTTGTAACTACTTACCCAGCTCTTTCAGACCAGTAAGAGAAAATGCATGACATTAATTTTTCACTGTGATAAGATCAAATATCCCAAAACACTATTTATTTTTCCTTTTTCTTCTATAAAATAAACAAATGGATGTCTTGTTGGTCAATGCTCTCTTTATAGCCATCAATCTTCATGCAGATTTTCAAAACATATAGCTGAAATAGTGTTTATACGTATACTTACATTTTCCCAAAGTGCCTGTGATTTTGAGTGCCCTTCTTGAGATCCGTTAAAGTGGCCTGATTTTTAGGAAGTGCAGAGCACCTGCCCTTTCAAGTTATGTCAGAGTGGGCCCCCAAATGCTAAGGCACCTAAAATATCTAGTTGCTTTGGAAAATCCTACTCAACTGTCCTGAGTGTATCATTTCCTTGATTCAGCAGTATTTTACATTGTGTCCAAGGGTGTGCACAAGTGGGGAGGGGCAAGCAGGGGCATGGCTGCCCCAATAATTGTTGGGGGCACAGAACTCCTCCAGACCCAGTGCTGGGGAAGGGAGAGCGAACTCCTTCAGCCTTACGGGCCACATCAGGGGCACAGGATGTGCCCCTCCAAAAGCATGACATTTAAATTCCTGCGCACGCCCCTGAATGTGCCTATGACTGTGCTTCTCTTGAGTAAGCCATGTCTAGTAGTTCAAAATTTAACAAAATGACAAGATGTAAACCGCATCATTACCCATATGTTACTAGAAAATGGAATATGTTGGCAGCCACTGGTTTGTTCTGCAAAAAATGTATTGGATACATTGTTTTTTAAATTTTCCATTACTCAGTCATCATTTCAGTGGGGACCATAAGGAAAAGCAACGTTAAAAATGAGGGCTGTTTTACTTAATGCTAACAGGTAGGCACACAGTATTATTTTCGCAACTAATTTGCATGATGGATTAGATATGAATGAGTTCTACGCCAAATGAGCACTCCAGAGGAACAGGTTCTTATCACAAAACAGAACACTGTTTCTGAAGTTGTTACGTTACCAATGCCATCCTATTGCTAATGCAACACACAATTAAAACAAAAAACAACAGTGAAGTACTCCTTACACTCCACATGAGTGACAGAAATCTTGACAGTGCAATTGACTAATCTGAGGTTCTGAAACATTCAGTCAAAGTTTATGAGAAAATGCTATTTCCCTAATCAGCTAATAGTTTGCCTTCTGCATAGCAAGGAAAACAAATTAGTCATGTTAAAAAAACAGGAAGCTTAACAAATGGTAACAAAGCTTGGCATAAAGATTAACTTTTAGACTGCTAACATGATGTGTGAAGTTCCATCATTTTTCTAAATATTGCCTGTTTAATAATCATTATAGCACCATCAATCTCAGGAATTATTGCTAAAAAACAGCCCTCCCCCCAACCTTACAGTAAATGAGCTATCATTCTGTTATAAAAACAATCCTGCTACCAACTTTACAGTGTTGTGAAACATTAATCTGACAGGAGCCCTCATCTAAACACATTTATAGATGTGAAAACCATTTTAAAAGTCATAATAATATCATACATTTGTACTTTCATCCCAAATCATTTGACAAACTACAAGCAACATCCTAAAGCCTTTATTCCATTATTACTTAGATAAAGATACTGTTGCACTTTGATATGAATTTTGCACCGGCAAAGGTAAAGACATTAGGATTAAGCCTTGTACAAAACGTGAACTAATAATGTACCTGAAAAACAGACACTCCTGGGTGGGGGTGATATTCACCATAATGGGGAGAAGACACATTTTGACAAGACTGTTTGAGCAAACACCTGGTCTAACAAAAAGTGCTATAAGCCTTTTAATGTGCCTCACTCATCATCATATAGAGATAACACCTCAAAGCATGGTTCTGAGGCTTCATTTATAAGTACTTGTAGAGCACATTGAGATTCTTTCATGGAAGGCAATACGGAAGTGCAAAGTATTACCACTTAATTATGTCTATTCAGAGCACAGAGGACTTCAGTTTTTAAGTCTCAGAAAAAAAGACACAGTAAATTATATGTACCATAACTCAGTTCATCTACCTTGAAAGAACGAATGGCTGAGTCAGTCATGTTAACCGGCGATCCATGTTTATGTATTCAACATCTGATGCTTAAGGCCCCAATTCAGCCAGATACTTAAGGACTTGTCTTCAGTAGGTCTACTCCTGTGTTAAAAGTTAGTCATATACTTGAATGCCTTCATCAGTTTCTACAGCTCACTGACACTTAAGTTATAGACATTCTGAAAGAGAAGACACTATTCTGCTCCTTCCATCAGTCCATCCATCCTTTTGTCTTGCAGAGACCTTTTATAACACTTCCTACTTTTATTTGGGTAGCAGGCTAGTTATTTTTATAACATTTCACCACAATTATCTACCACAACCCCCTTTTATCTTCCTTCTAGTGCTGATGGTACTTGTGATGACAGTGCCTGTGCCCGCCTACTGTACGAAATCAATATCAATGGAAACAGTGCCTTCGACTATATCAATTCATTATATCTGTGAAGTGACCAGAATACCAGGCTTGCTAGGTACAAGAAATTTTTGTCGTGTGATTTGTTTTTTGGAAGATTCAGTGCCCATTGGCAATAAGAAAATACCTAGACTGCTAACACTTGTCCAGTGAATCACTCCATTTTGTCAGGCTAGTAAAGTAGTAAGGAACTTTGGCTGTCACTGAAATTATCTAAAAGAAGTGCACAATCAATCATCGTAAATTCCTTGCGTGTTCACAAGAAATAAAAACTACAGAAAAAGCGTTGACTTAGTTGGCATTTTTCCTCCTTGGATTAACTGGCTGAGAAGCCAACTCTCAAAGACGCTTTCTTTTATATTATATATTAATGTGAAATGGATAAAAATTAGAGGAGGTTATTTATTTCATGACAGCAGAGGAGCTGGTGATTTTTTGTTTTACAGACCTGTCAGGGATGGATTATACAGCCACTTGTGAAAAAGAGGCTCCAGGTTATTCTGCTGTTAAAAAGAATATCCATGAAGACAAGACTGTGCTCTGTATAATGAATGAAAGTGAGAGATGTTCTCTATGTTTTTTTATCTTGCCTGTATTAGTGTCTTTAAACGTGGGTGAACAGTTCAGTAACAAAAAAAATTCAACTGTAGAAAATGTTGTTGCTAACGATTAAAGAATGATGGCCACTGATGTTAGGTGTGCCCTGCTGGAACACAGTAGGTCTGCTTTTTTAGAGGTGTTGAGCACCCACAACTCTAGCTGAAGTCAATGGGTGTTATAGGTGCTCAGCATTACTAAAAAGGCCCAAGGTGGGCATCCAAAAACTGAGAATCAAAATCAATTGGCACAGCTGAAAATGTGGCTAAGTACATTTGTCTAATTTACTGATATTGTGACTATGAGGATATAGCTGGAATGTTTCACCAAGTCAAAAAGTCAGAGATGGAAAAGCCCTATTAGATCGTCATATCTTTTCTCCTGCTAATGCAGGCTTGTTTCCTATAGTACATTTGCTTGTATTTTATCCAGATATGTTTAAATATTCCAAGCAATGGTGCTTCCAACATTTCCGTTAGGAGACTGTTCCACAGCCTAGGCAGTTTTTCCTTGTATTCAGGCTTAAATTCCTTTTTGTTCAGCCTTTATTGTTACAGTTACTTATTATTTTACTCCATTATTTCTAGTTCTAATTTCTTGTACCACGCAAAATAAATTACATCCCTTCTTGGTGTTTATCTCTTGATAGATTTGCAAACTTATTTTCTCCCTCGTCATAAAGCTATACATGCTTAGCTCTTTACATTTTCCTTCCCAATCTGTTCAGCCACCTGACGATTTTATTCTTGAGCTCTGAGCTCCCTTCTATTTTTCAATATCTTTCACCTGATCTAGTACTTAGAATTGAGTACAATATTCCACATGTTTTCACCAGACCAGAGCCACAGAGAGAGGTACCTATTGCCTTCCCATCCCATGACCTGACGACTCTGTAGATGCAGCCCAAAATTGTGCTCGTATTTTTGGCTACAATGTCACTGTGTTGCAGTCAAACTCATGTCTATTGTTCTAATCTTTCTAGCCACTATCACACCAATTCTCTTTCAGCTTTTGTGCTTTCCAGATTTCTCCCTCACATGTTATTTTCCCCCAGATTTATTAACCCATATCATTTAGTAACAACAGGTCTACTTTCTCTCTACTTCTTCTTTCCTACTTGTAGCCCCTCTCTATTGATAAATGCTTTTGTTCTCCTCACCCCATCTGGCTTGTATTAATTTCCGGTTTTGGTTTTTGCCATCTTAAACTTTTTCCTGCAGGCTATAACTAGCTCCCTGTATGTTTCTTTGTGTCCTGCACATTTTGCTATTCCCACAATAGCTTGGTTTCTTTTTCACCTCAGATCTTTGTACAATCCTTTACGAAATCACATGGAGCTCTTCTTGTTTCTTTTACATTCTTCTTTTGCAGAAGAATTGAATCTGCTGGGCCTTCTTTAAGGTGTCTTTTAGGATGTCTTAGCCTTCTTCCAGACTGGCACATTTGAATATTTCCTCCTATTTCACTTTATACACTTGACTTTTAAACCTCTCCTAACCTGCTTTCCTAAAATCCAAGACCCTTCTACTGACACCATACACATCTGAATTCAGCCCTTCATGGCGAATCTTCAGGGTTTCAGACAGCCTGTTAACACTGGCTGTGTACAAGTCCAAACCATTTTAAAATCATGTAATGATTCTCTAGTACAGTGTAAATGCTTCCTTGGAGTCCTTTTAGTTTGGGCACATGAGGCTCAGAATTGGAACAGAGCTAGTTCTGCGGGATATTGGCAGAGCTGTATGGGAAAGATTTTACAATACTGCACAGTGCTTGACCTCATTACTGTTGGCATTAGGCAAGAAAATCAGCCTTCCAAAATTTGTGGAGAATACAGATGTAGCAAAATGTGAACAGGAAAATGAAAGAGAAACATCAAAAGCTCCAAAGAACCTATTCTAATCTATTTTACGGGCAATTATGAAAAGTTGATTTTTGACCAAAAAAAAAAAGAATGGCTCTTTTGGAGCTTTAACAATGTATCCAGTTGATGCCTACTTAGGACTTTGATAGCTAGGGATGGCGCGCACGCACGCACGCATGCACTCTATATTTGCATACTATAAGTCCTTTCCAAAAATGTTAATTTAATGCTGGGGGCAGTCAGGGCATGAGGACAGCCCTATCTTGAGAGTGCCTGAACAAGGATGTTGCAGAAACCCTGATTACAAAGAAGGGGCTCCCAGCTGAGCCCTGAAGGTTCAAATTACTAGTAACATCATCTGGTGCTTAGACTGTAGTGTACTTTTTCTTCATCGTCAGTGCCTCTCATCAGCAACTCCTCCAATTGGCAACTCCTCCAAACTTTCCCTCATCTCCTCCTCTCATCAGCAACTCCTCCAAAAAATGCTTTATTGGCAACTCCTCCAGTGAAAGCCCACCTTTTTGGCCCTCCAGCTGAGTCACCAGTTTGGTTCACCCCCTTCCAAGGTAACAAAGTCCAGAGAGGTATGAAGAATCCCACATCCTCACAACGGGAAGCTCTTCAGCCCACCTCCAGACCCTTGTGGGGGGCTCAACCACACCCTAGGGCTCTTGGCAGCTCTGTCCTCTCCTCACTCCTGAGTGGAGGGGATGGGAAAGGAGATACGTGCCCCTTTCCATAACGGGAGGCATGGGGGGGTTGGCAGGAGAACCCAGACCTTCCCACTCCAATGGGCTCTTCCTATCTCTGTTGCCTACACGAAGCTGAATTCTGCACTAACCCACACTCTGTGCAGCCCCACCGGATTTCTTCTCTCTCCTTTTCTCTCTCATCCCCATAACAATGTCTGCTGTTGAATTAAGATTTCTTTACACATCAGATAGGTTGGTGTAAGAATACTCTGGGAGAATGCCTGACATAGCTGCCAAAATTTATGTAGCTCCATGTGTTGCGTTTATACAAATTATTTATGAACAGGCCTTTTGTAAATAGGCAAATAATTTGTATATGACCTTAAACTTCAGCTTAAGGTCAATAGACTCAGTCCCAAGAAATGGCGGGAGTAGGAGATGGAGCTGCACAACATTTGGCAGCCTTGGCAGATGGGATGGTGGTAAAAGGTATCTGGGGAATAGGAAGGTGGTGGGCAGGGGAAGATGGGGCAGCTGGGTTTGTAGGAGTCCCTGAGCAGAGACGGGAAGCATAGCTGGGTGCTGTCAGAAGGGCTGGGTGAGTGGAGATGGTTGGGGAGAGCTGAATGGTAGCTAAGGGAAGTCAGGTTTTGCAGGTGACCAGAAGGAAGCTGAGTTTGTGAGACTGTCTGGCAGGGACAAAATAGAGTAAGCTCAGTGGCTGTGGGGAGAGATCTAGAGATGGAACCTGGGATAGCTAAGTTTTTTAGGGATGTCCAGAGGGACAGTTAAGTTTTTGAGTGTCCAGGATGACCTATTGGCAGGGGAAGGCTGGGTAGAGGTGAGTGTCGGGAAGGAAGTATGGAGGCAGGGGAGCATGTACTGTGTGTCTCTGACCTTTTCACAGGGTGCCCAAGTATGGCAGAACCCTAAGAAGTAGATCAGTTAGCAACTGGCATAGCTGGTGTGTCTTGCTAGGCTGCTGGGATATTTTATAAACTGGCTGGGGATTCTGGCACAGCTTATGAGTCTGGGAAGGACTCCAGTGGGGGCTTACACCATATCAATAACTTGACAGAAGTAGAAACAAAAAATGTTTTTTTTAAAAACTAGGGAAATTCCCAAACACAAAATGTAGGTAAGATGAAATCATGGCTGTGAATACATAGGTCACTTAAATGACGGAGGGAAAAACTTGAAAGGACATTATAGTTTTATAGAACAAACATTGACAACCAAATACAATTCAAACATTTGAAATAGGGAAATGGAGCGTTAGGTTATCCTAACAACCTTAATTCTGTCCCAATTTTCCTGCCCCATCTCTGCTGAACTTCATGGAACATGAGCCTTATGCCTGTATATGGAAAATCTTTCTCATTGACAATATGAGCTCTATATACTTCTACATTGTATCATCCTTAATATATGGCATGTACCAACTACTTACTACTCGAGTACTCCATAAAAGGCCAGAGACTATCCTCTAACACACCATCTCTTGATAAGACAACAATAGAAACTTCTTGGCCCTGATCCTGATCTTGCTTGAGGGGATTCACACTGTTGTAACTTCATTGACTTCAGTGGAGTTATTTCTGATTTAACCTAGTCATGACATGAAAATCAGGCTTCTCTCATCTCTTACATGTCATATACACTCATTGAAGATCTAACCAGCTCCCTGTGCAATATTACTTCCCTAATGCCAGCCAGTGGAATTTTTTACAATATTAACCTTCTATGTTTCAAAATGGTTAGCCTCTTTCTGTCTATGGACATTTTACGTTTGGAGTTCAGCGATATATATCATGCTACATGATACGTAGGAGACATGGTCAAAGAAGTCATCCTCCTCCTCTTAAAGACAACATGCAAACCACAAAAGTGTTTAAAATGTCCAAAGCCATCTGGGTTTACGACTCAACTAATTAAGCTTACATAACCCTGGTCTGCACTACAAATTTGTTGGTATAACTGCATTGCTCAGGGGTGTATAAACAGCGCTTCTCCCATTGATGTAGCTACTGCCTCTTAGGGAGGTAGAGAACTTATGCTGACGGGAGAAGGTCTGTTGGTGTAGGTAACGTCTTCACTAAGTGTAGACAAGTGTAGTTTAAGATGGAGTGTAAGGGTATGTCTGCACTGCCGCAACAGCAGACATTAATGCAGCAGCATCAATTGAGCGGGTCTGTGTGGACTTGCTCAGTCGATGGTACAGTGCTCTCCTGTTGACTGAATTAATCCATTGCCCCGAAAGGCGGATGGCAATGTTGATGGGAGATGCTCTCCCATAGACTTAGCATCATGAGGACATAGCACTGCATAGACTGTAAGTACATTGACGTGAGATATGCTAGTTATGTTATGTAACTAGCATATCTCATGTTGACCCAGCGTGGCAGCGTAGACCAGGCCTAAGTGTTAAGTATAGACAAGTGTAATTTAAGATGTTTATTTATGAAATACAATACAGATGTCACAAGCACATTAACCTCCTAATGTAGGGGTACAGAGGGCAACACAATTATAGGGACAGAGTTAAGGTTGGATTTCCATACAGTTCAACTTTTAAAAAAATATTTATTTTACTAAATAATAAAATTGGAAAACCAGGAAATTCTATTATTTATAACAATGTCCTTTAATTCTCCACTTCTGCCTGTAAGTTATGAATCCTTATTTACAACTTTAATGCTGGCCCAATTAAATGTTTTGTCTGGGAATGCTAATTAGAGTACAGCAATTTCCAGTGATTCCATTATCACAGCAAATCTTAAGAAACAGTGTGGAAACATATTTCTTCCTGTTTCAGAGCCATTCTCAGCTCTCAGAATGACCTCTTTGCAGTGAGTTCATATTAAGTCCCACACCGATGTTAGCATTTTTAAATCACAAAGATGACATCAAAGTAACTATGAGGGCCTGAGTTTAATTTACAAAAATAAATTCTAATTTAATGCATTCTTTGCAATCCTTAGGCACAATAGGACACATTATTAGAATATGCTGTAGTTAAGAGTACACCCATTGGGCTTGTTAACTGAGGATGTATGGTATATTTCCACCCTTAACTTGGAATTTTCTTGCTTTTATGGGTTTAATTTAAACCCTCAGGGCTACATATTAATAGAAGATTAGACATGTAACACCCATTTACTGTTAACAGTAGTTGTGCACCCAATTCACTATGGTCAACACAGAAAATTAACTTCTAATTTCCTTTCTGATTGCTTTAAACTAGTTTAAAAACCAGTTTAACTAAAATATCCTGAAAATGACTGATACTGAGTTACATAGAGGGCTTGATTCTGAGAGCAGCTCAGCTTTCTGGCATGATCCAGAAATGCATGTAAGCCAAAAGTAGTTTAATTGAAGCCAATGGGACTAAACACAGGCATAAAGGTAAGCGTGCTTTAAGTGCTTTGCTGGATCAGGGCCAGCACCTTGCAGGATCGACCCCCTAAGAACCACATCCTAGGTTTTTACACACATATTATAGGCCTTATAAGTTTGCCCGATACTTCCCATTAGAAGACCCTATTTTCAGTTGCTTACAACTTTGCTAAATTTAAACCATCTGCGCTGAAATGTTACATGTCAGGTGTCTGCCTCGGGCTGAAACTTGTTGAAAACTTTCAGCCAAAATGGTTCAGCCATTTCTGAGGCAAAAGGCCAGGGAAAAATATGTAGTTTTGGTCATTGTTACAAAATTCTGGTGACCAGATCTAGCATCCCCATGCTTCGGAGAAGGGAAATGAAATTTGGCAGCTGGTATGATTGTAGCAGGGATATGCCTTTTGCTGCCCCTGTGAAAAATCTGCCCAAATTTGGCCAAGTTATAAGTCTCTGAAAAATCAGTTAGCACATGCTCCACAAAGACTTTGATTTTAGCAGCTAAGATTTCTGAAGACTCTGCCCTCACTGAGAATGCTCCAGCCTGTCACAGCTCCAGCCTGTGCATTGCTCAGTTGCTCTGTGGGAAGGATGCATTCTCTCTCCAGTCCAGGGCTTCCTGACTGAATCTGGACTTTCCCTGTAATGGCTGCTCCAAGCCATAGTTGGGCGGGACGTGGAACTAAGAGCAGGGAGTCTGTCTCTCATGGACTCTCAATGACCCCCCTGCTGGCACCCAGGCAGCATGGAGGAGGAAGCTCTCTGATTGGAATTCAACTTGATCAGGAGGGAGGGAAAAATAAATTTGGACGAGGAGTCTGGTCAGACAAGAACTAGAGGGCGAGGGATGAGAAACTGACGGATTGGCTGGACAAAGAGATAGGGACTAGGAATCAGTGTCGAATAGGAGTGGGAATGGGGGCAGGGAGGAGGGGATGCATCTGAGGGGATTAAACAGAAGAGTCTATGCCCACTAGAACACACTCCCCTTCAGCGCATGGGATGGAAACCAAGTTTCCTGAGTCTTACCATGTCTCGGCTGTCAGCAAACATCTGTAAAACCCACTGGCAATCTATCTCACCTCCCACCCCCAGTGCTGGTCCAAAGAGAGAATGACATCCTACTATTGCGGTCAGTTACGCCGATAGCTCACGTGACAGAGGTTGGTGTGGTAGATCTAAAGGTTCCAGCCCTGCTGATGACCATGTGGCAATATGATACCACATGATGGAACTTCTGCTCTTCAGTCTGCTTTTTTAAAAGCCTAGGAAATTACACACACAAACTAAGTTAAAAAAAATTATTAAGCTTGCAAATTCAAGCACTAAGAAGTTTGGAAATGCCAGAACTAAAGTAGGCCATGTAATCTTAATTTGGCCTCTCTGTGAGTATGCATTACAATACAATCTTTAATCACATAATCTCATGTTATTTTTTCCACAGGACTCCTGTCTCATTTAGGGGACAGAGTGAACTGCAGCTACTCAGTATTGTCTTATCCTTGTTTTTTAATGAGTGGCCTTGCACTTTACTCATTGCACACTATTCAAACCTTGCTCTGAAGACATTAATATTAATTTCCTACTGGGCTTTTTTATGGCACTCAGCACGACAGTATCTGAGTGCTTCACACACACTAATTAATTTATTTTCACAACAGCCCTGTAAGACGAGATATTATTATCCCCATTTTACAAATGGGAAACTGAAGCACAGAGTTTAAGGTCAAAAGAATCCACTGATTTTGGGTGCCTAATTTGAGGTGCCGAGGGACTGATTTTCAGAATATCTAGCATTATAAGCATTATGCAGCATTTATATGTTCAAAGCATAGCTCTCATTGACTTCAGCTGCAGCTGTGAGTGCTCTTCACTTCTGCAGATTAGACCCCAGGGTCTTAAATCAGGCACCCAGAAAACAATTAGTGATCACCTGTGAACAGTTTGGTTTAAGTGACTCATCTGGCATCACATAAGAACTCTGTGGCCGGGATAGAATCCAATTTTCCAGGGCAGTATTCATGTGCCTTAACCATGAGACCATCCTTTTGCTTCCTGCAAACCATTACCTAAGTACTTACACATCTTCCAACTTCCTCAATAAATGAGGCAGAGGTCTTACAAATAATAGCCTCCTTCTCTATACAATCCTGATTCATCCCCAGAGCAGGTCTATCCGTTGTACCGAAGGAGGCAGGGATCCTTGGGAAAAAATTAGCATGTGACCATGTAACTAAAGACTGTATCATAATGCATATGCACAAAGGGGCTGAGTTAAAATTGCGTGGGCAACCTTAGGCATTTTCTAACTTTTGAGTGCTTGTCTTTGCAACCTTAATATTCTTTTAACGTAGTTTGTTACACATACAAACCCACACATACACAAATCCAGTACATATGGGATATAAGAGAGTCTGATATTTGTGTTAGGGCTGTGGTTCCCAAACATTTTCCCTGCATGACCCCATTTTCAGATGTGTTTTTTCCCACTACCGCATGGAAGTTGCCATTTAAAAATGGTGTCCTTCCTGCAATGTGACCTCATACTCGCTGTGCATGCAAGGTCATGCCGCAAGGAGGATGCCATTTTGTTTTACAAAATGGCGTCGTCTGGATTGCCTGACCTCACACACATACAGTGCATGTGACATCATGCTGTATTTGGGGGGGGCGCCATTTTGCAGAGCAAAACAGCATCCTCCGTGCGACGTGACCTTGTGCATATGGTGCATGTGAGGTCACGCTGTGTAGGGGAGGCCATTTTGTAAAATGGTGTCCTCTGCACACTCAGGATTGCCATGACCCCATCTGCTGATGAAGTGACCCCATTTGGGGTCACGACCCACAGTTTGGGAACTGCTATGTTAGGGGGCTATTATATGGGTTTTGAATCTCTTTCAGTTATTTTCTGGTGTAGGGAGTGAGAAGTAGCTGCTGTTTTTTGTTTTAACGTGATTATATTTTTAATGCATAACACAGCTGCCTAGAGTCTAAAATAGGTATTTTTATGCATTATAAATCAAAAAGAAATTTTGTATATATTAGTGCGCTATTTCCAAAAATATTTTATCTATATCTATTTTCAGTGTTTCCTTGCTAAAGGAGAGCAAAAGTATACTCATAGACTAATAGACACTAAGGTCAGAAGGGACCAATACGATCATCTAGTCTGTCCTCTTGCACAATGCAGTCCACAGAACCTCACCCACCCACTCCTGTAATAAACCTCTAACCTATGACTGAGTTATTAAAGTCCTCAAATCATGGCTTAAAGACTTTAATGTACAGAGAATACACCAGCAAGTGAGTCGTACCCCATGCTACAGAGGAAGGTGAAAATCCCCCAGAGCCTTTGCCAATCTGCCCTGGGGGAAAATTCCTTCCTGACCCCAAATTTGGTGATTAGTTAAACTCTGAGCATGTGGGCAAGACTCACGAGCCAGACACCCAAGAAAGAATTCTCTGTAATAACTCAAAACCCACCCTATCAAATGTCCCATCACAGGCCATGGGCATATCTACCACTAGTAATCAAAGATCACTCAATTGCCAAACTAGGCTGTCCCATCAGACCATTCCTTCCATAAACTTATCAAGCTCAGTTTTGAAGCCAGATAGGTTTTTTGCCCTCACTGCTCCCCTTGGAAGGCTATTCCAGAACTTCACTCCTTTGATGGTTAGAAACCTGCATCTAATTTCAAGTCTAAACTTCCTAATGGCCAGTTTATATCCATTAGTTCTTGTGTCCACGTTGGTGCTGAACTTAAATAATTCCTCTCCTTCCCTGGTATTTATCCCTCTGATGTACTTCTAGATAGCAATCATATCTCCCCCCTTTACCTTCTTTTGGTTAGGCTAAAACAAGCTCATTGAGTCTCCTCTCATAAGGCAGGTTTTCCATTTCATGGATCATCCTAATAGCCCTTCTCTGCACCTGTTCCCGTTTGAATTCATTTTCTCAAACTTGGGGGACCAGAACTGCATACAATATTCCAGATGAGGTCTCATCAGCGCCTTGTACAATGATTCTAGCACCTCCCTATCTCCACTAGAAATACCTCATCCGATGCATTCTAGGATGAATTAGCTTTTTTCACAGCCACATCACATTGGCGGCTCATAGTCATCCTGTGATCAACCAATATGTCCAGGTCCTTCTCCTCCTCTGTCACTTCCAACTGATGCGTCCCCAGCTTATAGCAAAAATTCTTGTTATTAGTCCCTAAATGCATGACCTTGCACTTTCCACTATTAAATTTCATCCTATTTCTATTACTCCAGTTTACAAGGTCATACAGATCTTCCTGTATGATATCCCGGTCCTTCTCTATATTGGCAATATCTCCCAACTTTGTTTCATCCGCAAACTTTATTAGCACATTCCCACTTTTTGTGCCAAGGTCAGTAATAAAAAGGTTAAATAAGACTGGTCCCAAGACAGATCCCTGAGGAACTCCACTAGTAACCTCCCTCCAGCCTGACAGTCCACCTTTCAGTATGATCTGTTGTAGTCTCTCCTTAAACTAGTTCCCTATCCACCTTTCAATTTTCATATTAATTCCCATCTTTTCCAATGTAACTAATAATTCCCCATGTGGAACTGTATCAAATGCCTTACTGAAATCTAGATAAATTAGATCCACAATATTCCCTTTGTCTAAAAAATCTGTTATCTTCTCAAAAAAGGAGATCAGGTTGGTGTGGCACGTTCTACCTTTTGGTAAAGCCATGTTATATTTTATCCCAATTACTGTTAACCTCGATGTCCTTAACTACTTTCTCTTTCAACATTTTTTCCAAGACCTTGCATATTACTGAGGTCAAACTAACAGGCCTGTAGTTACCCAGATCGCTTTTTTCCCTTTCTTGAAAATAGGAACTATGTTAGCAATTCTCCAGTCATACGGTACAGCCCCTGAGTTTACAGATTCATTAAAAATCCTTGCTAATGGGTTTGCAATTTCATGTGCTAGTTCCTTTAATATTCTTGGATGGAGATTATCCGCCCTCCCCCCCGATTTAGTCCCATTAAGCTGTTCGAGTTTGGCTTCTACCTCGGATGTGGTAATTTTTACTTCCACATCCTCATTCCCATTAGCCACCCTACCACTATCCCCAAGCTCATCATTAGCCTCACTAAAAATGAAGGCAAAATATTTTTTTAGATATTGGCCATGACTAGATTATCCTTAACCTCCACCCCATCTTCAGTGCTTAGTGGTCCCAATTCTTTCTTTGTTTTCTTCCTATTTATATGGCTATAGAACCTTTTACAATTGGTTTCGATTCCCTTTGCAAGGTCTAACTCTACTTGGCTTTTGGCCTTTCTCACTTTATCTCTACATGGTCTGACCTCCAAGAGGTAGCCTTTCCTTGCTGATCCCTCCTATTTTCCACTGCTTGTAGGCTTTCTGCTTTCTTTTAATCACCTGTCTGTGATGCTTACTCATCCAGCTTGGTCTACAACTCTTGCCTATGAATATTTTCCCCTTCCTTGGGATGCAGGCTTCAGATACTTCAAGTCAAAGTTGCAGGAACTAATTCCAAGCCTCCTCCACCTTTAGATCCATGAGTTCTTCAGTCCAGTCTACTTCCCCAACTAATTCTCTTAATTTTTTTGTTAGCCCTTTTGAAGTCAAAGACCCTAGTCACAGATCTATTTTGTTTATCCTTCCATTTAGTTTGAACTGAATTAGCTCATGGTTGCTCGAACCAAGGTTGACCCCTACAACCAATTCTTCTATGAGATCCTCACTACTCACCAATATCAAATCTAAAATGGCATCCCCTCTTGTTGGTTCAGTAACTATTTGATGAAAGAATCCGTCAGCTATCACATCCAGGAAAATCTGGGCCCTATTGTTATTATTACTAGCACTTGTCCTCCAGTCTATATCTGGAAAATTAAAGTCTTCCATAATCACATATTTCCCAGTAGTATTTACTTCATTAAAAGCCTTAAAGAGGTCTCTTTCCATGTCCAAATCAGATCCCGGTGATCCGTAGCACACCCTAAGCACTATCCCAAGGGAAAATCTAGTAGTTTTCTTCCTCAATGTGATTTTTACCTAGACAGACTCTGTCTTATCAATTCTATCACTTCTAATTTCTTTACAATCTACCTCATCATTGATATACAATGCTACTCCACCACCTTTGCCTTTATATCTGTTTCTCCTAAATGGCACATACCCTTCAATACTTGTACACCAGTCGTGACTACTATTCCTCCATGTTTCTGTTATCCCTATAATATTTGGCTTCACTTCCTCTACCAGTAGCTCTAGTTCCTCCATGTTGTTACCCAGGCTCCTTGCATTGGCATACAAACATCTTAATTTTTGCTGTTTGGCTTCATTCAGGTTCCTTACCTGATTTGGCACAGTCATTCTACTGCCAATATCACCTGTTAGACTGGTATCTACACCACCCTTCTTCTGAATGTCCATTCTGGTCCCCACTGCTGTGTCCTTTCTTACTTCATTTTCCTCCCTCTCAATGCTAAAATCAGGCATGGAGATTACCTGGGCACCTCCCAACCATCTCCCCCAACTCCCTAGTTTAAAGCTTTCTTAATCAGTTGTGCCAGCCTCCATCCTAGAAGTGCATTTCCCTCCATACTCAGGTGAAGTCCATCCCAAAAGAACAGTCCATGAATGCCTCCCAGTGGCCATACATCCCAAAGCCCTCCTGATAGCACCACTGCCTGAGCCATCTGTTTATCATCAGAATCTTGTTGCCTTCCTCTAGGGACAGGCAGAATCCCACTGAAGATCACCTGAGCCTCGATTTCCTTAAGAGTCTTCCCCAGCCTGGCATAGTCTCCTTTGATACGTTCCAGCGAGAATCTAGCTATATCATTTGTACCCACATGAAGGATAATCAGTGGATTCTTTCCCACTCCCGTTAGGATCCTCTTCAGTCTCAGGTCCACTTCCCATATCTTAGCACCTGAAGCCAGTACTGTACAGATGCTCCCCAAACATGAAAACACCTCAGCTGGTTTTTCTCAAATGTTGCAAATAAACATGATCCCAGGGTGAGAACCTGTGAAACAAGTTTTAATTTATAGCAGCACACTGTCTGTGTTAAGAGACTAACAAAGTATTGGAAACTGGGGTGTGTTATAAAATTGCTGTCAGTCCCTGAGCTACAGAATTGTGATGCTGATATTGGCACTCTGGTCCCAAGGTGGTCAGTCAGAGGCTCCGATTTACACTTAACCATGTGCTTAAGTGCTGTGCTGAACAGGAATGGAATTAAATACATGCTTAAGTTAAGCATAAACGGTATCACATTGCTGAATCAGGAACAGGTTTTTGGGCCTCGAGTTAATGGGAATTTTGCTCTTGACTTAAATTGGAGCAGGAGCAGGTCCTTTGTAAATGTAACTGTCAGACTTTAATGCAACTACAGACACCTTGATAAATAAAAAAGACAAGCACTATTGCAGGGTTAAATGCATCACCTTGCCGTGCATGAGAAGGCGTATGGTGAGTGTGACATTGAGACCTCCTTCAGTCACTTTTGTGTCCTTCGTGTTCATCCTGGCCTGGTATCTTCAGTGCTTGGAAGCAGTTTCTTATTTTTTCACTTAATCAACCTGCAAAAAATAAAAAATGTACCACTGAGTGGCTGAAATTTTTCAAAGCTGAAAATATCATGTTGAACAGACCAATTAATATCCCACCTTAGACTTTCCCTAGTATAGTTTAGCTCGCGCAAAGCTCCTTTGATTTTTTAAGCTTCTGACTACTTCAGACATCATCAAGTAGGTGATAAATTTACCTTTTGTGCCTTCAAGATTCTATTGGCTTCATGTACTCTGAAGTTGAGAGCCACTCAGTGCAGCAGAACTGCAGCAAAACATTGAAATATAATATTTCCTTGTGTATGTGTGGTTGTGTGTGTATGAAAAATTCAATTTTTACTTTTCAGCTCTGTCATTTTTGTTTGAATTGGGAAATGGAAACACTTTCATTCCTCTCCCTTCTCTCTGGCTCCATCCCATTCTTTCTTACTCCTCTACAACAGAGGATTTTATATTCCCTACAGTTAGTTCAGTTCTTAACATTGATCCCCACCAGCAACAACAGATGACACATTAGCAAAGACATCTGAGTAATGAAGAGCCACTTGCTGCAGTAAATCCGGGTACTGTCTGGCTTCATTTTTGTCTAAGAAGCCCAGAGGTGGCTCCGTCTCTCAAAAGCCAAAGCTCAGTTTCAGCCCTAAGTGGAAGGAGGATGTTTCTTAATGCCCGATGACAAATTGCAGATTTTCAGTCATTCACAAAGTCATAAATATCCTGAAATGCTAATGAAAGTGGCAAGGACTGGCCTTGAAGGGATAAACAAGCATCTCTTATGAATTTATTAATGCATGGACATTTATCATTACAAATTAAGATGGGGGTGGAGGGAGGAATGTTACCAGGGACAGGCAGTCCTCAAAGAAAAGCGGGCTTAAAGCTTCCTTGGAGACTGTTTAGTTATTTTTCTCCTTTTCAGGCCTGTCTTTAAGAAAATGGAATCCTTAAAGTCACACTCAGGGCAGAACATTATTTTCAGAACAATGACCAAAAAAGGCACATTGTCGCTTCTCTCAAAAAGCTGTTAAGGTTCATATTTTTCATTACTTTGCTGCTATTATAGTAAGTGGAGGCTCTCCTGGCTAAAGATTCAGCCCGGGTGTGTTGCCATCTCTGAGCTGCTTGCCCAAGCTCTGTGGGCCTGGCCAGAACTTTGCAGTGACTAATGCACATTCAGGAGGACACCATTTCACAGGTACTGGTCCAGTAGCTCAGTCTCAGCCCCACCAGGTGCAGAGTCTGTGGCTGATGACCGCTCAGACACCACCATTGTGGCTTTGGGGAATGAGGTCAGGAGCTGCAGTCCTTTTCTTAATTCCTCAGCAGGAGTAGCAGAGGGGTTACTAGGCTATAGAAAAGTCTCCAACCCAACAACGTGGAAGAGACAGAGAAAGTGAATGTGTGTGTGAGGATCTGTGGACGGATGTTTAGGGAACTACAGAAACTCCCCATCCCTACAACTAAATTTTGTGAGTACTAACTGCATAAAATAAATGGATCCCCCCTGTTCCCTTGATTACTGGGGCTCAGTGTGGAACCAGCACGTCAGTAAAAGGTTAGCACGTCTCTTACTGCCACAGAACTTGGACTTGGACTAGGAGAGGACACACAAACCAACAGGAGTATAGTAGAAAATCTGATCATGCCTTTGATACTCCAACAGCCCCTAGTCTAGATTATTAATTTTATTTATGCTGCTCATCTCATTACCATGGCATCTCTCAGCCTGGAGAAAAACAGAAGAGAGTCCAGTAGAACAAGCTGGCAAAGGCAGGGGGTGGAAACCAGAAACTCCCGTGCCACTGACACACTGTGTAGCCTTGAGTAAGTCAGTTTGAACAAAATCCACAAGAGATATTTCAGTAGGAGTTAGGCACCTAGATACCTTTGAGGATCTGGGCCTTTGTGATAGCATATCACTGCAAACTTCTAATGAATAGAAGCAGGCTTCTAATATGGCCTTTCGGGAAAAGTATCAAAAAAATGCGGTGATGACACTTTGTTTTCTGTGTTGTAGAAGAAAAGTAAAAAATTTCTGCTAAAAATGAAGCCAAAACTGCCCCTTCCCCCCCGCATTTTCAGCAAGGATTTTTTTTTCCCAACCAACTCTACTTCTGACACCCAACACTTAGACTTGTGGAAGCAGAAGAGACATTGGGGTGAGGGCCAGGTGTAAGGAGGAAGGCACTACATAGTGAGAAGCGGGTGGCCTGAGGAGAGAATAATTTAAAAAAGGAGATGTCCTTACAAAGTAGTAAATATATGAAAACATGAGTATACTGACAGACATACATGAAGATAGAATGGTGTTTGCATTATTAGCTCTTTAAGAGCTGTCTCAGGTATAGTGAGTCCAGTGACCCAGTAAAGCATATGAACAGTTGAGTAAAATAAGCTCAGGAGGTTTTTTTTTTTTTTTAAATTATGTGGATCTATCAGTTTGAGACACCTAAAATAAAATTTACTATTTATTATTCAGTAAAAATACCATTTATTGTGGGTAACACCATAAATATACATGCGACTGGACTTTATGGGTGTGGAGAGGTGTGACCCTGGCTGGGCCAGGAGGAAAGCTGCCCTACATATCACCCCAATGTATCCACCCATCCAGGTGCTTCTATGGCCCTATTGCTGTAGTATCAGTGCATGTCCCAAGTATTTAAACATTAAGAACAGTTTTTCTCTCTCTTTTCTCCAAAGTGGCAGAATAAACAGCTTGATAATTTGATAGGCATTTTTGACTTGTGTATGTGCATGTGTAAAAATGTACTGAGGGAAAGCTAAGTCAAATAAATGAGTTTGCATTTATTTACTTGTACACGGTGAAGTACTTGCAGAAGTGAGTTTCATAGTCTAGGTCTTGCTCCTGTGAAAGTTCTGTCTGCCACACTTTACAGCTTCTTCCCATATGTCAACAGTTTCTCGATTCCAGTGGAATTTAGCTGTCATAAGGTCCAGGGTTGTGGAGGTACAGGTAAGGTCTCAAGTAGCTACGGCCAGTTGCACAGATGACTTTGAATATGATGACAGATACATTGAATTGTACCCTGTATGCAATGGGGAGCGAGTATAGAGAGGACAGCACTGGGGTGATAAGCCCACAGTGACCCTTTTTGCTAAGCAGCCTGGTTGCTGAGTTTTTATATTATCCAGAACTTTTGCAGAGTGTGTAGCTTCACTATTAGATATAATGGGTGGCAATAATCAATTCTGGAGATCATAAATAAGTGAATAACTGTGGCCATGTCTGCGTGTGAGCTTCCAGCAGGGTTTCTGAGATATGTTGATTATGGGTAGAACACTTCCATTACCACATGGTAAGAAGTGGAAATTCATCCTCTGAGATAGAAACCAGAGTCCAAATTCATGGAATTTCCTATTCCCTATGCAGCATATTTCAATGCAGGGGACATTCGGCCCAATAAAAAGGACCTTTTCTATATATTTTATTCAATATATATGTTCTAATTTTACATAAAAACGTTATGTGTAATACACTTCAACCACTATTTACCACATGCCAGGTATCTTTTTTTCCGTAATTTTTTCAGTAATTGTTGCTAGACCAATTTGTTAAAATTTAAAAATTGATCAACAACAAAACAGTAAGCCACGAAAGTACTACAAAAGACCAAATAATTCCTGATGTATTTTACTGGATTACTCTAGGCCACAGAATCAACTACATGCCTAAAAGGCAGAGCCAGCAGACAAATATAGAGAGGTTAGAAATTCATTCAGCATTCAGGCCAGTGAGGAAGGCAAGACCCTACCACAAGAGAACTGATGCCAGTCTGTCAAAGGCCCTCTTTCTAGGACATCATGAGCATGCTTGCTTGAAGCAAGGATGTATAGGGAATTCTCTGATAGAAAAAAAAGGATAGCATGTCTCCCACAGCAGCACAACCATACTAGCTGCAAATATGGCTGTTTCCAGTAAAGGTTTCATCAGTCACAGGAATAATAAATACCCACTGTGGTTCAGTGCCATTTCAGATCATCCTAACAGCAGCTTTAAAGTAACACTTACAGGATTAATATTTCAGGTCTCATCACCAGCCCTCTTGTAATAAGTGAAATCTTTGGCATTGTAAGAACATTTCAGTCAACCACAGGACTATGCAGTGAACAAGTTCCCAGAGGTTTGTTTGAAATCAAATTTTTTTTTAAAAAAAGCATGATAAATGATTATTTTATGGACTGTCAATACTTAGAATAAAGAGCCAAATGCTTGCCAAGATTTTAGCCACTCTAATCAATATCTCCAGGGCGCATTTTAAACCAGAAGAATCTTTAAAACTCAAAAGTAAGTTTGTCACCAAATTGATGAAGTGCTCAAAAGCTAAGAAAAATCAAATATTTTGTTTATTAATGATTTCAAAATGCAAGCTCTAAAATGAAACAATTTATCTTATTTTACTGCCGAGAAGCTAGTGCTAACTGTAAAGTTGCCCATTTGCTAATTATATGCAGCCGTGATACTCAAAGAAAAGCACCACAGAATTCTTAAATAAAAACTGTTGATTGCTTTTACACAGCTGTTGACTTAAATACCATCTGGTGCCAAATTCTATTCACCTTAACCACTTGATAGACCCAGTGACGTAAGGATTTGATCCCTGAACCACCCTATCAGTTCCATAGCACTCTGTTTTGTTTAGTATATAACATCACAACTCACATAACAGAAAAATGTGGCATCTGACAGTGACTCTATTCCAGTATGATCTATTTCTGAAATCACTGGGGCAGATTCTCTGCTGCATCCAACTTGCTAAGCATAACAGCCTTCACAATAGTGCTGCAAAAACTGCATCTGGTTTTCCCTGCACATCCATTATAAATCCTCTGCTTTAAAGGGGTTGCTATAAAAATGCTGAAGCTTGGCAATAATACATAGGTGTGAATTTCCTCTGCTTGATTAAAACCATGATCCATTTAAAGGTATTTAAATTCTGCAGGCCCAACTGTGACCTCTGATACCCCTGTGCAACCCCACTGACTTTAATGGCATTCCGTATGGGTAATCAAAAGCAGAATTCGGTTCTATAACTTTTACACCAAAGAAGGGCAAGATTACTTCTGGACTTGTGCAAGTGTGCAAGGTGTGGGCAGTGGGGTTGGAAAGCAGAGCTAGAGGAACCTGCCCTCACCTATGAACCCCTGCTCAGAACTAATCACAACATGGTCCTTTGGCCCCTCTGAAGGATTGTGAAGCCTGGGTAACTAATGAAGTTTTGGAAAGAGGAAATGTCTAGTGATTACTTCAGAGATCAGCACTATTCTGGTTTAGTTAGCATCTTCAATCAGTGATCTGGAAAAGGGTGTTAGCAGCACATTAGCAAAATCTGCTGGTTATACTAAAGTGGAAGGTTTTGCAAACATGAGCAAAGGCAAGGCGATAATAGGAAAGGACACAAGGAGATGAGAAATATGGGCAGAAATCAACAGTAAGAGATTCATCCTGAAGAAATGCAAGCTAATACATCAGTGGAAAAATTATTCATAACAGTGGGGCAGAGAAACCTGGAAAGCAGTAATGCCACATGAGACCCAGGGATGGGTAAGTGGAAAGAAAATTAGGGGTGGAGATGTGTCATCATGAGGCACAGAGATAATAATAGGCAGGCCCACTGATGGGAGGAGGGGGGGCAAAGGGGACAATTGCCCAGGGGCCCGGGAATTTTAAAAGGGCCTGGGCCATGGGTCAGGTGGATGAAGCTTCCCCTTGGGGAAGCTAGCTCCCCATCCTGCCTCTTCCACCCCTGCTCAGCCTCAGGCCCTGCTCCACCCCAGGCTCTGGCCTTGCCCCCCACTCTCCCGCTTGCCCCCACATCCCTCTCCCCTCCCCTCCCTGCCACCATGTCCCTCTCCCCTCACTCCCTGCCACCATGTCCCTCCTCCCTGATCAGCCCCTCCACTGCTCACCATGTTCTCCTCCCCCACTCCTCGCTGTCACTCGCCGCCTGAGGAGAGGGAGTGTGGAAGAGAGGAAGGGGACCAGGGATGGGCTGGGGTGGAATGTGAGTGGGGCTGTGGGCGGAAGAGGTGGGACAAAGAGCTAGCCTCCCCGAGGAGACGCTTCACCAGCCGTTCATGGTCGTAGACCTCAGCCATCCCTTTCTAGGGAGGCGGGGGCCATTGATTGTTCTGCCCTGGGACCCGGAATTGCTGTTGGCGGGCCTGATAATAGGCCCTCTCCAAAGGGCGCTGATACTCCTGTTCCTGGAATATTCTGTTTAGTTCTGGGTACCCCATTACCAGACCCATTGAAACACTGGAGTAAGTTCACAGGAGAGTAATAAAATATAATCAGGGGGAGATTGATGTATGCAAAAAATTATAAAGCCAAATATGCGTAGTTTGGTTAAGCAACAAAATAAAGAGAAACATAACAGACTACAAATATTTGAAAGCTGAAAACCTGGGAAGGAGAGGAATTAATTGGAACAGTACAACAGGGTTGGTTGATGTGGGAAGAGGTAATAACTAGGAGTTATGGAAAACAGTTAAAGGGCAAGTTTATGCTGAATTTCTGGGAAAAAAAAACTTCTTGACACTGAAATCTCCTAAGCTGAGTAATATTCTCCAAAGGGAAGTCTCAAAAGCCTCATCGTTTGGGAATGACCTGGATACAGCACTGTAAGGGTCTGATCCAATTCCCAGTGAAGCATTTGGCTTCAAGAACATTGGGTCAGGCCCTAAAGAGGACAACAGCTGGTCAGGAACCAGAATTTCTGTTTCATTTTGAAATCTGTATTTTGTTCCGAATTGGTATGAAATGTCAAATTGCAAAATATCCCACAAAATAAAACTCTGGAACATTTTATAACATTTTTTGTTTCAGGTCAATCCAAGTACTTTTGCTTTGACAAAATGGAAAAGTTCCATCTCCATTTTGTCTTATTTTATATTTTATGATATAATATAAAATTTCAAAATAAAAATCATTGCAAAATGAAAAAGAAACATTATAATAAGGTTGGACTTTATAAAAATGATTTGTTTTGATTTTTTTAAATGAAATGTTGTCAAAATTTACATATTCCCACAGAACACTTTTAATTTGACAAATTGGCATTTTCTAATGGGAAAAGGGTTCCACTGAAATTTTTGACAATTTCCAATAGGGACTAATCTTGTGTTGGCAGGGGAATGGATTTAGATGAGCTATGAGGTTTTTTTAAACTCTAATTTCTAGGACTTTTTTGATTTCCTGGCTTTTTTCCTTTTTTGTCAGAACCTTCACATTATCTTTACTTAGGATGTTTTTTTTTTTTTTTTCCCCGTTAGTGAATAAGTTAACTTGGTAGGGAAAAAAGGTCATACAGTATTCAAAATGACACAATACTTGTTTTTTTTTAGTACTCTGTATTGAAATCTGAAAAGCCCCATTTCAGATTCTGCACTCTGCACTCTACAATTGCACATGTAATAATAGGACACATTGGCCTTTGATACAATTCTCTTCAGGGAACAAAAGCATCCTTTGGCAAAACTACAGCCACTGCTTGTTGTAGGTTACACATGTCTTTCCAGTCAAGCATGATTAATAACTGTTTTAAAAAAATGCTCATGACCCATGGCAAGTATTCTTTCAACTATAATACCAGCATTATGGGCTCTGAATCTCAGTAATTTTAAAATGTGCTTCCACAATGGAACTATAATTTAATTACTTTTTCTGCAGCCTGTTCCATTTTGTTTCATCACTTTGATTGCACCATGTGCCTGGCAGCTTATGGAAGGCTGCATCTGCCTCCAGGATTATTTCACTGGCTTCTTTCGACATCTGTTTCTGAAAATGACTTTATTTGGAATGGCATAAAGAATAATCAGACTTGTTTAATCCAGATAAATCGAGAGAGAATTGGAGGGAGGAAAGGGAAAGAGGAAAAAGAGAAAACAAATCTCTACCAAACACTGCAGAGGATGTCAAAATAATCCGAGTTGCTCCTGTGGTTCTGAAAAAGCGGTTATCTGTGGATCTGATACATGAAATATGAGTCACTAAGTCAGTTCCTTTCTCTGTTTGGGTGGAGCTTGCAGATGGGATACATAATACATTGTAGCACAAGCTTCATCAGTTTAATATAGTTTTCATCCCTAAGAACTGCATTTGCACACCATTCTCTGAGACCATAAAGCAGTTTGAAATGATCAGTAACACTAGATAAAAATTTCTATATTACATCAGCTAAATTCAAGATCCAATGTGGCTGCCATTTCTCAAAATGCTGCTGTAATAATACCTATTGCAAACAGCATTGTGTTAAACACTGCAGAGCAGAAAGTTTAACAATAATTTAAAAGGGCAGCTATCAAGCATGAAATAGATCACCTGTAGATTAGAAAGGCAGGCACAGGGAATGCAGGATATAACTTTTCACAAGACAATCTGCAACTAAAATAATATGAATTACCATTTGTGGATTTCAGTGTATATCATTGTTATGGTATTTTCCAGTTACCATTCCATGCAAATAGGAATTCATATTTTTTCAAAGTTCTTAAAAAAAGACAAATATTTTAACTGCCCCCAGTTAGTGCACATATTAATTTTGCAATTGTCCATTAAAAGGAAGGAAGGAAATATACATTGGTTAAGTATGAAATGGCCCTCGGAAAGCAGTTTCCATGCAATGAAAGGAGAATATATGTCGAACATGTCATTGAACTGCTTTCAGAGGCCAGGGTCACTGAGATTCAAAGTGGTGGGCTTGGTAGTCCACAAAGATGACACTACCAAAAAAATTGCTCTCAGTTTCACAGCTGAACCACTTTTTAACCCTCTCTTTCAACTGCTTAACATTGATCTGTCATTGTCGCTCCTTCCCTCCCTAGATCCCTTGTCTCCACACCTGGTGAAAATCCCACTCTTTTAAGCTGCGACCATGCTGCAGTTGAAACGGTGTCAGCATGGTCATTCCCAGCCAGTTTGGACAGGGGTATTTTTTTGAGAATTGTTAAAGTCTGTCCTCCCAGGCAGTTAGATGAACTGGTTTTGTACCAGGATGTAACACCGCTCTCAGGAAATAGAATATCCCTTTCCCCAAAGGTAACAGAAATGATGCTTACAAGCAATAGTGGTATTTAATCACAGTTGCTGATAGCATGGTTTCTGTTGTAGTGTGGGCAGAGTCTTAACAGCTTGTCTTGAGCATGATGCATTTTCTCCCTCACTGTACATAGTCAAGGATAAATCCTGCTCACCTTACTCATGCAAGCAGTCCCATCAAATTCAGTGGAATTTTGCTCAGGACTCCCCAAGGTTCTCCCAGCACTTAGGTCTCCCACGTGCTACAACAATATGTTGTTTTCCCAGTAGAGGTGAAGCACAAAAGGGGCAGCAAAATTCTTTCACTTTTCTATTTTATTGCATTACCTCTCCTGAGCAAAAATACAGCAGGTGTGTACAGAACCTTACATACTTCCAAGGCTTAAAGATTCCACGTTACTAATCTACTTATAGGCAAGGAGAGATGCTAAACTCCTCTGGCAGCCTGTGTCTCTAGTAATTCGGCAAGCATGACGGTCTAAATTTAGAAGGCTGCTTAGAACATTTTTGTAAGAGACATCATCCAGAAAGCAAACATCTCACACTTTTAAAACGTCCACAGGTTTTGCTCAAACACACAGAGCAAAACAGAAATGTAGTGGCTCAATTTGCAGTTAAGGAAAGGGAATGTGTTCGTCCATCTGAGGAACTATTCAAAATATGGGGGTGACGGCTCATGTCTCTCCTTCATAAAAATCTGCAACAACACTCCAAATTAAATGGCTGAAACATGCACATAAGATTTAGTAGGAAATATTGTATATTAAGTAAATACAAACTGAGGAACTGCTTCAGGAAAGCACTTAATCACACTCTTACTTTAAGCATGTGCTTGCATCCCATTATTATTATTAGTAGTAGTAATGGTATTACCATAGCACCTAAGATCTCCAGTCATGGACCAAAATCCCATTGTGCTACAAAGTGTGTACAAACACACAACAACAAAAATGGTCTCACCCCAAGGAGCTTGCAAGCTAGTATAAAGACAAGAGATAACAAATGGATACAGACAGATGACTGGGAAGTACAAGCTATCTGTCTAAAAATTTTCACCCAGCTCTAGTTGTTATGTTTGAATTCTAAGGTGAATTTAGAGTCAGCCTTGTTTGAAATGCTTTCATACTCCATAGACATTTGGGCACACCAGCTTTATCAGATTGTATACTTGCTCAAAGGGACTCTTACACGTGAATATTCACTGAAAGCAAGTTTTGAATAGAATATGTGACTTAAAATAGGCACTTCATAATTTGTGCTTCGCTGCTTAAATTTGGTCAGTTTAGTTTTTTTGATACTGTAATCCGTTGGGGAACAGGATTGTCTCATTTTACAGCTCATCTAATGCTAATCACACTACTGGCATATAGGGCTCAATTGTAGCTTTACTCAAAGCCTGCAGTAAGGAACAGTGCATAATTGTGCTGCCCTAGGAGCAGACCAGACTCTCAAAGTCAAAGGGCTTGTTGACATGAACATTTAGTTCCTTGCCAGCCCTATTCTGGAGCAGAGTACTACCTCTCCTAGTGCACTGGCTGAGGTGCATTGGTTCCGCCACTCCTTCCCTACTGCCCATCCACATGTGTGGGACAGCAAGCTGTAGCCCCACAGATTCTGCGCGCCATTTCACGCTTCAGGTAGGCTGCTCCAGGCAATACGGAAGCACTTTACACTCGCACCCCCTTATTTCCAGTCATGGGTGCATAAGGCAGATCTCCATTCAGCTTTTAATAAATAATTAATAATAAATAATAATTAATAGCTGACTGGGAAATAACCCTCCCAATGGAAAATTTACACAAAAATGAAATCTGTCAATGAGCCTGCCTCATAAAGGAGAATGGGAGTGTAAGGCAACTGATCTACAACTCTCAGGAGGCACAGCAATGCTATTCTGTATAGAAATATTTTGGTTTTTGTCCAAAAACAGAAAACTTCAGTGTTTGGGGCATTTGGGTTTTTTGATGAAATATTGAAATTTTCTGATGATGGCACACAATTTTCATAAAAAATTTGGTTTTCCCAAAAATCAGTTTTAATGGAAAATTTTTGACCAGATCTAACAATAATATTAGCATAATAATCACAACATTATCCTACTGGGGAATGGATGCATTGCCATGCATGTTGTTTAAAGCCCAGATTCCCAAAGATTAACTCCTGAAAGTTAGATGTCAACATGTCTTCTAGAATCCAGGCCTCACTAACTAAGCCAGCCAAAATCGTGATTATTTGTAATGAACTTTTTTGTGAGCTATCTACAGGTCCAGAATTATTTCCTGAAGTAATAGGGTTCATTTAAAAAATTTTGCAGTCTGTTTGCTGACAATTCATATATGGGAAATATAAGGTGAAATTTGCCAAAGATTCTTATTTTGATATCAGGTATGGATAGATTTGCCAGATTCTTTGCTCAGTTCTAGAAATTTGCTAGGAAAACTGGAATCCAGAGCTTATCAAACTACTTAGGGCAGTAAAGTAGGTTTTAATACCACAGATGAAGATCTATTAAAATAATAAAAATAATCTATTAAAATAATAATAGATGTGCAAGCATCTATTTAAAAAGCAACCAAATATTTAACTAATCTAGCACCTTTCAGCACACGCTCTTGTGGTTTTCATATATTTTTGCATATACACCCTTTCCATTACTTATACCATAAAAAAAAAATCAGCCTCTCTGACAGACCAGCAAGTCTAAACATCATTTTGTCATCACTCTTTAAAAAAGAAACAGTACTAAATTCAACATGTCTTGTCTTCTCATTATCCACAGGCCATTATCAGAGCTTAACAACTTTGTTCTCAGTCTTATATTTATACTGACTATAAAAATAGCCATATTCAGACTGAATAGCTACCCATCTGAGAGTTATTTTGCCACCAAAACTAAGGCCATCCAAGAAAAGTTTCTTGATTATAGATCTGAAATCCCCTGTGAAGGACTTTTCCAACAATGCTGCAACATATTTTAAATGTTGTGTTTTCTTATTCCTTGCATTCATTTTTAAATAAAATATTTAAAAAAATTCTAGGGGACTGATTTTTCCAGCGTTGTCTTTCTATCACAAAGCACTGGCTTACAACTGACTAAGTATGGTGTGGTTAGGAAGGAAGGAGGAGGCTGACATGAGCCTTGTCATAATTGGTCACAAAGAGTGCTGCACCAAAGCCTAGAAGAGAAGATAGATAATGAAAATACAATCCCCAGTGCTATCTTCTCTCACTGGTGCAGAAGTCACAGCTAGGGCTGGCCCAAAATGTTTAATCAAAACTGTTTTCCAATAGAAAATCGGTTTTTGTTTTTTCAATGAAAAGTCAAAATTTTCCATGTGGGGTAAAAATCAGCTTTCCAACCAGCTCTAGTTACACTGTCTATTTGTTACATGCAGCTGAGCTTCATGGGATTCTTCAGCCTTTTGGGGGTAGGTGAGTCAAGGAAGGAGTATGGTGTCGCCAATGGATTTATAACAATGGATTCATTGCTACAGACCTGAAATTCTGCACCACAGTTGGGAGGGGAAAATCTGTCCCTCTTAAGACCCCTTTCATCATCCCCTGCACCAACCATGTTTCAGGAGGGCACAGGGACCAAGATTTGGCTCTCTGCGTGGAGGTAGGATACTTCCCAATTTCCTTGTCCAGAAAGGAACAGTAGATACAGCCCAAAGAAGCAGCTCACTATTGGTCATGCTGCTCAGAAGTGTGAGGACGACTGGGAAAAGGGCAAATAATGAAAAAAGTAATAGGCGCTACTTGTGCATGTGCTATTTTCTATGCTACAATGCCTCAGTTCCTGAGGTAGGAATTTGGGCTGAGTAAGTTCTTCAAAACTGGGTCCGTTAATCATCATCTCTTTAGTCATAAGACATTCACATTAAAAAAAGTATTGCAAATGATATAGTTATTTATTACATTATTGTCATATGGATAGGCCTGATCCTGCAAAACTTCATTCAGCAGAGTAGTCCTTACTAATCTGAGGGCAGGTCTACACTACAGACTTCCACCAGTTTAGCTATGTCAGTCAGGGGTGTGCTGAAAAGTGTGATCCCTGACCAACGTGGCTGTACTCACAGAAGCCCTTAGTGTAGTTGCAGCTATATCAGCAAAAAGCTCCTTTGGCTGGTGTAAATTGCATCGACAATAGGAGCGCTTTGATGGTATAGTATAGTATTTGCAGGGGTAGAAATGCCCAAGTAGTCCCCTTAATTTCAGTTGACTACTCATGCGATTAAAGGTTTGCAGAATTGGGCCATAATACAGTTTTATCATGTAGTTTGAGATACTACCTTGAGCTGTTGTGAAAAGCCATTTACATCCTTACTAGAGTAGAACTGTTGGTTTTCTGCAAGTCTGTATTTCAAACAAATTTAATTAGGAGATTTTTGTGGTCCTTTTGCTCTTCATATGGAAAATGTTAATCCATTTATTTTGGCGCACTTCCTTCACTGTATACTTTATTGCAACACATGTTTTGAAATAAATGCACAACTCACCATATGTTGGCACTTAACCGTATTAAATGCAGCATCTTAAAATAATAAATATAAACTCTAAAGCTGGTTGAATCATTAGTTTCGATTGGCCCATTTGACAAAGTTAGCCTTTTTTCCCTGTTTGTGAATAGATCATGCTACTTTTTAATTTGTCATTCTAAATTGGTCAAAGAATAGTTTTTACAAACATACCTGGCTATGGATTGATACTGAATTGTTCATAGTGAGTATGACTAAACAACATGCTGATTAGACAATATACTGAATTTTTTTATTCAGGCTTTATCACGTGGTATTGTTTTTGTTTCTTGGTTGGATAACTTAATATTTATAAAATAATTCTTCCCAGAATGATTGCCACAAAATCAGTTACATTTCTTCATTAAATTAATTTCTGCTATCGCCTGAAATTCACTGTTTGAGAACATTTGCATGAATAAAATTACGATTCATGAGCAGCGACTAATAAAGGGATATGACAAGCCCAATCAAGACCATTTACTAATTCAACAAACTGTGTACAGTTTTATTTGTTTTGGGTGGGATTTTTTTTTTTAAATGCAATTTACTAGCTCCACTTAACACTAATGTTGGAATTCATCTTTGGTGTAATTCCACTGAAGTCAGTTCCACTGATAACAACTTCACTGATCACCAGGAAGTGCAAATGTCAAGGTTCTCAGAATGGACTTTGACATACAAACTGCAACACATGTAGTATATTAAGTTATTGCTTAAGCTGTTAAACGAATATTTTAATATATATGAAGAGCTCAAATATTTTCTTGTTTGCATTGGGGCAACTCCCATTAAGGTCAATGGATTTTGTCCTCGCTCATGGCACCCCGGCAGCTGGTGGCTGAATCGGCTCATTATTTGGGCTCAAGTATTTGCATAATTAGGTCCAGCATTTACGATTTTGGTGAGTTAACATTGCCATATAATCCTCAATTCTTATATTTAAAAATGTAGTGTTTTAGGGGGCCAGTCCTGCTCCCAACTGAAGTCAAAGGGAGCTTTGGATATCCAAGGAATGAATCATCAAACTCACTAAATTAATGAGGCATATTTTGGCTGTCCCTCTTGAGAGGCACAGAAGACTCAGCCTAAGAGGAGAGAGGAGGCAAAGGCTGTTTTAAGCCACCTATGCGCTACTCAATTTGTGGGCAGCTGCAGGAGCTGGAATGGCCCCCGGTGTACATTTCAGCAGCTCCAGGGCCTGTTCTAATTTATGGCAGCCTCTTTAGGACTGACTAGGGGCATCACCATGGCCCAGATTCCCTACAGTACTGAGTGCTACAGTCACATGCCCTCCGGTCCCAGGCACATCCCATCTGCCAGGCCTGCAAAGGGTGGGGAGGCAGCATAGAGCCTATGCTGCTCCTGTGCCCAAGGAATTTTCCATGTTTTATTGTGGCTTCTTCATGGCTCTTTGTCCTTCCACAGGAACGTACAAGTGCAGAGGTGTGTGTGTGTGTGTAGGGGGGAGGAGGGGCCGGGGGAGGGGACAGAATCAGCCCCAATCTCTCTATTCCCCTAACTAAAAGTCAAAGTGCTTTCAGTGTGGGGAACAGAGTACTCATCTTACCATTACCTTTCTGCACGTTAAAACAAACAATATAATTTGGTGTTCCTGACATTTCCAGATACCTGCTTTTTAGCTTACTCATGACATTTGTATTCCAAAGCTCTTTAAAAATAAGAGAGCAGCTAACAGTCCTGTGAACTGAAAAATGGGGATACACCGGTGATGGATGTCACTCAATGCCTTTATCTGTCCAGGACCCAGTCCTTTACTACTGAAGTCAATGGGTGTTTTGCCATTGCTTTCAGTAGGAAAAGGATTAGACTGGATCCCAATGCAACAAGAATAATATACCAAAGGCTTCAGTAGCACAAGTTCTCAACTCTATTCTGTCCTGTCAAAATGCCTCACTTCTTTTGTGAAGGGACCACTTCAAGGCATGAGAAGATCATTAGCTCTCCATGACCGTTCTGTTCTTGGTCGGCTGAGACTGCAAGGTTGCCAATTTATATCACTTGTGGCACTGTAACTGTGAAAAGGACCCTTTCCTACTAGAATCCGGATTGAGATGTATTTCACATAGTCCAGCAAACAATCATCAAAAGCTAAGGAAGTGTTTTGACTGCCAAACATGGTCTTAATTCAAGCTCTGTATCCTATTAACAATTGTGGGAGCCAGCCAAATGCTCAGTTTACATTTCACAATGTTAAAAAATAAATTAGAATTGAAGGATCATGGTCTTGTACTTGACAAATAATTTTAATTTTGGTTACATCTCTCCATTGTTTGCAATACTCTCTGAGAAGCCTGAAGACCATGAGCCTGATTCTGCAATGCCTTACCTCTTGTGAAGTCACTTCCACCAGGGCAAAATGGTTGTAAACCACTACCAAATCAGAACAGCAGCATTTCACACTCACTGGCGTAAATGACTGCACAAAATGGAAGGCAGTGCAGAAACCGGTCTTTTGTCATCCATTTGGCAAGGCTTAAATGTTTCCCTTCTGTTTCTTATGGCACACAAGTCAGTTTGGTATCTCCTTGCTGTCTATCTACGATTATGCCAGATCAGTCCTGGGAACAAACAGGGTTTGTTAGTTCATTTGAACTTCATCTGCTGGCTGTCTCTGCGGCAACAAAACGAGAATAGTGGTGACTCATTACTATTGCTGTCTTTGCCAGTCTCAGAGATAGCATAGTGGTATTTATCACTGAGAAGAGATTCCTTACCAGACATCAACATTTGTAAAGCATGTTAAATTCGGGAGCCAAATTACTTGATATTTTTTCCTTAATAATCTCTATATCAAGTTAAAAGTTTTTTAGACAGCTGCATACAATGTTTGATAATATTTTTCAGAGATCTACTTTAGCAGCATAGATTTAAATGGCCAACAGGCAGTATTTTATGTATATTGCTTTTTTATAATAATTATTACTCATCAAAAAGACAAAGAGGTGAACATAAAGCAGTTTGTATGCTACAACCACAAATGCTTATAAAACTGTGAATAAAGTTGTGAAGTGCTTAGAGATCCATGGATGGAAGGCGTTATGCAAGTACTTATTATTATTATCGTCTCCTCTTCATCTGTTAGAGACCCAGTGTGCAAAATGCTTGAGATGAATTTTAATTTTGCAGAAATGCAGAAGAGAGACCTCCACAGTAATTCTTCTCTGTCCATTTTAGGGAAACACGTGGGCCCAGATTCTGCTTTCAGTTGCACCTGTAAATCCTTACTAACACTATGAACATTGATGAAGTTACCCTAAATTCATGTTGGTGTAAAGGAGAGCAGAACTGGGCCCAATAGGCCAGATTCTGATGTAAGTTACTCAGGCATAAACTGGGACTCACTTCACTGAAGTCAGTAGAGTCTCACCAGTATGAAACTGTCTTAATGAGCTATCCCAGGATGATTAAGGGTGAGCTTGAATGCTGGCTTCTAAAAATACTACTTGCACTTTCCAAGGATCAAAACTACTTTATGAACATTAATTAAACTTTGTAATACTCCTGTGTGGTAGATAAGCTTATTCAAATTGTGTTGCTGAAGGGCAAATTGAAATACCCAAAAATCAAGGGCCAAATCCTGACCCCCACTGCCCTGCTGTAGACTCATATTCTGGTGACCGAGAATAAAATTTGGACCAGTGATTTGAGTGATTTAACATCACACAGCAAGTCAGCGGCAGAAACAGAACAGAACCAGTTCTCTGCACTTTCTGCAAGATGCCACCACTACCCTTAGAGAAAGTAAACCCTACTGAAAGCAACTATAGTCTACTGAAGGACAAACCCATTGACTATTCTTTCTTGTTTTTCCCCAAAGATATACAGATTCACGTGTGGATCTCTACAGATGGGAAGCCATGTTGTACTCCTCCAAATCAGCGATGACTGGACTCTGCATATCACTCCCAGAAATCTCTTTCCTTTTCCTCTGTAGCACTCTGATTCTGGTTCTAAAATTTCTTTTAGCAATTATGTTAAATTATCAGAAATGCTGACTGACACCATGACATCACTCTGGGAAGTCTCCTATGCCTATGCCATGTTTATTAGGATAATCAAGCACTGGAATACACTTCCAAGGGAAGTTGTGGAATCTCCATTGTTGGAGGTTTTTAAGAACAGGTTGGACAAACACCTGTCAGGAATGGTGCCTCAAAACAGGTGGCTGGACTAGATGACCTCTGAGGTCCTTTCCAGCCCTACATTTATATGATTCTCCTAGTAGTGAGTACTTAAAATCGGAAGAACTGCTAGTGAATTACATGAGATAGGTCCTTGAGGCTTTATTCTAAAATTCAATTCCAAACCAGCTTTTAAGCAGGGTCACGGTTGCTGGAGCTATGGGGAGGGCAGGGCACACTGGAGGTGTTGTGAAGAGGGAAGCAGAAAAGGCATAGGGAAGACAGGCAGAGAGGGAAGGAGAGGCAAGAGAAGGAGAAAGGAAAGAGTCAGAAATTTGATTTGATCAAACACTATAAATCAACTGGTTGACAACATATAAGTTGCATGTGAAAATGATTGAGTTGTGGAAATCAAGCACTGAAAGCTAACAGGAGAAATGCAGCAGCAGATGTCCTGTTAAAGTCTGTGCGAAGCAACCAGAAATTCATTTTAGTGATCTTTTGGCATTTAAGCTCTACGAGGTTCACTATTGTTAATTGAATTATCCTTACTCACCTAAAGAAGATTTCAGCTCATTTTGTTTTCCAATAGCACAAAGGAGTAATCTGATTAGTTTAGAAATTGCCAGAATGATTAAAGAAGGTTTTCTCAACTGAAATGTGTGGTAAGGAACAATAGCATTAGTATCATGGAGGCCCTAACTTTTTTTCTCCGAAGACTCACAAGCAAGTTTAAATATTCTGTTTCTATGTTTGCATCTTAAGATCTTTTTATATAATCATTTCTGTCTTTTGACAAGTTCACCAATGTTCTTATTGGAGATGGGCCCAAACCAAAACCTCCAAGACTAAATTGGACCTGAACTTTGCAACTATGATCTCTCTATAATGGAACAAACCAAAACTGAAAATCTGAATTTCCCCACCAAACTCTGGGACAGTCAGGATCTGGATTCAAACTTTGAAGCCACAGCCCATCTCTAAATAGGGAAAGAACAGATTACAGAATATTTAGATAAATTAGATGTATTCAAGTTGGTAGGGCCTGATGAAATTCACCCTAGGGTACATAAGGTACTAGCTGAAGCAATCTAGGAACTGTTAACGATTATCTTTCAGAACTCACAGAAGAGAGGGGAGTTCTCAGAAGGCTGGAGAAGGGCATAGTGCATCTTTAAAAAGGGAACAAAGAAGACCCGGGGAATTATAGAACAGTCAGCCCAGCTTCAATACCTGGAAAGATCCTGGAACAAATTATTAATCAATCAATTTGTAAGCACCTAAGGAATCATAAAGTTATAAGTAATAGTCAACAAGGATTTATCAAGAACAAATCATACAAAACTAAAATAATTCTCTACTTTGACAAGGTTATTGGGCTATTGAATAGGAGGGAAGCTGTAGATGTGACATATCTTGATTTTAGTAAGGTTTTTGACACAGTCCCACATGACATTCGCACAAGCTAACTAGGGAAATGTGCTCTAGATTAAATTATTATAAGGTGGGTGCACAAATGGTTAAAGGACCGTACTCAAAGAGTAGTCATCAATGGCTTGCTGTCAGACTGTGGGGATGTATCTAGTAGGGTCCTGCAGGGGTCTGTTCTGGATCTGGTCCTAGTCAATATTTTCATTAACAATGGATAACAGAAGGGAAAGTATACTTATAAAATCTGTGGAAGACACTAAACTAGTGGGAGCTGGCAGTGACCCCTAGATTTAGGTTGCGTAACACTTTTCATTATCAAATATTCTTGTGATATTTTTTGAGAAACTCTAACACTTCCATGGTTCGTTTGCAGCAGAGCTTTAATTTCTGGCAAGGGAAAGGCCAGAAGGGTGAGAGCAGGGGAGGGAGGGCGCTGGTAAGGAGGTCCACGTTGCTCTTTCTATGGAATTCCATTAAGATATGGCTGAGTTACAGACTGGTGAAAATGACCATTTCCCATCTCTGTCTTGCATTGTACAGATTAATTCTGGCAGCATGCCAGAAACTCTGACCATTCTGAAGCAGCGTCACATTCTGCTCTAGTAACCTCTGGGAGAAGAGACTCAGTCTCTCATTGGCAGAGCAGCTGTAGCAGCAGGGGAGAGGGAGAGCCAGGATGAGCTCCTCTCTGGGCTCAGCATATGGCCCCGTGGCCCACCCCCACCATGGGGCAATAGCAGTGCTAGAGACAGAGCTATGTTCACCTGTGTGGCATTCACCTGCCTTAACCACAAGATCTTCCTTTCCCTTTCTGCAGTCCCCAACTTTGTTCCATACACACCGGCCAACTTCTAGAGTAAATGAGTCAGGGGCCCTACAGACAACAGTCATGTTCACTGTACAATCCTGACTCATCTTCAGAGCAAGTCCATCCTCTGCACTGAAGGAGGTAGGGCCCCTGGGGAAAGAAATAGTATGTGATCATGTAATTAAAGCACAAAAGGGCTGAATTAAAGTTGCAAGGGCAACCGTAAAACTGACATTTTTTCTTAAACTTTCAAGGGCTTAACTTTGCAACCTTAACATTCTTTTTAAGTAGGTTTTTAAAATGTCATCATATACCATTTGTTAAGCACTGACAATGTACTTGGTGCTGTACAAGGGACATATATAAAGAAGAACTGTCTTGAAGAACTTTCAGTCTAAAAAGGGTCAGTAAGAGAAACACTTGATTCTCTTGGGCTCCAAAGAGCTCCATAATCTCCTGCTCCCATGGTCAGCAAAGCTAAACCGATGGCAGAAGATTATGGGGCATCCTAGCTATTGTTTAGTCACAGGGAACTCAAGGGAATTCTTCAGGAGGGCTGAATTTCCTATAGTGGAAATGAAGCCAAACGTCCTCTAAGTCTATATAATTACCAATCTAAAGTATAAAAGCAGTATCCTGCAAACTTTTGCTCGCATGACCAGTCCAATTGTTGTTAAGGGAAGTACTTGCCTGAGTAAGGACTACTACTTTTAAGGATATATCTTAAAATTAGTTGATTATTTGGTATTTTTCAAATTGAAATTACTCTGTTCTGTTTAAAATTTCATCACCCATATAATGTACAGTTTAGCACAGTGTATTTTTATAAGAACCACAAGTGTCTGACGCATACTCTACAAAAAACAAAGAAAGAGAGAAAACCACCTTTGATTTTGTCCTTTGCATTTTTTACCCACTTTTTGCCTCTCTGATCTTAGTGTTTTGCTGTCTCTAGAAATTGCAATTTTTAATATGCTGAGAATTTTAAACACTTTTGAATTTTTGAATATAAAGGGCCACTTTATGCTAAATGTAAAAGAACTGAAACATCATCCATTTCAACAGAGGCCCTTTTGTTTCATGTCGTTGCTATGCAGCAATATAACTTGATCACTGGGAACAAGCAAGCTTTGTAGTTTATTATTTTTGCTTATAAAATGCAGTTCTGTTCTCAGTGGTCACAAAGGCATCACTTGATTTTCACCATTAGAAGAACTGCATTAATCTTTTCTTGCTAACACTTAGCGCTGCACAATTAATAAGCTACTGTTATGCAATATGCATGCCCTTATGAGTGTCAGCAACGGTAAGGCTGATTTTGAGCAGAGTGTTATTTCAAACGTTCGTTAAACATTAACAGTGGTTTGACAATGCGTTGCAGCTTACAGTGTATAGGTCAGCACTCCTCAGTGTCTCTGTTTATCCATTGTACATCCTGTGGGCCAAATCCTGAGCCCTGTTTATGCTGACGATAAGACATTTGGCTTAGCTTTTAGCACTCATAGGCAGGATCTCCAGAGCACAAGGCAGGTAAGCCCCAGACAGCTACAGAAATAGGCTAAAACAAACTAGTTATAACTGTATTTTTTTAAATAAATGAACTAGGGCCACTTAGCCTTGATGTGAAGTTGCCATGCAGAGGAGGGGCTTTGGGAGCCAAGGTTACAGAAGTGACACAGGCTGTTGTTCTTGTTGTTATGAGAGGGCAAGAGGGAGCCTCAGAAGGCAATGGAACAATTGTCCCTTTTTCCTGGCACCATCAGCTGCATCAGTCCTGGCTCCGGCCCCACAGAAAATCAGCAGCTGCTTCCCTCTCCCGGCTGGAGTTAAGTCACCATTTCAGGACCCTGGCTATGCAAGAGGGTGAGAATGCAGAACAAGGAAGAGTAACAAGGGCAAGAGTAGCAAGATAATCTTGCCTCTCACCATTGAAAATAATGAGCTGTACTAAAGGTCTCCTTTAGATTAAATGAAAAGGCATCCTCCCGTCGCTGCTGAAGCAAGTGCATACGTGAGATGAGGGGCAAGGGCACAGGAAATGCTGGAGAACCTGCCAAATGAGCAATGCAAGATAAACAAAAGGTCATTTGGCTATTGTATAGTATGTCATTGGCTGTTTGGAGCAACAATTTTTAATTGTCATTGGTTTTTAATTCAGCTCGACGTTGCTGTATTGGAGGAGTCCTACTGTGGCACAGGCTCTGGAAATTGGCCATTTAACATGAACTCAATTGTCCTGATCCAACAAAGAGGGTTTCTCGGTATTTCTGCACTTTATGTGAAAGAAAACAAGATATTAAAAACCACACACATGAATAGGTTGTCAGCCCTTGTTTCTCCTCTAGCACAACTGTACAATGCTGAACGAGTCTGATGAGCTTTACAGGATTCACCGAGCTTCATTTCCCCCAGACGATTGCTTAGGGATCTGCTCTCTTTGATGTACATCAATCATTCACAATAATGCCCTCAAATCTTCTTGCCTGTACTGGCACAGACATGGGCTGTGTTTCACTAGCCAGACCACAACGATCTCATTACTTCAGTGACAAAATAGTGTTTGTTCACACTTCTAGATATTCTCCTTATCCAGTAGGTACACTGTCCCCTCTTCTCTTCCTAGGTAAACAAAATCTAGCAGTCCAGCATCTGTATAAACTAAGACCTAAGTACTGCTGAGGTTTCAGTAGCATAAACTCAGTTCTATTAATTCTCATACTTTTACCCATCAACGAGACAGATCCTCAAACATAGTCAAGGAATTGAACACCACACATTTTGGAAAGTCTGAATCTGGATCCAGATTTTGTGATTCAGAACCATCTCTCTCTCCAACTCAATTGTGCTTCAAGGGACCTGGAAGAGGTACCATTCCGTTTATAAATCCAAATATACCAAAAAACAACATCAAGCTCTTGCTGGGACTGCTTCTTGGCTTTGGCTTTTGGTTCCACTCTGTTAAATTAGGACGAAACCACAACAAACAGCACAGTAGCTCTTTTGTAATGAACAACATGCTTCCCATCTGCACTTGTCACTCCCACAAAAGCACCACATTTTTACAAAATAACATTTCTAGTAAAGCACTCAGATATGTTAATCATGATCCTCCCTCCCAGGGAGAAATTCAGGATTACCTTGCAACATTTCAAAGGCTTCTGATTATTCCTTTTTTTTTTTTTTTTTTTAAATGTAGGGTATTGGGTCTTTTAGAAAATGTATCCCCTTAGAGACTTTCCTCAAATCGTTCCAGGAGGACGGGCAGAGGAGGGTTTGCCCACCTTTTGGAATCAGCTACTCCCCCCCTCCTTTTTTTTTAAATAAAGGTTTTTCTATTGAGGGCTGTTTCACTCACAAATCAAGTTGAGAAGCAGCACCGTCAAGGCTGACGCCCTATACCCATCCACTGGCTCTCCCACAAGGAAAGCTCTGGGAGGGGAACACAACCATTTTCCTTTCCTCTTAACCCCCCTCCAACAGGTTTTCCTCCAGAATGGGTGATCTGCCCCCAAGTCTGAAAGCACAGAGCACTGTTATCCCATGGGTGACAGGCAAAAATCAATAGCAAGCAACTTACTACAAATGCTGCCTGTGAATACTATGCACAAGTTGAAACTTCCTATTCCACATGCGGCTAGATCATCTTCCATCAGAAATGGTCTCATGCGGCCCTGGGGCAGGAAGCATATAGTGAGTGGGATAAAAGAAAAGGTGTAGATGCTGCAAAGTAAATACGATTGTACCTCAACCTCAGTAATTTATTTATTGTGGCTTCCTTAACATTGTGTATTCAATTTGTATGAATTGTAGATTTTATTGTATCCTTCAGTCTTTATATCTCGTCTTCATTTTTATCTGCTTGCAGCGTAGCATGGGGGACAAAATGGAAAAGCTCAGTAATGAGGTAACAAGTGCCAGTACTTGGCTACTGAGAGTTCCTGTTTACCTCAAACTTTGATACGTGGGAATAAAGAATCTGGGTCATAAAAGCAATTGGAGAATGCTACCTGTCTTTGTGCTGAATAGCAGGCAGCCTGGAAATTGGCAAGTTTTAGCTTCAAACAGTAGGAGACTGCTCCAATAAGATGATTCATTTCTTTCATAAAGAGATTTTAGGATTTTAGCCACAGTGAGAAATGTGTGTATTTTCTTTGGAATTAATTCTACACTGTTCTGAAAACTGCACCCTTTGGTAAATCTAGTAGTCCATAGCCAGATGTTTTTGTTCCAGTGTGGAAATAAGCTTTGTTCAGAACGATCAGCCTAGCAACTTTGAACAAAAATTAAAATTGTGGACAGCACTGAGCTCATTGTTGTTAATATGCCAGGTATAAGTGTGGAGGTTTTGTTGTGTGCTGTGTGCACACGGAGTTGATTTGTAAGTTTACTGAGGCAGAGGGGAGTCACTTTTCAGAACAGCTGTCCGTTGCTAGACAGTAAAATAGAGGGAAGAGCTATCTCAGAGAATGGGTTATTAGAGGGTCACCTTGGGAGGACAAACTCCAGGGATCTCTCTGTATTCCAAAAGTACATCATATAAGGGCAACATCAATAAGATCTCTGGTTGGAAGATGCTGGGAATAATTCTACGACTAGAAGAATCAAAAGATTAAAATTGATATTCTGAATTTTTAGGAAATAAAAGAGGGAATATCATGCAATAATAGGAAACACAAAAATACCCACAATGCATGATGAGAACATCTGGTACAGTATCAAACAATAACATAAGATAAGTACAAATGAAAACGCTGGAGTCAGAAAGGTCCAGACCTATTTATAGTGAATGAGCCGTGACTCCTTCCCAAGCAGCAAAATCAACATAAACAATACACTAAGTCCCTGTCCAATCATTGTGGCAGTGTCAGATTTGCAAAAGCAAAGTAACGGTATGTCCTCCAAAAGTCAGTACTTGTGTCAAAATTTTCTCAGTGAAATATATATAGTTATACATTACATAAAATATTATTTTATTAATTCAATAGACAAACACATTTTACAGTATATGCCTAATTTATTAGGGATGTGAAGTAGCCACTCTTCAAAATGTCTCACCTAAGCCATTTAAAATTCTCCAAAATGCTACACGTGCCTAAACTATATTATAGATTATCAGTATTTAAATTATATTTGTTTATATTCAAGTTATTTTTGAGTCGTACAAAGCATTTAAAATGATTTCATTTATTTTGTTTGTAGATTTTGTTCTTTTGGGAATATAAACCATAAAAGATTATATGTTTATTTATAGTACATTCACTACAGTCAAACATACCAAATGCTGCTCTCAGTTATACCAACATAAAAACAGGGTAACTTAATTTGCTTTAATGGAGTTATAGTATCTTAGTGTAGAATTTGGACCATTTCATTGGTAATAAGGAGTATTTGACAAAATAGGGATTCATTTACATGTAAGCTATATATTATACTATATACATGTTTAATATATATGTATAAAAAACAACACAAGCATGGAGGAACAACATTAGAAAGGCCAAGATTAAACTTGCTAGGGACATAAAAGGTCATAAGAAAACATTTTACAAATACACGAGAAGCAAGAGGAAGACCAAGGACAGGGTAGGCCCATTACTCAATGAGGAGGGAAAACAATAACAGAAAATGCTGCAATGGCTGAAGTGTTAAATGCCTTTTTTGTTTCAGTTTCACCGAAAAGGTTAGCAGTGATTGGATGGCTAACATAGTGAACATCAGTGTAAATGGGGTAGGAAAAGGAAAAGAACAAGTTAAGAATTACTTAGATAAGTTAGACGTTTTCAAGTTGGCAGGACCTCATGAAATACATCCTAAAAACTTAAGAAGCTGGCTGCAGGGACATCTCAGCAATTAGCAATTATCTGTGAGAACTCGTGGAGGATGGGAGAGATCCCAGAGGACTGGAAAAGGGCAAATATAGTACCTAGCTATCAAAAGAGGAATAAGGAAAACCCAGGGAATTATAGACCAGTCAGCTTAACTTCAGTACCTAGAAAGATAATGGAGTAAATAATCAAACAATCCATTTGTAAGTGCCTAGCAGAAAAGAAGATAAGTAACAGTCAACATGAATTTGTCAAGAACAAATCACGTCAATCCAACCTAATATCCTTCTAGAGAGGATAACAAGCCTTGTGGAAGGGGGGAAGCAGTAGATGTGAGATAGCTCAACTTTAATAAGGCTTTTGATACTGTGTCACATGACATCATAAAAGAGAAATAGACCTCAGAGAAATAAAGCCTAGATGAGCCTATTATAAAGTAGGTGCACAACTAGTTGGAAAAGTGTATTTAGAGAGTAGTTATCAATGGCTCACAATCAAGCTAGAAGAGTATATTGAGTGGGGCTCCTCAGGGATCTGACTGGGTCCAATTCTATTTAATATCTTCATAAATGATTTGGATAATGGCACACAGAGTACACTTACAAAGTTTGTGGACAATACCAAGCTGGGAAGGGTTGCAAGCACTTTGGAGGACAACCAGAATTCAGAATGATCTTGACAAACTGGAGAAATGGTCTGAATTAAACAGGATAAAATTCAATAAGAACAAAGCAAAGTACTATGCTTAGGAAAGAATAATCAATTGCACAAATACAAAATGGGAAATAACTACCTAGGAAGGAGTACTGCAGAAAAGGGTGCTATAGTGGACCACAAACTAAATGAGAGTCAGCAGTGTAATACTGTTGCAAAGAAAGGGAACATCATTCTGGGTTGTATTAGCAGAAGTATTGTAAGCAAGACACGAGAAATAATTCCTCTGCTCTACTCAGCACTGAAAGGCCTCAACTGGAGTACTGTGTCCAGTTCTGAGCACCATACTTTTGGAAAGATGGGGACAAATTGTAGAAAGTCCAGAGACCAACAAAAATGATTAAATATCTAGAAAACAGGACTATGCAGATAGATTGAAAAAATTGTGTTTGTTTAGTTTGGAGAAGAGAAGATTGAGCAGGGACGCGATATCAGTCTTCAAGGATGTAAAGAGCTGTTACAGAGAAGGGGGTGATAAATTGTTCTCCTTATCCACTGAGGACAGGACAAGAAGTAATGGTCTTAAATTACAGCAAAGGAGATTTAGGTTACACATTAGGCAAAACTTCCTAAGTGTCAGGGTAGTTAAGCACTGGAACAAATTACTGATGGATGTTGTGGAATCTCTGTCATTGGAGGTTTTTAAGAACAGGTTAGACAAACATCTATCAGGGATGGTCTAGAAAGATAATCCTTAGTCCTGCCTTAGTGCAGAGGACTGACTAGATGATGTACTTCCAGATGATCTAGATGATCCCTTCCAGTGCTACATTTTTATGATTTTATAATTTCATGTTTTAAATAAGTGACCACATTTTTTAAAAATGTATTGAAACCAATGTTCTGGGGTTAAAAACTTCTCTGACATGTGTCCTGCAAGAACCAATTTTTATAGCCAAATTATAAGCTTCTAGAAGTTGAAATGTAGGGCCCATTACTTCTCTCAGTGAAATAAATAGGAATTTTGCCATTACCATAAACGGGAGAGTCAGCTGCTGAGGGTGCCATGTTAGAGGTGGATTGAGAAGGCTTCTGAAAATTCTCCTATGTCGTCTGCACTATTCAGTCATGAATAAATCGACTTTGCTACTACTATTGCTAGAATGCCTGGTCTTAGATAAATTAAAGATCCATGAACACATCCTCATTTCAAAAACCCATAAGAAAAAGATTAATTCGGTATGAGATAGATGTTCAATGTTATACAGTCAATTAGTGAAATGAAAAGTCAGTGTAAATCCATCACAGCCAATTAAGACATATTACAGATAATACTGTCTCTTTGGTGTTCTTACAAACCTAAAGTCATTTGCCTTTAGGCAGCTGATGTTCAGCTCTTGATTGTGAGCATTAGGTTGTTTTTCAATGGCTCTTGATATATGTATGCTTAAAGGGGCTGTTTCACCCCCTTAAGAGTGAACTGCAAAGTGAAAAAAATTATGTCTCTAATTGTTTCTTTAGGATGTATAAAAACTGCATTAACTGTTATTTAAAAAACATGTTCTGATGTATTTATTTGTTTTATGTCAGCTGGAATTCCTTGACAAGATTTTAAAGAGCTGAACAGTGGTGATGTCACATGAGGTTGTAACCTAAGCTGCAATTCTCTCTTCTCTTGCCACAGCTGATGCTGATTCTTAGACAATCAAGGCCTCATCTGCACAGGGAAACTAATCTGGATTAACTAACGGTGTGAATTTAAACCAGAATTGTTAACATGGATTATGCCCATATAGGGAAATATTCCAGTTTTATCTACTCTGCTCAGTTTCCCCGTGCAGATAAACCCTTAGACTCTGGTTTAGGCACTGATTCTGTGACTTAGTCTAAAAATTAACATATGCCCTTCTCATAGTTGGGGAGGATCCTTATAGCTCATGGTAAAGATTGATATGACACCACAGCTCAGATCCTCCAACTCTTGCTTAGAACTTCCAGCAAAGGGAGGGATCTGATATTCCAAATGAAGGAAAAAAAGCAGCAAAATGCTTTATATTTTTTTTAAAAAAGCCATTTCATTCAGCCATCATCTTACATCACAAAGGAGCAGTGCAGGAGAAATGAAATATTTCATTGTTTCTTCTTCACAATTTACCTTTGACATTATAATCACGGTAAACAGCAAGGAGAAAATGTACATACATGCTTAACTCAGCCTAGATATCATCGTTGAACATGATGCTGCAGCTTCAAAACGGGAACGTGGATCAGTAAACTATATATAGTGTCAAGAGCTTTGAAAATCTGTGGTTGGTAATAGATGAAATTATTTCACTTTCTTCATTATGTTTGAGAATTCTCTTCAGATTGCTTACTGTGATGGGTTAGCATATGGGTATACATGACCAAACAGACATGAGACTAGAAACTAAAGCTAAAAGCAAGAGGCTGTCTCTATACTGGTGAAATTGGAGCTCATAATCCTCTATCAGTTATCAGTTGGGGCTTTAGTGTAGATAGGACTCTGGAATTTTTACCACCTTGTTGTGTAACCCTAGAACACGATGGTAAAAATGCCTGGCCCCTCGCTGTTAGAGTTCATTCCACTGCTGCTGCCACTACTGGAGCCTTACCAGTGGTGAATTATGGGTAATAAAAAGTACCCATTGCCAATAGGGTAATGTTAGTCAAAGCCTTAGGTCCAAGCCCTGCCATGAATGGTACAATGAGGCTGCCTGTCACATTCTCTTCTCCAAGAACTCTGCAGGACAAGGCAGGATTCTTCTTGGTGGCGGTGGAATGGAGGGAAAGACAACTGGGAGTGCCCTTTGCTTCCTCTCTGAATGCAGTGTGGAGTTGCTGCAGGCGGTGCCCTTTGGGGACATGGTCTCCGGGCTAGTCTGTTGGCTTTCCATGGGTATGTCTACACTGCAATGAGATACCTGCGGCTGGCCTATGCCAGCTGACTTGGGCTCAAGCTGCTGGGATGTTTAAGGCAGTGTAGATTTTCAGGCTCAGGCTGCAGGGTCCATCCATCTCACAGTGTGCTAGACACTGGGCTCCAGCCAGAACCTGCAAGTCTATACAGCAATGAAACAGACCCATAGCCCAAGCCTGAGTCAGCTAGCACAGGCCAGCCATAGGCATCTAACTGTAGTGTAGGCATACCACATATCTTCTCTAATGCTTATGAGTACTACAGCGAGCTCCTACTCTTGTGGGTTGTGTCTATACTGGGAAAAGGCATTGTGTTAGAAATTGTGATGACTAGCACAACGTTAAACACAACTATGTCCTTAATGTGAGCAAGGGTTAACTCACAACCAGTTCCAACATTTTTAAACACAACTGTCTTTGTCCACACTAAGGGCAAAATTGTGTTTACCATCATGTAAGTTAAACAAGTTTGTAAGCGCATTTTCCAGCATTCTGCATTTTTCCTGTGTAGACATAATCCTGGCTTACATTGGAGGAGGGCTGGCAGTGGAGAGAGACAGACATGATTCCCTACATGGCCTGCACAGCAGTACAGCAGAGGGCAGGATATAATCCTTAGTAGAGTCACTTGGCACAGTTTCAACCATCTAAATGAATGATTCAAAAGGAAAGCACCCCAGAATCCTAACATTTTGTTCTAAACACTAGACCTCAAAGGTCTTGATCTTGAAATGTCACTGGTCAGGCATGTCCAAGTCAATATGCTTCAGGAAGAATGGTAACCTTTAATAAACAGATATAAAGTATGTTCTAGCCATATATGCTGTCTTGAATAAAAATAAAATGTATTCAAATAAAAACAAATCCAGCACCACAGCTGGTCTTTAATGACACTTAATTTACATACGAAAAGACTAAATTGAATGTTTATGGAACTAACAGAGGATTGAGAAGAAGAGGATTGTTCTACTTTCAAACACTGATACTAAAAAGGCCCCTGTTTCCATAGATGCTTCCTGCTTACCTTTTCAGTAACAAGTGTTAAGGAGGAAGATAATTAGAGATGGGTACTTAGTGAAATACAAACCCACTCACAGTTTCTGCGTCAGACACAGAGCAATTCACGTCAGGTGAAATTCCCCTTGGGTAGAGGCCCAGCAAAAGGCCTTAAGTCCAGCTTACATTTTCAAAATAGGGCATAAGCAGGATTTAAGAGATGCACAGGTCCCGTGCTGGCTGTTTGCACAGTGGTGACGTTTCACCCTAAATGTTTGACTTCAGTGGGGAGCTGCACTGCAAGCCACAGCAGGTGAAACAACAAAACTTTGTGACCAACAATGTCAAAGAATGCCAATACATCTACAAAAAGCAGCACGGACCCCTTTCCAGAATCTGTTGCTCGGAGTAGATCATCCACCACACATGCACCATCACTTGCATTTCTGTGCCATAGTCAGCCATACAAACCCAAATGGTAAGAGCCAATTTAAATGCCCCATTTCTTGGTGGCTAATGTCCACTTATTTCTATGTTTAATTTTATTGTTGTGCTCCTGAATCAGCTGCAAAATTGTGGTCTGAGTGTATCATGTTTCATTGTCTTATTTTAATGTAAGTATTCAAACTGACAAATAACCATTACTACTTGGGTTAAAAACTACTTTGGACTTGCCGGTTTTATACCAATGCCACTCTTTATAAATCTTATGAAAATGGGACTCCTGACCAGTAATTTCCTCAATCAGTTCAAACTATTAAACGCCAATGACTCCTCAAACTCTCTTGCTTTCAAAAGTTCAGGCTGTGCGATTCTTGCATCACTATTAGGCAGCTGAAGATTTCAAGAAAATTCTGCAGCAGCGTAGCTTGTGTGTTCCAGAACTGGAACATTGTCATTGGAAAGATTAACGAAGCTATGCAGCATGTAACAGCAGGGATCTAAAAAACACATCCCAGCGGGCTTTCTGCCTGGTGTTGATCTCACACAACCCTGGACTATATTCTTATTCTGACATAAAATAACAGTGTATTCCTCTGATGTATTTCTCTTCACTGATCTATATTATAAAACTACCCTTTACTGATTCTTTGCTTTGACCTATTTACAACTGATTAGCTGCTTTACAATAGGGAATTACACCACCATCTAGCAAATATCCACAATTATAATGCTGCAAAGCTTTAATAATTCTGTGATTATAGGAAATACTCTATCAGAAATGAGCCACTTTCTAAAGAGAAAATGATGCTTGCATTCACAGTCTTTCCCATGCAAAGGCCAATTTTCTGCTAGCCTGTTTTATTTATTGAGCAGAAAACAATCCCCTTTCCAAGAAGAGCTTAAGAAAAACACACCCTAGTTTTATTAGCTATTCGAATTCTTAATTCAATTTTGTGTGATGTGTGTAACATTTTCCTGTCTACAGAAATGTATCAATTCAATACGGACTATCATTGCTCTTCCTTTCATGATGAATAGGAACAGGAGTATTACTGCAACACCACATTACTGTTATGGTAAGTTTTCCCTACCGATAATGTACTGTTGAAATATTCATTCTGCTTAGTGTACAGGGAATTGACAGGTCAGATATCTGGTGTAAATAACTGCATGTAGAGGTAATAGGGTGAAGTGAACCGGTCTTACCGGACTATGACTGAATGGCTCTAAATGAGAACCCCTAAACCTATTTTTGCATTGATTCTCACATTGTAATGGCACCAAGAATGGACAAAGGGACTTTTGTTTAACATGATGAAAGATTAAACAGAATTAACACAAGCCATAGAGATTAAAAGTAATGAGGCAGAAGAACAGGTTCTTTGGTTTGATGTCAGTTTCGAAAACAAATTTTTGTTGGGGAATTTCGTCGAATTGAAAAGTTGGAAAAATTTCATTTTATTTTGGGCGTTTTTTAACGAGAGTAAAGAAAATGAAGGACTAGACTCACAAAACTGAGGAAGAGGAGGCAGCGCCCTTGCACCCAGCATCCCAGTGGTTAGAACACTCACTCCAGTTGCGATAGACCTGGGTTCAAATCCCCCCTCGGCCTGATTTGGAGCAAAGACTTGAATGCAGGGTGCTCCCCTCTCAGAAGAATGCTCCAAGCACTGGACTATGTGGTATTCTAGGGTGGGTCTCTCTCAATCTCTACTGTTGAAGCTGTACCATTTTGTATAGAGTACTTGAAATAGCTGGGAGGGGCTGGGAGCGGAACAGTGTGAAATCGACTCTATAATCCGGTGGTTAGGGCACTCATCTGGGAGAGGGGGATACTGCTATCCAGTCACCTGTTCCAAGAAATATTTAATTATTTATATTGAAATAATTCAGTTTGACAATTTCCTGAAATTGACTGAAATTAGCTAACTGTTTTGGTCAACCTGAATCTGCATTTTTGGCCCAAAAAAGTTCTGTCCAAAAATTTTTGCCCAGCTCTCTCTGTATAAAATGTGGGAGGAAGTTCTGTACCATAAATTATATAGGGTGCTGGATTGGGAGTTAGGAGACTTGGTTCCATTTCCAGCAGTGCCACTCACTTGCTGGGTGACCTTCAAGTCCCTCCTTTGCTGTGCCTCAGTTTCCCCATTTGTAAAACAAGGATAATGATACTTATCTTGCTCTTTAAAGTGTTCTGAGATCTCTGGACAAAAAGCATTATTGCAGCTAAGTATTGTAAACATCTAAACCTTTTGGGAATCCTACAAAGCTCTTGACCTCAATGATATTTTGTGGCAATGAGACCAGCAGGTTATGTGCTGAGTAAAAAAATGTATTTCCTTCTATCAGTTTTATATTTGTTGTCTTTTGGTTTAATGGAATGACTTCTTGCTCTTGTATGATATAAAAGGATATATTGGGAGTGCCTAATTTACCTTCTTTTAATTATTTTGTACAATACTGTGGTAGGGTGGCCTTCACGCTCTGAGCGCTTTTTCAGTGTGGTGGGCACAAAATGGCCACCCGGGGTTCCCATCAGTCCCACCGTCTCACCCCTGCCCCATCTTCCTTCAGGCCTTCGCAGGCCAAGCCGTGCCCCCAGGACCTTAGGTTCTAAGGTTGGGGTAGGGGGTGTTCGAGCCTGTCCTATTCTTCAGACACCAGCCCAAAGACCCTGGCTGACAGCAGTGGCTGGCTGCTGCTATAAGGCACTGTGTAAGTCTTTCCTCTGGGCTGCTTCCCTACCCTGGTCTCTGTTGGGGCTAAGTGGCCACTCCAACGGGCAAACCCCAGCTTCCCTCTGGCTCCTGCCACTCACAGTTTCCTTCTCCTTCTCCCCAAAACTCCAGAACTCCAAGAGCACCCTACCTGGCTGGCAGGGAGCTTTTATCTGCTCCCAGGCAGCACTTAATTGGTCTCAGCTGATCCTGGCCTCAGCTGACCCTAATTGGTCTCAGCTGACCCTGGCCTCAGCTGGCCCTAATCAGCCTGAGGGAAACCTTGGGCAGCTGCTAGGGGAACAGGGCCTTGGCCATTCTTAGGCTAACGTAGCGTCCTTCTACTACCTTCCAGTAGCCCCTGTCACAATACATTTAACTACTCTTGTCTGAAAGTGGCATATCAGGAGTACATTTCATGGCAGCCATACAGTTCATAGACTTTAAGGTCAGAAGGGACCATTATGATCATCTTCTGCACAATGCAGGCCACAGAACCTCACCCACCCTCTCCTGTAATAGATCCCTAAACTATAATTGAGTTATTAAAGTCCTCAAATCATGTTTTAAAGACTTCAAGGTACAGAGAATCCACCAGCAAGTGATCCATGCCCCATGCTGCAGAAGTAGATGAAATAATAAACTGTAATAAACTATGTACATAAATAATAAATAAACTGTTATTATAAATAATAAATTTTTGCTGTAATAAACTATGTACATGAGTCTCCTCGGATGCATAGTCACTAGGGTACTGACATGGTACAAGTGATTTAAAACATTTTCAATTACCAAAGAGAGAAATAAAAATAATATTGTAACTTGACGTTACCAATGCTAAAATCCATCACTTGGCATGTGGATTTGTAATCTTCTTGTGGGCTGGAGACTGAATCCACAATCCAATGAATGGATTAAAGCCACACCCAGTTCTGCCTTCCATTACACAGGTACAACCCCTCTGATATGGTGCAACAGGGGAAAGTATTTGGCTTATACTTTTTACATGTGTGACAGAGATATTGACTGTGATACAGTATATTATCTTTATGCAAGTCAAGTACAATTCTGTACAATTTACTAACATAAGGTACTAGGCCAAACTCTCTCTTCCAATTATACCAGTGTAAATCCAGAGTGACTCCACTGAAGTTGCAGTGGAGACAACAGAGTCACTCCACATTTACACTGATATAACTGACAACAGAATCTGGACTGCTCATTTTATTTAATTGTTTCAGAAAATCACATTTGAAAGAACTCAAAAGACCAGAAATTGTAAAAATGTAAAAGGGGAATGCAATGTGTTGTGACATATGGCAATGCTGTTCAATAAAATGAAAGGCATGTCATGCACTGTATTTATTACTGAGGCAGGCCATGGTCTATGTGGCATATCATCGAAAATGACATCTTGTGAAATGCTGTTAACTGCAAAATGTTGTAATATTTCAAAGTGAAGGTTATTTATTTTTCACTTTATGACATTAGCCTATGTGTCCAGTGAAGAAATGGCTTGGACATCTATCTGGATTGGGTAGCCAGCATGAGGAACATGACAGACAAAAATCATGTAACTGGAGAGTCACGTGGGAAGAAGGATACATGGGCTAAAAGCTGATCCTCACCTGTGAGAACAAGGGATATGGAGATTCATATCTGCACGCACAGATTTGGCAAAACAGAATTGGATGCAGTGTAAATGGTGTTATACTTTTGGCTATAGGACCCAATTCTACCCTCAGTTTCACAGGAGTGACTCCTACTGGCCTTAATGAGGAGATAATTATGCTGACAGTGGTCACATCTTCCATGGTATAATCCGAGCAAGCTCATTAAAGTCAATGGGCTTACACAGGGTGTAAATCAGGGCAGAATTTGGCACCTATAGTAAAAAGTTACAACATTGAGATATTTGGGGTTCTTTTCCCCAAAGAAGGGGTAGGAGTGAGCCTTAAACAAGGTTCCTCTTAACTCCAGCATCTGCACATTTTTTTTAAACAGATGTATAGTTAAGAAAGTCATACCAGAAAGCCATGAGAAAATAAAGCACTAAAAGACATTGGAAGGCTTCACATGAGAAGTCATTTAAGAGAATGCACAGCAGGACTGAGCATCCACAGAAAACAATATTTGAAAAATCTGACCTAGATAATGGTGTTTCCCAGTGATTGGAATTCATTAAAAATGCTGTATTAAAAATGTACTGTACAGAAGTCTTTGAAGCTTGAGTGTCATTTTCATTTTGAATAACCCAGCTCTACCTAACTAACTGAGAATAAAAGATGCTTTTACAACTACAGCAACAACAACAACAACAACAAAAAGACATTTGGAAGAAAGTGATGCTGTTAAGAAGAGGCTAATAATAAAACTGTGAAAGGGAGTGCTTTCACTTTGCAGGGGTTTATAGAAGTGAATGTTTTCTTTGGTTCTGATCAATAGGCACTCACAGTGCCTGCATGTTGGTTCAAAGGGATCCCAAATCTGAAAGCAAAACTCAGCAGAAACCCCCAACGTTCGAAGCTGAAACTCACAAATTCAGATCATGTTAACTGAAAACCGTAATGATCAGATTGTACCTTCTTCTGGCTGCTACTACAAGATGGGACAGGGCATAACAAGCCTTCCATTTCCCTCTATTCCTCATGCAGCAACTGGGCACAATGGCAATCTTTTGGGGAGTAAGATAAGAGCATAATCTAGCAGCCCATGTGGAGCAATCAAGACAGTACAGAGAGTTAGGCCTGGTCTACACTTACCTTAAAATTCGGTGGCAGTTGACGGGAGTTATGCAAGCTACGCAGAGTAGCTCGCATAACTCCCATCGACTTCTTAACTTCTGTTGTGCGCAGCATCTTCACTGTGCTGCACCACTTGAGGGGGTGGTTTTAACAAGTCAACTTCTGGATCGATTAAGTGGGTCTTCACTGATCGCTCAATCAATCTGGATAGATTGATCTGACAGCGGTGAATTTGCCGCAGTCAGTGAAGACATACTCGTAGGATTTCCCAGCTGCCGCTTGTCCAAGAGCAACTGGATCTTGGGACTGTTGTGGAGTGTGGCCCAAGCTCATCCCCTTACTTTAAAGGGATGGCTCATGTGCTTAAGTGCTTTTCTGTACTGGGACCAAAATGCATCTCAAAGGATCGAGTCCTTGTTCACTTATATAGGGTAGATTTTGGCTCCAAGAATTCCATGGACGGTCCTCTGACCCTCTGCAGGTACTGAGGAAGCTTTTAGTTTGAAGTGTTTAAAAAAAAGAAAACACTTCCAGCCTCAGATAAAAAGAATTGCAGAAGTCCGGCAGCATAAGCACATCATTATGAGCACCACACTCAACTGAGTTTTATCATTTCATAAAAAATAAATAAATAAATCCATAAGGGACTGCAAAAATGGCTTCAATTTGTACAATTATTTAACATGTAATTTCTACTGCAATTGACTGGTTGGTTAGTAATTTTTTACACAGTAACATTTGTTTTTGCCACTGAAACTGCTACAGGAGGCAAATTAAGTTCACGTCTCTTAGAAAAGCCCAAAGTAATGCAAGAAGGATAAAGTAGGGCTCTGTTCTGATTCAAGTATGTATAGCAAAAAATTAATATGTTCTCTTTCTCCCACCAGATATTTGCTCCATGGCAGGACCAGATCTTTAAAATATTTTCAGAGGGCTAAACTTATTAACAAGGTTGTGGGCTCATCTCCATCCATCCATCCATGTATTTCAGGCTGAGCAGAGAGTGGGATGCTGAACAATCCCTACAGAAAAAGGAAGGTTTACTGAAGGCTTGTTTTCACTTACCTCCGAGATTCGGCAGCAGGCGACCGGAGTTACGCAAGCTACGCAAAAAACTTGTGTAACTCCCATCGACTTCTCTGCTTCTCTTCTGCGCACCGTCTTCACTGCACTGCGCTGAGGGGAACAGCATTCCCGTCGATGCAGTGCTATGCTACTTGAGGAGGTGGTCTTAATATGTCGATTTCTGGATCAACTGAGCGGGACTTCACTGACTGCTCAGTCGATCCAGAGAAGTTGATCTGAAGGCATCAAATTTGCCGCCATCAGCGAAGACATAGCCTGAGACTCACACAAGGTGGAAGACCAAATTCTGCCCTGTTCCCTGAGCACAATTCCATTGAAGTTATCCACTGAAGGACACTTTTAGGCACATTATGGTCTGCTGGAACTGGTGTTTCAACACCACTTATACTGAGAAATGTCTGAAATGAAACAAGCTGTAAGTAGCTTTATGCAAACAATCGGATGTTTATTCTTAACATGCAATGTACAGGCAGCTCTGCTTGCTACAAACCAGAGATTCTGGCCTCACCACATCCTGAGCGGCCCACAGGAACTCCTGTCACAAGAGGATCAGTGTCATCTCTGAAAGCTCCTTGTATTATAACACCTACCTGGGGAAAATGGTGATGAGCAGGGAATCTTAGATCTTTCCCTCTGCCAGAGTACGGGCAATTGCCTTTGAAAAGTCAATGATATTTCAGAGCCAAATGAATTGGACAAAGACCCATTTTAAAAATTACTGTAGTTTCTCACTCACAGAAGCCGTTTTCCACCAGTCAGGCCCATCAAATCTGTGGCCCGTTGGTAATTATTAAACTGTAGCAATAAACAATGGAACTAGCAACTATTACCAATTCAATTAATCAGATAACTTGCACGCGCATCTAGGCAGTTAATTACAAATAAACACAGAGCCAAATCCTGAGGCACTTACTTAGGCAATCTCCCATTGGGACTCTGCCAGAATGAAACCTGAGTAAGGAACTCAGGGTCTGGCCTACAGATGGGGAAGCCCTAGAACAAACCACCATATTCTTAAATTACAGTATCGGTATACTACAACCTTGCAGCCCAGTGTCCAGGGGACCTAATCTGAAAACAAACGGTGTGTATGGGATGTAAAAAAGCACATACAGCCCAGTGCTTCCCCTCCCATCTGGGATTTTGGCCACTGGATAATGAAGGGACCAACTAGCCAGTTGTGGTGAACACAGACCACCCACGCCCTTTAGCATTCCTCTGAGGCAATACTTTACAAATATTACATCTGCAGGATGCAGATGTTGGGGAGACCTCTGCCTGATCTCTCTGCTGCTTTTTCTTCCCTTCTCAAGAGAAACACATTCTTTCCATTGTATTAGATGCTTAGGCAGATCATTCCAAATCAATAGAGGAATCCCCTCCTGCTCCTGAAACTTTTACTAGCAACCTTTTGCTGGATGGTGACTTACACAGCAGTAGATAGACCTTCCCCTCATGGCTGTATCCTTCTGTTCAGTACTTACTATAGCAAATACCAGCATGGGGAGTTGTCTAACCACAAATACTTATTTAGGCTGATTCAGCTGTCATCACTATTAAGCAAAGCACATGGGGTTGGATCCCTGACCATCTTGGCTAATACTCATTCAAGGGCCCCTCCTCCATGTACTTCCATAATTCTTTTTTAAATTCAGTTATACTTTTGGCCTTCACAACATCCTCTGACAATGAATTCCACATGACGACAGTACATTGTGTGAAGAAGTACTTCTGTCTGTTTGTTTTAAACCTGAGGCTTATTAATTTAATTGGGTGATTCCTCGTTCTTGTGTTATGTGAAGGGGTAAATAACATTTACTAACTCACTTTTTCCACACCATTCATGTTTTATAGACCTCTCACAGTATTCTTATCAGCAAGTTAAAGAAGTATGGGTTGGATGAATGGACTATAAAATGGATAGAGAACTGGCTAGAGCATAGGGCTCAACGAGTAGTGATCAATGGCTCCATGTCTAGCTGGCAACCGGTCACAAGCGGAGTTCCCCAGGGGTCGGTCCTGGGGCCGGTTTTGTTCAACATCTTTATTAATGATCTGGAGGATGGGGTAGATTGCACCCTCAGCAAGTTTGCGGACGACACTAAGCTGGGGGGAGTGGTAGATACCCTGCAAGGTAGGGATAGGATACAGAGTGACCTAAACAAACTGGAGGATTGGGCCAAAAGAAATCTAATGAGGTTCAACAAAGAAAAGTGCAGAGTCCTCCACTTAGGAAGGAAGAATCCCATGCACAGCTATAGACTGGGGACCAATGAGCTGGGCAGCAACTCTGCAGAAAAGGACCTGGGGGTAACAGTGGATAAAAAGCTGGATATGAGTCAGCAGTGTGCCCTGGTTGTCAAGAAGGCTAATAGCATATTGGGCTGCATTAGGAGGGGCATTGCCAGCAGGTCACGGGAAGTGATTATTTCCCTCTATTCGGCATTGGTGAGGCCGCATTTAGAATATTGTGTCCAGTTTTGGGCCCTCCGCTACAAAAAGGATGTGGACAAGTTGGAGAGAGTCCAGCGGAAGGCAACAAAAATGATTAGGGGGCTGGAGCACAGGACTTATGAGGAGAGGCTGAGGGAACTGGGCTTGTTTAGTCTGCAAAAGAGAAGAATGAGGGGGGATTTGATAGCGGCCTTTAACTACCTGAAAGGGGGTTCCAGGGAGGATGGAGCTAGGCTGTTCTCAGTGGTGGCAGATGACAGAACAAGGAGCAACGGTCTCAAGTTGCAGGGCAGGAGGTCTAGGTTGGACGTTAGGAAAAAGTTTTTCACTAGGAGGGTGGTGAAGCACTGGAATGGGTTACCTAGGGAGGTGGTGGAATCTCCATCCTTAGAGGTTTTTAAGATGAGGCTTGACAAAGCCCTGGCTGGGATGATATAGCTGAGGTTAGTCCTGCTTTGAGCAGGGGGTGGACTAGATGACCTCCTGAGGTCCCTTCCAACTCTAATATTCTATGATTCTATGATTCTATCACATTCCTCCTCAGTCATCTCTTTTCTAAAATGAACAATCCCAATCTTTTTAATCTTCCATCATACAGAAGACATTCCATACCCCTAATAATTTTTAATCATAATTGCCCTTCTCTACACATTTTCCAATTCTAATATATCTTTTTTGAGATGGGGTGACCAGAACTGCATGCAATATTCAAGGTGTGGCTGTACCATCGATTTACATAGTGGCATTATGATACCTTCTGTTTTATTTACTATCCCTTTCCTAATGGTTCCTAACATTGTTTTAGTTTTGTTGACTGCCGCTACACATTCAGTGGATGTTTTCAAAGAACTACCCACAATGGCTCCAAGATCTCTTTTTTGAGTGGTAACAGCTAATTTAGACCTTAACATTTTGTATTTATAATTGGGATTATTTTTTTCCAATGTGCGTTACTTTGCATTTATCAACACTGAATTTCATCTGTGAATTTGTTGCCCACTGACCCAGTTTTGTGAGATTTCTTTTGTAACACTTTGCAGGCAGCTTTGGACTTAATGATCTTGAGTAATTTGGTATTGTCTGCAAACTTCACCATTTCACTGTTTATCTCTTTTTTCCACATCATTTATGAATATGTTGAACAGTACTGGTCCCAGTACAGATCATTGGGAACCCCACTATTTACCTCCCTCCACTGTGAAAACTGACCATTTATTCTATCCTTTATTTTAACCTGTTACTGATCCATTGAGAGGACCTTCCCTCTTATCCCATGACTGCTTAATTTGTTTAAAAGCCTTTGGTAGGGGACCTCAAAAAAGGCTTTCTGAAAGTCCAAGTACACTATATGCACTGGATCACTCTTATCCACATACTTGTTGACACTTTTAAAGCATTCTAATGGACTGATGAGGCATGATTTCCCTTTACAAAAGCCATGTTGACTCTCACCCAACATACCGTGTTAATCTGTGTCTGATATGTCTGTTCTTTATTATGGTTTCAACTAATTTGCCTATTACTGAAGTTAGTCTTACCAGCCTGTACTTGCCAGGATTGCCTCTGGAGCCTTTTTAAAAAAAATCAGCATTACATTAGCTACTCTCCAGTTATCTGGTACAGAGACTGATTTAAGCAATAGGTTACTTACCACAGTTATGTTCTTCAATTTCATATTTGAGTTCCTTTAGAACTTTTGGGTGAAAACCATTTGATACCTCAATATTGAACAGTTTCTCAGATCTGTCACCAAAAAGAATGTCTCAGGTGTGGGAATCTACCACACACCCTCTGCAGTGAAGACCAATGCACAGAATTCATTTAGCTTCTCCACATTGGTCTGGCCTTCCTTGCGTGCTCCTTCAGCACCTTGATCGTCCAGTACCTCACTGACTGTTTGGCAGGCATTCTGCTTCTGATATACTTACATTTTTTTTTTTTGGCTGCTATATTTGTGTCCTGATCTACTGGCTCTTCAACTTGGCTTTTTTTGGGCCTGCCTTATACTTTTACACTTGACTTGACAGAGTTTATGAAACATCTATCCATAGAGATTCTGTGGTACAATAGGATTCATTTAAAATTTTTACTTTCTTTGACTCTGTGCTTTCTTTCACATATAGCGCAATTCCCCCCACCAGTATGACCTACTGTGTCATTCCTATATATTTTGTACACCTTTATACCCAACAGGCAATTCACCAGGTGCTTTTCCTGGTTATCACAAACCCAACTACCAATATTACTATTACCTGGCTCTTCCTAGTAACTGGAGTTCCCTTCCCAGAAGGGGTATCCTCTGTAGAAGAGGGTGCTATGATATCATCTGGAAATCAGTATTAACTTGGATTGTCTTGTGGAAAGGGAAACTATTAACCAAAAGTCTTGTTTATGGATTCTGTGTATGAGAAAATTCATCTTGGAGATTACCAATTCACATGAATATACTATCTGTCTAAATACAGGAATATCAGCTTTAGATATATCCCTTCAGACCGAATACAAAAAAATGTATCATTGCTTCAATTCCTATTTTGGAGCTACGGGAAGAGATTGTGGTTACTAAGTTGTTGCCTGAGATGCTGTTTCATCGATTTTATATGAAATCTGTTTTTTCTAATCACATCCATAAACTTAAATCTAAATTATCCAGATTGACAATGTTCCTCTTTACTTATAGCCCATGTTGTTTTCCAGTTCCTTAATATTTCTCTGAGAAGTTGCTGTTCATGTCAATGCAAGAGAAGCATGTTTGTTTAAAAAAACATCAATGTAAATGGATAAAATGCTTTAAATCTATTCCAAGACTATGATTCCCATCCAAGAAATGATACAATTTTATATCTATCTATTATATTAGAGCTATATATAGATATGAGATCTAGATATATAATATGCACACATATCACATATACATACATAAAATACATGATATAATGTTGCACATAGGTTTGAGTAGCCCTTTTTGGATAACTTGATGAACTCGCTTGCAATTTTTATGTAATACAATACTTTTGGACTCATGGCAATAAAGCCTTTATTCCAAACAACAACTTCATCTATTTTGTAAAAGCTACTCATACTACATAAATTATTTTAGAAAGTTTTGTATTTTTCTTGAATAAGGACAATTCCTTGTGTCTCTCCACCTGGTCAGGACTCCGCAGGGGGGAAAATTAAAGCTCAGAAATATAAGCCACCTCCCAAAATGACATAAAATAGCATATATCTGTCTTCAAATGTCATGATTTTAAGTCCAATATCTCAGGTTTAGAGTGTCAGAGTAGAAGCCAAAGGAGGTGGACTAGTGGACAGAGGGCATGAGAGTAATAAATGCATTTATCACATAACTCTGCAATACGGTTAACTCCTCCTCACAAATGATATCTATCCAGCTATGTCTATAAAGCGTGCAACTACACAGCTATTAAAGTGTATACACAGATTTACATATATAATATATTATTTTATGCATATTGCTATTATTTATATCATATTATATTAATGGCATCTCTAGTCATATAAATCATACCATTTCTCAATAAAGAAAAAGACAGAAATCATCTTTCATTTAACATCTAATTTTAAAACAAAATATATTATGCCACCTATTAATAAAATACAAGAAAACATCTGTTTCAGTGGAGATTTTATAAAAATATTATTCTCTGCCTTGCTTGGGGTTCTACGCCTCAGACTTATTACTGCAATTCTCTTGCAGTTTGGTTAAATGTCAATGCTCCAATTACTTTAATAGTCAAACTGTGTGCTATTTTCACCACACAGTCATTCAGTCTTGTCATGTTTGACAAATCCAGTAATTGAGATGAACTCTTGGAGAATACTGACATGTAACCAGTCATTTCCTACTGCAGTATGTTGACCTGTCTAGCATAAACCCACAGAGGATTTACACAGCAGTCTGTAAAACACAAATAGGCTTGTTAAATTAAAAAAACAAAACACAAAGCAAACCAAAACCAAAAACGTTTTATATATTTCCACTCATATCCTCATTCATTCACATTATGTTCCATTGGAGGCTGAACTTAAATACACCAAACACTTTGCATGTTTTTGACTAGAGGCTAGAAAAACTAAAATGTGAATGACTCTTTTAAAAGAGACCTTTAAAAATGATCTAACATATGATAACAGATGCTGAGGTCATTTAATGCTGAGGTCTAAAATCTAATTCTATTTCTGCTCATAACAACAAAATAACAATTTATGCAATTTGCACACAATGTTTATTACGTGGCTGTTGCCTCAGTACAGTACATTAATCCCTGCCAGGGCCCTCTCATGACAAGACTACCCTATCACCAGGATGTCCTGGAGCCAAAACGTAGCCAGAGCACTGAAAGCTCAGGGCTAACCTCATTTATTTCAGAAAGATTCACTGACTCCAGCACAAACCCTGTAAGCTGACCAGGAGTGCGCGCCGCTGGGCTGGCAGGTCCGTGATTGCTGTCTTTGCAGCAAATTTAACAGTTTTTGGTGGCTATGGGCCCACCAAACTTATCTAACAAAATGGGCTTTTCTGTGCCAATTTTTAAAACCCTAAATGTTATGTAGGATGAAAGCTCATTGCAAAGGGAAATTTTATGAAGGTCTGGGGTGCTAAGAGGGGAAGAGTAGTTATGAAATGCTCCTATGAATTGCACTTAGCAGGTTCCTTTGGGCTTGACCCTGCGTCTGTTGAAGTTACTGGCCAGACCCCCAGTGACGCTACTGGGAGCCAGCCCTTTCTCTAGCTATGATGAAATGCTGACTTTTTTTTAAAGTAAGAGAATGAGTTGTGATGCATAGGAAAAAGTTGAAGCAAATTTAAAAGAACAATTAATCCACAGTGATAATACCAATTATGACACTACAAGTTTTGAAAAATAAGAGAATGAAAGAAGGTGATTTGTTCTAGAGATGGATTGGAGCATTGTAACTATTTTGATTTATATAAAGCAAATTACATTTCTTTAGAGGAATAGTTCTCAATCTGCTGGTGTGCAGAGGCTCTTCTGTCACCGTAGTAAAACATCTATCAAGTTATGACATTTGCTGCTAGCTGTAGTCCACTCTAGGGCACTTGGGACAAATAATCTAAAAATCAAGCACCTCTCCACACAGGTACTTAGTACCTTTGTCAGTGAAGAAGGACGGTCTAGTGGTTAGTACATCAACCTGGGGCTTGGGAGACCTGGGTGCAAGGATCTGCTTTGCCACAGACATACTGTGTGACCTTGGACAAGTCACTTACTTTATCTGTGCCTCAGTTTTCTATTTTATAAATTCACTCACCATCAAATTTCAGAATACCACTACCATTGAATGGGTAGCAAACAATATAGAGGAACTATAATTAAAATTGGCCTGGAGAGATTAGAGCAACGGGGCTTGCAGGGAGATTTGGTACTAGTAAATGTAAAATCCAACACTCAAGGAGAGGAAATAGCTCAAATGCATAATGGGTGTGGCCATGCACTACAGTTGTCAGAGGGGAGCCATGGGATAAAGGTTGGAGGTGGGGTGGGAGGTCTATGACAGTGCTTAATTTGTAAGGAAAGAGGCCCTGACACAAATTAAACCTGGCGGGGATGTTAATTTTCCACCATGTCGTATCCATCACTCCCATACAAAGGGGCTGCAGTCCCTGCCACCTAGGGTGACCAGATGTCCTGATTTTATAGGGACAGTCCCGATATTTGGGGCTTTTTCTTAAATGGGCGCCTATTACTCCTCACCACCGTCACAATTTTTCACACTTACTATCTAGTCACTCTATCGCCACCTGAACCTGGATCTGGGCACCTGTGGGGCTGGAATCTCCTGGGTGGAAAGAGCACCCCCCCTCGCACAAGGGGGTTAAGTTCTCACCTCCTCCTGGTGTAGGTCCATGCTCCCGGGCATGGCTGCTGCTGCAGCAGCTGGAATTGTGGGCACCATGGCGGCAGTGTCCCCAGGCCAGAGAGCAGAGCCATCTCCTTGCCTGGTGCATCTTGTAAACCTTGCTCCGACTACTCCATGTGCCTGCTCCGCTTCCCCTGTTGGGGCCCTGCCTGTGGCACTGGGGCTGCTTCCCAGAGCCTCCCTCCTGCCCTGGTGCCCAGCTCCCTCTGCTGAATCCGTCACTTCCATACAAAGGATCTGCTGGAGCCTGCAGCCTCTCCATGTGGTGGGGCTGACAGACTCAAATCAGTATGGCACAAATGGAGCACTGGTCTATGAGAAGATAGATTCATAGAGCTAGAAGGGACCGCAAGGGTCAGCTAGTCTAATCCCCTGCCAGGATGCACAATTTGTTATGTCTAAATCATCCAAGACAGACGGCTCTCCAATCTCCTTTTGAAAACTACCAGTGAAGAAGCTGCCACAACCTCCATTGTTGTGTCTGTTCCATTGTCCTACTGTTCTTACAGTTAGGAAGTTTTTCCTGAGATGTAATCTAAATCTGCTATGCAGCAGTTTGACCCCATTGCCTTTTGTCCCGCCCTCTGGGGCAAGAAAGAACAACTTTTCTCCATCTTTTTTATGGCAGCCTTTCAAGTATTTGAAGACAGCGATGATGTCCCCCTTTAATCTACTCTTTTCAAAATTAAACTTACCCAGTTCCTTCAGCCTTTGCTCATATGGTTTGCATTCCATCCCTCTGATCATCTTCAACGTTTGCCTCCAGATCCTAACCAGTTTCTCTACACTCTTTTTCTACATTGGTGACCAAAATTGGACACAGGACTCCAGCAAGGCCCAACCAGTGCCGACTAGAGTGGTACTATTACCTCCTGTGACTTGCATGCTACACCTCTGTTAATGCAACCTAAAATTATATTTGCTTTTTTTGCAACAGCATCACATCGCTTAAGATCTCTAGCTTAAGAAGCGTATGACAACGTGAAAAAGTCTAAGACACAATGGGTCACAGTAAACCCTCTTCCCTATCAAAACAGGTTAGATGATTCATGGCAGGAAGTAACTCCCTTTCTGAGACCTTTTCCATTAGAATGCGTACCTTCCATGAAAGACAATAATTACTCATACATCATGTACTTCAAGCAAAAAAGTCTGTGGCCACTGCAGTTGATCTAAGCAGAAGACCACATTCATCATAAGAATTCCAGGTACATTTGAATTAAAGTAATTCTCCCATGAAATCCATGTATATTTCATATCATTCTCCATGACATCCGTAGCCCTTGACCTTCTAGATCTGTTAGTCACATGCTCTGAATGTGTGTGGCTACTAAATAGCACATTTGTAGAGATAATGGAAAGCTATGTTAGTATTTTTTTTTTCAAATGTTCAAGCCAGGCTCTTTCCTGAAAAACAGTGAATAGCTAGAAAGAAGTGGGTGAGTCTGTGTATTCTATAAAGGCTGCATAGCTTATGCCACACTGTGTGCTACTTATTCCGTATGCAGATCTGGCTGTTGGTAGAGTTTCAAGCAGCTGCACCTAGCATAATGGGGTCTGGTGCGTGACTGGGGTTTTTAGGTGCTACTGCAATACGAACAACACACGGAATAATAAGAAGTATGTTCATGGCTCAATTATACCTCATCCCGGGGCCTTTTGCCTCTTTAAGTGCTGTAAGGAGAGACAGTCCATATCAAAAGTGTTAGATGGGTCATAGCACACACTAAGTTGTAGCAAGGAATCCCCCTCCACTCCTAGCACAAGCGTTCTCTCTCTACCTCCACACACACACTCCTCCAGAAACATTCCCTCTGGCAGCAGTAGTCAGATCTGCCCTGAGCTCCTCACTGGTGGGAGATGATTGTGCCTGCCTTTGCCAGGTATACTATGGAGGGCTCCCAGGAACTCTCCCTGGAGCAGGCCGATGGCAGTTAATATCAGCTCCTCTGACTGCGGGAGAGCATCCACCTTTGGTCACCACAATTTGCAGCTGGGGGATGATTTTAGACCTCCAGCTGCTGTTAGATGATCTTACTAAAGCAGTAACCCAGTCAGGTCTTTATCACCTGCATCTGATCAGGAGGTTGTGACCTTGTCTTCTAGATGCTGACCTTGCTACTGTAATCCATTATTAGAATATTGCAAGGAGCCTACACATGTATCTCCAGGAAATTATGCTTTAAAGCTTTCCAGAGACCGAAGCTGGTGCAGAACATGGCAACTCACTTATTACGCAGGGAATCTAGCTGGGAGCACATAGACTTTAAGGCCAGAAGGCACCATCATGATCATAGTCTAACCTCCAGAACATTGCAGGTCATAGAATCTCACCCACCCACTCCTGTTACAGGCTCATAACGAATGGCTGAGTTACCAAAGTCCTCAAATATTGATGTAAAGATTTCCAGTTACAGAGAATCATTTACATTAGTTTAAACCTGCAAGTGACCCATGCGACAGAGGAAGGCAAAAAACCCCAGGGCCTCTGCCAATCTGCCCTGGGGGAAAATTCTTTCCTGACCCAAAATATGGCGATAAGTTAGGCCCTGAGCATGTGGGTGAGACCCAGCAGCCAGACACCTTGGAAACAATTCTCTGTGGTAACTGAGAGCCCTCCCTATCTATTGTCCCATCTCTGGCTAATAGCAGTCACAGATGAGCCATATGCCATTGTAGGCAACCTCATCATACCATCACCCTCCATAAATTTATTAAGCTCAGTCTTGAAATGGTGTCACCTGAAATGTGAAGCTTGTTTTGGTTACAAGCTCCTCATGTTATATTGGCAAAGCTTGTAACTACTGACAAACCTCAATACTTCCCTGATCATGACAGATACAAGTTTCTAAGCCTCTTCCCTAAAGAAAAGTATTTGGGGCTTGACAAAATAATGGCTGGTGAATTAAGAGATTTTAATCATCAGAAGAACCACTTTCGAGGCTTCATGGAAGGTAGTACTTCCAGCACAGCCAACAGAACTTGTAACTCTCATGAGAATCACTTATGAAATACAGATCTCACTGAAGTTACAAGCACATTCCAACAAGCCAGTCATGAGTTACAGGAGCATGGAACATTTTTTTTTAAACTTCAATAGTTTGGTTTGGGAAATGCCTTAATGTCCTCCAAGAATCTCTCTTTTAAAAACAATATTAATAGTGTACTATTGTTAAATTAATTATGTTTGTGGAAATCTAACTGCTAATTTCCTGAAGGTCTAGCATATTTTGTTTTGTTTTTAACTTTATTTTTGAAATATTGCTTTAAAGGTCAGTATATGCTCAACATTAACAAAGATTTGTATCTATAAATGAATGTACAGGTTTAGAAATAAAACTATTATTTGCTTACTTTAGTTGGATTATTCATTTACTTTAACAGAAATAATAGATATTACACTTTTTTGTCAACATTTTAAATTAAAATATCTACCTAGAATTTGGAATAACCCATGCAGACATACTTTCATCCACAGTAGGTTGCAATGATTACTACTGATTACAATGGGAAATCTGTGCTAGCAGATAAAAAAATGTATAATAGGACACAGACTATCCTGCAGTACTTTTTAATAGCTATATTACCTTGAACCGTAAGGTATTTATATGGTACTGATTTAGCCTTAGTTATAAGACTAATAAACAGTGTTGTCTTTAAAGATGAATTTCCCTCAAAGATCACAGTGAAAAGTTCCATGCTACATTTCTGAATGCTTGAGTAAGTGGGCTCACTGATAGGTTAGATTATGTCAACGTATAAAGCAAAGTCCAAATTATTATCTTCTGCATTTTATCTGGATAAAATGGCTTCATCCTTGATTATAAAGAGAGAAAACCTGTCTGCCTAGATTAGCTCAATTCATGTGCCTCCAAGATCCTATATTACTTAAGTCAGTTAGTAGAGGATCCCGCCTAATGGATCTTTAATGGGATGGGTAACACTTATTAAAATGTCATCATTTGATGTTAATAATGTCTAATAAAGAGCTTATTAACACATCTGGAAAAGACAATAGCCAGAGGGCCTGGGTGGATGTCTCAGCAATAGTCACAGACTTCTTTCTCATTCATAGCAAAGATTTCAATCTCCTAAACAATTACCCTTGGTTATATTTTTCGTATTGAACATATCCCTCATGCTAACAAGAACATTCTTTATTATTATTATTCATTATTGTCACATTGCTGTGTTAGGTGCTTTACCGAACAAAGAGGAAGACGCCATCTTTGCCCTGAAGAACTTACGATCCTGTTTTATATATGACAAAAGTGAGTGTAAGAACAGTAGGGGTGGGGATGAGGCGGGCTTATTTTAAATTACACCAACCACAGACTTCCGTACAGTATGTGTATTTAATATAGTTTTAGCATGCTTACAGGTATAGAGGATGCACTCTTGAAATTCAACTAAAAAGCATTAAAAATGGAAAGTTCTATGAGTATCAGTAGTATACCCAATGGAAGAAAGCAGGAGCTGAACTTAGAACAAAACAGGGCCTCTGCAGTGATTAGTCCCCAACATGAGACACAAAGGTAGAACATATTCATTTTGTTACAAAGCTGCTGCCTACAAACTTACTTATGTAGAAGCAAAAAACCAAAGAAGGAGAGGAAAGGAAGGAAAGTTAGGACTTTGAATGATGCAAAATCAGGATCCTTATTAATCATTTGTGTTATAGATATCTCGGCTAAAACATCTTTGGCAAAATCTAATCTGGGTTCGTAAAGTGTTGTCTCAGACTCCTAGCTGAGTTTAACCTAAGGAATTTAATTTTATTTTGTTGCTTCCAATCCTATACATTTTGTATCAATTGTACAGTATGCCATAATGCAATATTTAAGCAGGTCTGTACAATACATTAACAACATGGTATAATGCTATTTATTTCTGTCTTCGTTTTTGTTTTAATTGATGTAACTTTTATACCATACAGTCTGCAAATGTAACAATCCTTTTTTCTTAATTTGATCTATGTCTCTTTTTATCACCTAAATAGCAAACAAAAAACCAGACAGACAGTTTATTATGTATCCTGGGCTTGATATACAACACATTTTCCTATTTTATGAAGGTTTAGTTCAATGTCAATGTAATCAAAGGAGTTACACTATTATAAATCTGGAGTAACTCAGTGGGAAATCAGGCCCATTGTATCAAGGTTCTCTCTCAATAGAGCTAGACCCTACACCGCGATCTTAAAAGCATACCAAAGATTTATCCTGTATATGTAGCCATTTTCATTTGGTGAAAGCTGTACTTTGTACCGGGAGGGAGGGTTGTTTCATAAGTGGCCATAGAATATTTGTTGTAGAGTCCTTTGAGAAAATTTAAGATCAAGGGGACATTTGTAACAACTGTATTTCATTTTTGATAAAAATCCTAGGGTGAAATGCTGGCTCCATTAAAGTCAACAGCAAAACTCCCATTGATTTCAGTGGAACCAGGATTGCACCCTTGCATTTCTAAATCATACAAGTAGCCCTTTGCAATGGGTTTCTCTGAAGAAGGGTTTGTAGGATCAGACCAATGTTTTGATTTCCAAAAGGAAAATGCCAGAAAAGAGAAAATGTAACACTTCATCTATAAAAATGTGTCAAATAAGAATATTTTAGCCTTAAATTAAAAAAGCCCACCAACAATATGCAACGATAAAATACAAAAAAAGTCTACCTTGGTGCTCTAGTAAAAAAATCACTTGAACCCTGCTTCTGGTTGCTTCATATTTACCAAAACCCTCTCAATAGAATTATAGCCATGCGTTACACAGTCACTACTTATTCTTAATGTGTACTTAATCCTACCAATGCCAGTTTTATAACATTATTAGTTTGCAACCATAAATGAACAAAATTGCCAATTGTACTCAAAAGAACAGAATTGTAACCATAGTTAAATCTCTTATATGTTGTGTTAAATTTGGACTCATAACCTGTTTTTCAAACAACAGCTTCAGGCTGCCTCCATGTCAGCAAGGGAATGGATATAATGAGAAGCTATAACTATATCTCCTAATCACAAAATGTCACAATAAGCACGGTACATGTATCTAATCTTTTTGGGCCATAGTATTATGGTTTATGAACAGTTTTACAATCCACATGTCATGCTGTCATATTCTTCCAAAAGCTGGTTATTTGAACTAACTGGAGAAAGTGAAATACGAATGACTACCAGTTGCAGGCCTGATTGCTGCTAAGTAGCAAGCATTCACAGGTCAGAGTGAGATCTTTCATGAATGACAGGGTGTTCCATTTATTTCAATGGGAAACTCACCGGACTCATTTTGGTTCCTGAGACTTCGTTACTCATTACAGCAGTTGGCTTAAGACAGTATAATGCAGCAGATTCTCATTAATTTCCACTTTTCTGTTAGGCACACCTTATAAATTTGCACAAAAAATAGTGGCTTCCCCCCACTTCTCAGTAGTAATTTAACAGCAGATGCTGTAATCAATTCTCAGAATAGTAAGACGTCACCACTCTTACCAAGTATACTATTTGCCAGTATAATATCTATCTGGTGAGACATTTCTAGGATACCCACCACTGCACTGATTGTCAATTACAGTAATTATAGTTCATAAAGAGGTCTCCATAGTGGATTTGTCTCTTTACCTAAGTTCAGAAATTTTTCTTACTGCTTCCCATACTTGGCAATTTCCTGTCTTCCATTATTGCACAAAGAAGTGAGCTAAAAGGTGAGACTTGCAACATGCTCTGTAAGTGACTGGTCTTGGACTCAATCTTCTCTCTCGGTAGCTCGCTCTGAAACAAAGGCAAGGATCTCTGACTAAAATCACTTTATTCCCAGCTCTCCCAAGCTTTGGCCTAGACTCGATCAGCAGAATTGTCACAGAAGTGCAAAGCTGTCTAAGTCGGCCACAAACAGCAAAATGGTCTCAAATGTAGCCTATCAGGGCCTTAAAAACTAAGACTGAGGGTACGTTTATATTGACGACGGCAAAGTCGCTGCCATCAGATCGACCTATCTGGATCAGTGAAGACCTGCTCAATCGATCCAGAAGTCGACGCTGGCAAACCACCCCCTCAAGTGGCGTAGCGCTGTATCGACGGCACAGTGCAGTGAAGACACCATGCAGAAGGGAAGCACAGCAGTTGACGGGAGTTATGCAAGCTACGCAGAGTAGCTTGCGTAACTCCCATAGACTGCTGACGAATCGCCAGGTAAGTGTGGACCAGGGCTACATCTTGAATTGCCTCCAGAAGTGAACTGGAAGCCAACAGATGATTCAAAGCACTCATGTTACATGTTTTCTGTGTTTTCTCTGCTAATGAGGTGCCTTGCTGTGTTCTGCAAAAGCTGGAGTTTCTATGGAGTCCTTAGCTTCAGGCTAAGTGAGGAACGACAGTCCAGCCTGGTGGTGAGGAATGCATGGCTCACTATTACTAGATCTGGGTCGAAGAGGGACAGTTGCCTGGCAAGCTGGAAGTGGAAGAATGTATTTCCGACCACCTCTTGGTATCCAGGATTAGCACTGAATCTAGGAGAACCACCCAGGCTTTGCACTACCTTGGTTAATGGAGGTCAGATACCTTCTATGGAAGGAGGGAGGACTGTCTTGGCTAGCTCCTTGAAACATTTCCCCTTGCCACCGTCATCACTTTGTTATAGCCAGGGTGCACTCTGAGCCAGTCGCTCTTGTAAGTGCTTCAACAATACCTTGTGGTCTATCCATCCTGTCAAAGGCTGCAGGAAAGTCAAGTATGAAGTTGTATTAACATTAGTGTTAAAGATTTATAAGGCAGTAGCAAGTAAAGGCTGCAACTAGGTTGGTCCCTACTGTGCTAGGCACTGTACCAACATTGACACATTAGGAAATATTAGTATAAGTAATTAAAACTAGATTACAATTATCAAAATAAAAAGAACAAAGAACGTTTGGTGATTTGTTATTGTTTGCTCGCTTGTCAGTTTGCAAAATTCAGTATTTCACAGTGCGTCTCCCAGCCATTAGTGTGAATCACTGTATTTGTGCGGTTAGCATTATTTTTAAATGATATAAAAGAACAAAAGCATGGAAATGTGGCAAGCAGTACATTCTGGAATGAGCATCTCTCTATCATGCAGAACAGCTAGATGTTACAATGCAGATGCACAGTGCTAGTAATGATTAAAGTTTATAATGCTTCCAGGACAGCACAACTGTATGTGCTCATAGAACAAGAAGCAGGTGGTAAGCTTTCAAAAAGGTCAGAGAGTGCTTAAAACTTTTATACTGGGTTTAACGCAAGTGGTCCCAGCAGGAAGAAAATCAAGTTAATCCCTAAGAAGGTCAGTGTACTAGACTGTTAGAGTTTACCTGAAACACCCTACCTTGTCAGCTGGTGTCAAACCTGTCCATCTAAGGAATGTTTGGTGATCTCTGCTGACTGACAAAAGCAGTTGGCTTCTTACCACTACCAGATACGAAGTGGAAGGAGGAAGTGGCTTTTTAAAAGAGAGAGGATCTAGGTGTGGGCTGAACAGTCTGGAGGACATCTACTCGCAGTCAAATGATACAATAGTGCTAATTATACATAAGGATTACTAGGGTGGTTTCCTCTCCAAGTTAACCTGATGAAAAAGATATAGTTGCCCATGAAACCAGATCAGAAGCTGGCCCTAAGTAGGGATTTCAAGGTCTGGTGCACTCTTTGCAATACATTTTTATATAAATAGTTTTAAATATATGAATATGTGACTGCTCAATGGAATGTCTAGAGTGTTCTACCCTCTATGTGTTGGTATATAGCCATGCAGCTATCTTTATAGTATATTTAAATTTCTATACTAGTATTTTGGTGGCAAGGAATCTCTGGAATCAAGGCCCCTCTCTCACTTCACCCTCACCCAGTTTGGATAAAAGGGGCTTTAATCACTCCATGACTGGATATTTTGGCTACTCTGAAATAAAGTCGTGATTCTTTCACCTCCCTCTCTCTCTTCATTCTCAGATCTTTGTTTTCCTGCCTCTGTATCTGTGGCTTACAATACATGCCAAGAACTGCATGCTCATTACAGAAAGCCACAATCGGGCAACCTCCCGTGGAAGCTGCAATGCCAATTGACAACAGAGCATGAGCGTGTTGCAGAACTGACCCTGCCCGCATTAGGGAGGGCTCAGTTGTGACTTTTAGCCACTGCCCCATGTAGCAGGCAGTGCAGAACACAGGGACTCTGCTTTGGACATTCTAGGGATTCAGGGTGAGAATGACTGCTTCTCTGCCCCAGGGGATATAGTTTGCTTAAACTGGGCTTCCCTGCTCTGGGAGGAATTCAGGAATCCTGCTCCCTATTACGCACTTGCACAGCAGTCAAGCACAGTCTGGCCCATGTATGATCTTCCATTTACATGGTACTCCAGATTCTGCTAATCTCAATGAAGATCACCAAACCTTGGACTGCTTTTTGAACTCATGACTCCAGCGGAGCAACAGAGTGCACTAGCCAGCAAATCACTGGTGGCTGCTATAAAATGAAAGTGTATGAGCGATAAGTGTATTTTATAATACAAAACATGTTATTCAATATGCTCCATCATTTCTCTAAGGGAGAGCTGTCTCATTACTTGCATTCTGTCTCACTGAATATTTAACGAGACAACTTGCCATGCCACTCAAGTAGGAAAATAACCGCTCCACCAGCAATCACAGCAAGACGTGGTATAAGAGCTGCATCTTTCTAACGGAACATACAGTATAATGGGAGTTTTGGTGATAGCTGCACAAATTAAGGGAAACCTTTGCTCTACAGCTAGTAAGACATCTTTATCTAAATCTTAATGCTCCATCTTAAAAATTGTTATCCACACATGCCCAGGATGTGCCCGTATTTTTTTGTTCTATTCTCTTACAATTATGTTTGAGGGAGGAGAGCCATTTTGTAATAGACTGATAGAGACTTTATTTGTTTCATCTGTCACATATATTTTGTTGCTACTTTGGGAATAATGATATGTACAGTAGTGAGATACAGTGTACTGAATGATGACAGCTGGTATCATGTAGTTCTGTTGTTGATAAATGTAAAAGAATATGCATTGGAAAACATAATCCCAACTATACATATTAAAATGATGGGATCTAAATTAGCTGTTCCTTTTCAAGAAAGAGATCTTGGAGTCATTGTGGATAGTTCTCTGAAAACATCTGCTCAATGTGCAGCGGCAGTCAAAAGAAAGCTAACAATGATATGAAACACAATGCCACTATATAAATCAATGATACGCCCACACCTTGAATACTACATGTAGGTCTCATCACCCCATCTAAAATATATATGTATATATATATATATATATATATATATATATATATATATATATATATATTAGAATTGGAAAAGGTACAGGGAAGGGCAACAAAAATGATTAGGGATATAGAACAGCTTTCATATGAGGAGAGATTAGAAAGACTAACTTTTCAGCTTGGAAAAGAGGTGACTAAGAGGATATGACAGAGGTCTATAAAACTGTGAATGGTGTGGAGCAAGTGAATAGGGAAGTGTTATTAACGCCTTCACATAACACAGGAACTAGGGGGTTACCCAATGAAATTAATGGGTAGTAGGTTTAAAACAAACAAAAGAAAGTATTTTATCACGCAACACACAGTCAACCTTTGGCACTTGTTGCCAAGGAATGATAATCAGGTTCAAAAAAGAACTAGAGAAGCTTATGAAAGATATTATCAGCCAACATGGTTAGGGACATAACTTCACACTCTGGGTGTCCCTAACTTTTGATTGCCAGAAGGTCGGAGCGGACAATTGGCAGTTCATCACCTGATGACTGTCTGTTCTATTCATTCCCTCTGAAGCACCTGGCATTGGCCATTGTCAGAAGACAGGCTACTGGGCGAGATGGACCATTGGTTTGATCAAGTATGGCTGTTCTTATGTTTCTGTTCTTAAATATCTGCACATAATTATACTTCCTTCTACCTCTACAGGCCATGGAATAAGTCCTTATTTTTTTCCTTTGTGCTTAATGCACATGTGTGCACACAAAATTATACATGAAGAATAAGTAGAAATCAGACAACATCCCTGTAATGTGGAATGAACTATGGATGTCTATGCAACGGCCACTTTTTAGGAATCCTGTAAATCCTCTGAACACAGAATTCCCAGGGCCCTGAGTGAGTGGTCCATTTATAAGTAGTCCATAAATCTGCATCCTTGTAAATACATTGGATGCACTTGAGTATATACGGAGTATGCAGAAAGGTAATGTAATAAACACTATAGTTTGCGGTGACACTTTTTTTTGGTACCATCAATCCAAATAGAGGTCCTCCAGAAGTGCAATGCATGGCTTGAGAATCTATTCATGAAGGATTCTGGCAATAAAATTAATTAGATGCTCATACTTCCCAGGGCCTCAGTTGTCATTTCTGTGAAAGATGGGAATGTATATATTACATGTTCTACATTTCCCATGCAGCACAAAATAGAGCATAACTGTACTTACACCTTAAACCCATGCTTTCAAGTTAAAAAGGAAGTGTTGAAAAGAGACAATCAACAACATTTTACACATATAGAACCCCACTTGCAAGAATGGTGACATGCTGATATAGCTATTACAAGATTCATAATCATGACTACATGCTAAACACAATATAATTATAGAATACTTCCCTGCAAATTAAATGGCAAATACTTTGATAGGTGAGTGAGTCCATTTAGTGATTATTGCTACATTAAATACAATGTAACCACATTCTGAAGTGTCTGCATTTCTTGAAATAGAAATCAGGCAGAGTACAGTATTTCTAAACTGAAAAAAAAAATGCTTGGCGAGGCATGAAAAATTGAATTTCAGCAAAGCAATGGAAAGGACATTGGTGGGCAATTACAGTGCTACAGTGTTTGGAGTCCACAAAGGCTGCAATCATCTGCAGTGACAGTGTGGTGTATGGCTCCCTGAAGGCAGTGCACTCTAGTTAAATCAATTTGTCAGAAGCGGCACTGCTCCCCTCTTCCCCCGCCCCTTATATGGAAGCCTTTTGGAATGGAGGACAGCTGGGGCACACAGCTGTCTCTCTGTAGCAGATCAATTAGAACATCAAAATTCATCTGCTAATTAACAGACACGTACATGAGGGGGAAAAAGCCCCCTCTTAAATGAATCATTTCCATGTATCGTAAATTTAGTATCATCCTAAACTTAGATCCTACCCAAAGAGAAGAAATACAGACTCGCATCATTGACTAAGATGATGGCACATTTTAATATCAAAAAGCTGGATTAGTGTTTAGTATAACAAAACCCAATAGAACAAAAAACCGGCACATCAAATATCAGTGAAACAAACAAGGCTCAGAATGCCAAAATAAACACAAGCCTACTATATTTGATCACAATTTAAATACTTTTTTTGACTACTATACTCTGCCATTAGCTAGTGAAACTGAGACATAGATAAGTATTATCAATTGGTCAAAATTATATATCGTACCAATTTTTAAAAAAAAGTTAAATTATTAAAAGTAAAGAACTTCACCACAGATACACATGTGGCCCGATATTGCTTGCTTTGAAGTGAATCAAAAAGTCCCCTGACTTCTACAGATGATTGGGCCCATGGTCAGCAATTTTTATCCTTGGTTTTGTTATTTATTTTTAAATTTGACCTTTGCGTTGCTATCAGAGAGCGACTTATTGCTTATAGACATGTTGCTGAGGGGTGTCTTTACAACAGAATTTGGCCAAAATCAGCTGCTGATCCAAGAGGCTCAACGGAACAAGGTTGCTAATTTTATCTCACACACTTTTTGTGTTCTCACTAACGGAGAAAGACATTTTAGGAGAGTACCCTCTCCACTCTTCCACATCAAAGTCCAGAAACTGGCTGTTAATTACTGTGATTGCAGTTCTCAACCCAAACAGAAGTATCAGATATTGATTAGAATACACAGAAAATTCATTTCTTCAGTTGGAACGTACACAATTGTTTTCCCTAATTATTTTCAATGTCCTATCCATTATTCTTTGCCAAAGATTGATGTTAATAGCTAGTGTATTTTAGAGAATGAATTCAGATTCTGTGTTCTTGAAAGCATCTGATTGAGAAAGCTCACATAACGGTCAAATTGTCAGAAATAATTAAGAAAAACATTGGTGTGCACTGGAATAGAACAAAACGGCCTCCCCAGAAATTGTGGCACAGGAAGGAGAATTGTAAACGCAGTATGATCAAAAATCTTACTGTCTTCATGCCATTTATGCCTATTTATTCCAGTAAATAAACTGCATATAAAAATCTGCTTTCCCTAGTCATTTAATTTTCTAAGGTTAAATTTTGCTATAGTCACAGGAGTACATACAAGAGATGTGATTTTTAAGACTTTTGGTGCCGAACAATTAATCTTGTTTTTAAATAATTACAGTAAAATACAGGACAGAGAAATTACAACATATGAAACATCTGCACAGGAAATAGTCCTTCTTAATCTGACATGAAAAATTAACCTCTGACCTCACACTCAGTTGTCCATTTTCACCCAATGCACCGTCACCTCCCCATTTTGTTTTCTTTAACATAATATTTGTTGTAATAAACAAACTGGAACCATATCTGATGGCTGACACCATGGAGGTAGGCATGAAACTACAAGGACATTTGATGCTGAATTCTCTCAGACAAGGCTATAGAACAATTTTGTTAGCACTGCTGCAGTAAACCATTTGCTAGCATTGACATCCCTGCTCATTCCCAAATGCTGAAAGAGAGGATCTGAAATTAAATCACAGAAAAAGCGAACCAAGATAGTACAGTTCTTTACTCCTCTGGTAATAAAGAACAGAGTATATGAAAATGTCTAATGGAAGAAAGAAGTTATGTCATTCCCTCCACTGCTTTTCCAGATACTAGACCTCATTCTCCTCTCACATCAGTAGTAAAGCCTTTGAAGTCAACTAAATTACACAAAATAAAATTGGTGCATGTGAGAAGAGACTCTGGCCCACTAAGTTTTATACTTCACTGTAGCCATTTTACTCAAATGACCACTGCTGAATATGGCAAGAATTGAGTTGCACTATGTATTCCATTAAAAACAGCCCAGAGGCGATGATATTCTATTTACGGTATTACCTCACCATTATATAATTATGGTTCACATTGACATGATCTCCAGAATGAATTTAATCCCATTTTAACATCAAATATGTTCACTTAAAGCATGTTCCACTCAGTAGCTAACACATTCCTTGCTCATCCTTGTTCATTCAGGTTGCCAACATAGGAGGTGAAGAGCTTTGTTCTCTCTCCCAGTGACAATTCAACACGTCCTTTAAGGAGAGCACAGCACCAGGATGTTTAAGCAGGGTGTAATAGCCATATCAGTGTCAATGTTATTGTTGTGCTTTCTAACTTCTGCAAAGATGGCTGCTGTGTCACCTACAGCTGCTTACCCTTAGATTCCAATATATGGATGTAGTTACTATTTCAATACAACCAGTGAAGAACAGATCACTGACACTGTGAGGAAAAATCTTTTGTTACTTACATCCATGCAACTGCAACAGGCGAGACTGATTTCAATTACACTGGTGTCAATTCAGAGTAACCCCATGGTAATCAATGTAGTCAATCTGATATTACTCTGCTGAGATCAGATTCCGACCCACTGACTTCATTTTAGTTATATCAAAGGTTTAACCAAGAGAAGAATTTGTCCCACTGACTTCATCTCAGAAAGAAAATCCTTAATTGGGCAGGGATATTGCAGAACTGTAAAATTTTCATCTGGGTTGGTTTAGAATAGATCAGGTTGGTAGTAATGACTGAAAACGTCCAGTTACGATGCTAAGTGAAGTGCAGAATGTTTGTACAGGAGTGCCAAAGTTCCTTACTGTAAGAATGCCCTCCTCCCAGGTTCGTAACACATTGCAAACCTGGAACCATTGTCCATGACTTCAAGGCTCACTACAGGTCTGACAATTATCAGGTGTTCAGCTAACAGAGATAAATATGGTTGAAATACCCCTGGTTCCTCTGCCCACCCTCTTTAAAAGAAAATAATCTTTGGTCTTTCTGCTAGTCATTGTGCATCTTGGAACTTCTGAGATCTCACAAGTATCCCCCAAATCCTTAGTATCTGCTGCCCCGGCAGACAACACTAGGGGTTCTGGGAAGTGTTTACAGCCAGAAGATTCAATGCTACAATGGTTGGGGAGCAAAACCAGAAGTCATAGCTAAGGACTAAAAGGAATAGTGGGAGATTTGGAAAGGTTACTTAAATGGGTGGGAGGCAAATGAAATAGAGATAAAGCTCCTGTATACAGTCTGGAAGGAGGAAACAATGAGGAGGAGGAGGAGGGGAAAGAGGCAACATAAGGAATAGGATGGAGGATAATATGGAAGAAATTAAAAAAGTAAAAATGGGGGGGGGGGGGAAGCACTGGGAACAGGAGAGAGAAGAGAACAGAATGAGATACAAATAATGGGGAGGAAGGACAAAAGGGCTAGACTGCGCTAGATACACACATCTGAGCCCTAGTGGGGTCAGTGCCTGAGGTCTTTACTCAGTCCTTACCATGAGTGGCATGCTGCTTACTAGAGGTGGTTTTTACCAGGTAAAATCATGGTTTTTTACAACCACAGGAAAAGCTAGTTAGTCCCAGTTCAAAGCATTTTCTCTTTCAAAATCTGTTTAATTAATGCACACCACATTACACTTAGTTTTAGTAACATATTCAAACTTACATAGTGTTACATAAGGCTGTAGATTCAGAGATTAATTTAGGGTTGTACAAATAAAAAGTAAAATTGCAGTAGTCATAATACTAAATATGTAATTATAATACAGAATATTGGAATGTCTGTATACAATTTTGATTCAGTAGTTTCTCAAGGAAGTTATACATGTCATGACTCATATTTCAGTTTTCAATATCATATACACTGCAAAACTATTATCACATTGCTAAATATTTTTCAGACATTTTCATTAGCATATGCTAATAATAATTTTTTTTTTTTCCAGTTTCCTGGTTTCAGCTGGGTTTACCAGTGCCCTGTCCTAAACTAGTTTTTCCCAGGAAAGTGCCAACATTGATCTTTACACAGGCAAAAATACAACTGACATCAATGAGACTTGAGTCAAAACTCTGAGCCAGATTGTGGGCCTTCCCCCATAATTCCAGTGCAAAGGGCTCGTCTGGGTGAGGTCTCCCCCTTCCCACACAGAACGGAATGGGCCAGTCCTCTCTAAGGCATCATTGCTTCCTTCCCAAGATCCCTTGAAAGGCTGGGATCCATAAGGAGAGAGATGGCAGGGATGGAGTTGACTGGAAGGAGGGCCAAAAAGGACTTACCTTCTCTCAACACCAGCCCAGCAGGTATTACCTGGGAAAGGGAACATAGGACCTATGCTATATTGTCTGTACTGTGGTGGGGATCACTCTTTAACAGAGGATCCAGGAGCAATGGTGGCTGTTTGGCTGCCTTGGAAGTGTGATGGTGACAATAGAACACAGAGACAGTGGGAAGGCACAGAAAATCTCTGTGGATGGCTCTCTCCTTCTGTGTATCCCCAGTGATCTCTCTGGATCCCAGATGATCCCAATAGTTTGAGGGCAAGCCTCATGGCTGAGTCAGTGGGAAGAAAGCAAACCCCCTCCCTCAACTCTATGAGGGGATCCTTGCAGAGATCTTTCTCCCCCTTCGTCTTCTCCTACTAGTTTTTTTACAGGATGGGCGATCCACCTCCGAACATGGACTTAAAAAATTGGCTCATGGAATTTAATGGGCAAGGACAGCGTAATTACATAAAATGTGGCATGTACTGTATCTATAAGTAACTACAGGTAGCATGGTTATTTTTGTTTTTAAATCCAGAGACCACATTACCAACTAAACTGCATGTAACTGTAGTACTAGCGGTATGTAACTGCATGGTACTATTAAGTAAACCATGATGCGAGGGTGCCATTTGCACCTCTATGCTCCTATGAGGGCAGCTGCATGAGAAAAGAGATGCAATTTGGGAGAGAGAATCTTTACAATATACTAAGGGAGGGCATTCACATGGCTTTTTGCTGCATGCTTTCCATTCATTTCTTTGTTGTCTAATGAAACTGTAAGATCCTCTGGTTAGGGGCACAACTATAAACTCATCAACATTCATCTAAAAAGTTTAGCACACAGTAGGAGTTTTAAAATAAAATATTTAAAACATAGGTAGCCTGAAAATTAAGCATTACCCAAAGGTGTTTAAATATACAAAAAGCCAGCTTTTCCTCGTCATATTTAAGGATAAATTTTGTAATCAGAGTACATAATTGTTAAAGGATTTTTAAAATAATTTTGGTCTGTATAGCATTCAAAAGTCACTGAAAATGTCTCTAACAAATATACAGAAACAAGGTGAGTGAGGTAATATCTTTCTTTAGACCAACTTGATACTGGACACCATAATATCATCCAATAAAAGATATTATCCCCTCCCTCCACCGCCCCCGTGTCTCTAATATCCTGGGACCAAAACTGCTATGACAACACTGCATCTAACAAATATATGAAGCATTTCCTTTTCAAAGTTACAGTGACACTGTCAGGCTAAAAAAGAAAATAATGTAAAAGCATATTACAAGTGCTAATTACTTAGTCTGAAAGATGTTTTGAGATCACTTTCCATCCTTTACAGAGTTTGCTTACTTTTTGCATTTTTCCCAGGGTGGGCAGTGAATAATGGGACAATCAGCTTTACTTTTTGTTTCTAGTAAGTTGTATTTTCTGGTTCTCTGAGTCTTTTGCTGGTCAACGGATGTTTTGTTTGAGTTGAAAACATGGCAGAAATATATATATTTTTTAAAACACTGCTTTCCTTTGGGTTTTGTTTTCTTTTATTTTGCAGAAACATTTCTATTAGCTGTGGATTTTCATAAAAGCTTGTATTAATAAAACTTACATATTGGGACAAATTTGAACCAACCGTGTTCTTTTTAAATATCTTAATAGTTTGAATTAAAAAAAAAAAATGTTTGTCACCCTGGATTTGGTGTCTGTAACATGCCAGGTTTTTCAAAACGAAACAATGTTTGTTTGCTGTCATAGGATAAGAGGGAAGACCCTCTCTTGGAACAGTAACTGGTTAAAAGATAGGAAACAAAGGGTAGGAATAAATGGTCAGTTTTCAGAATGTAGAGAGAGGTAAACAGTGGTGTCCCTCAGGTGTCTGTACTGGGACCAGTACTGTTTAACATATTCATAAATGATCTGGAAAAAACAGTGAGGTGGCAAAATTTGCAGAGGATACAAAACTACTCAAGATACTTAAGTTCAAAGCAAAAAGTTACAAAAGGATCTCACAAAAGTGGGTGACTGGGCAAGAAAATGTCAGATGAAATTCAATGCTGATAAATGCAAAGTAATGAACACTGGAAAATATAATCCCAACTCTACATATAAAATGATGGGTTTAAATTAGCTGTTACCGCTCAAGAAAGAGACCTTGAAGTCACTGTGGATAGTTCTCCAAAAACATCCACTCCATGTGCAGCGGCATTCAGAAAAGCTAACAGAATGTTGGGAATCATTAGGAAAGGCATAGATAATAAGACAGAAAATATAATGCCATATAAATCCATGGTATGCCCACCTCTTAAATACTGTGTGCAGATCTGGATGCCCAGTCTCAAAAATATATATATTGGAATTGAAAAGGGTACAGAAAAGGGCAACAAAAACGATTAGGAGTATGGAACAGCTTCCAAATATGTCGAGATTAATAAGACAGGCTTTTCAGCTTGGAAAAGAGATGACTAAGAGGGGATATGATAGAAATCTATCATGATTGGTGTGGAGAAAATAAATAAGGAAGTGTTACTTACGCCTTCTCATAACACAAGAACTAGGGGTTACCAAATGACATCAATAGGCAGCAGGTTTAAAACAAACAAAAGAAGTATTTCTTCATACAACGCATAGTCAGCCTGTGGAACTCTTTGCCAGAGGATGTTGTGAAGGCCTAGAGACTATAACACGGTTCAAAAAAGAACTAGATAAGTTCATGGAAGTTAGGTCCATCAATAGCTATTATCAAGGATGTGCAAGGATGCAAAATCATGCTCTGAAGTGTCCCTCGCCTCCGTTTGTTAGAAGCTGAGAATGGGCAATAGGTGATGGATCACTTGTTCTGATTATTTCTTTTGAAGCATCTGGCATTGGCAACTGTTGGAAGACAGGATACTGGGCTAGATGGACCATTGGTCTGACCCAGTATGGCCGTTTTTATGTTCTTTGCAATCAAATAGCTATTTCAAATGTCTCTGAAACCAAAAATCTGTATTTTGACTGAACTCTATATAAAACAGCAACTCAAATTACTTCAAGTGATTTTAAACAAGGGTAATTCTCTGGACTGAGAAATTGCCAGACAAGTTCTAGGGTTTATAATTAAAATAACAGCTGATCATTAGTGGCAATGATGGCTTTTTGTGGTGCTAAAGCAAATATGATAGAAATGCACTATGCAAAACTGAAACTGGAGACAGATCATGTTCAAAGTTGCTATTATGTGTTTCATTTACAAAACCACTCTTTTCTCGAGGGAAGGTCAAACTTCGTCCATTTTCTAATTTACACATTTAAAAAATATAGGGTAACTATGATAATTTCTTCTGTTCCAGAAACATGACCTTTCTGTATCACGTTTTCATTTATCAAGACCGTGTTGAGTGTGAAATCAAGAGTTACCATAAATTATCACAATCGAAGCACTGAATATATTAGAAGTTCTTTGGGGAAAGAAAGATGCTGAAATAACTTGTCTTGCAAGTGAAATGATGAGAAAGATGGAGGAGAGGCAGTGCACAGAGTGATGCTATGTGGAGAAGAAAGATAAATGGAAGGGTCTCCATTTCACTAACTGCTCAGTATATTTTTCTGCCTGCTGCTCTCCACTAGGTTAATAGCTGGGCTATCTTTACCCTGATAGCTGTGATGACTGTATTGACAAGAATTAATGATCTATAGCAGATCTTCTTTTAGGAAACGGCTGGTTACGCCCTTCCATTAACAATACTAATCAGATAAAGTATTGCTAATGGATGACCCTGCATCTGTTTAGAATGAGCTGTTCTACTTAGTATGTATATGCTGTATTTTTCATGCAAGATCAAGATGTTACTGCTATAAATTTACACGTTATGTTCAGAAAATTGTTTATAATTTATTCTCTACATCTGCTGCATCTCTAAAAGTCAGAGGGCTGATTCTTTGTCCTTATGATTAAGTCAGATTACTGTCACATACTATCAAAGATTTTTATGACACAAACAATGAATGACGAGTTAAGATGTAAAGATACACCACAAATTGGCTTAATTTATAATTTTTCTTTCCCCTTCCCAGTGCCAAAAAGTTCTGAATAAAAAGTGTGGTTGGCTACTCGTGTTTGCTTTATAGAAGATATTTTTAAAGGGTGCCACAATGGTACTTGGAAGAAAACTATCTAAAGCACTGTAGATATATACTAATATATAACATGCAAACAGATTTTAATAAGCAGACCATTTTGATTCATTTTTCTTTTTAAAACAAAACAAAATTCTGTGTCAGCAATAACAACTCAGCATCTTAGTGTGTAAAGTTATGAAATTACCACCTTACTGACTTGGCTATCTTAAGTCATTTGGCAGATATCCTACATAAAACCATAGTGCCTGCAGCTCCAATCCTTTTATGTAGCCATAAAATACTTAGAGTATATAGTATTTATAGGCTGTTAATAGATAGAAGTGATATACTACTTCCACAAAGAAGCTTATTCTAGGAGCTATATATAGTACAGCATGCGGAAATATTGTAAGTTATAAGATCTCTTTCCAACACTCTCAAAGAAGTACATGAGTGAGTGTCTCCTTCCTTTAATAAATCTACCTCCAAAGCTGTATATGTGACTGTTAATAGACATCTTTAAATGTATATCTCCAACATAACCCATTGAAATATCTCTCACAACTTAAAAACGAACTATTGCAACTATACCAATGGATTTTTGTAGGCCTAGTTCGCCACCGCTTTGCAACTTGTCTAGCTATTTACACCCATGCAAAGTGAGCATAAAATATTACCAAACAGAATGGTAGTATTTTACATCCACTTTGCAAAATTAGTGAAAGTCTGAGAGTCAATGGGACTTTGGGCTTGTTTACACAAGAAGAGCTGTTCCAGAATAACTCCCTGAATTAGAGTCAAGTGGATTAAGCTGGACCAAAGAATCGTTTTATTCCGGAATGATAGCGCTGTCATGTGGAGTTATTCCAGAATAGTTATTCTGCTTTAAATTCACATCCTACCTTATTCCAGAATAATTTCCCTGGGTAGACAAGCCCTTAGGCTCCTAAATCACTTAGGCACTTTTGAAAATTTTCTACTCTAAAATGATAAGTAGCCTCTTCATAATTAAGATGGAAACCGATTTCCATTTAAAGTTCTATTTTAGCCCCCTTATCATTTGGCTTAGGGCTGTCTACATAAACACTTAGTTCACATCAAACTGGGGTCTGAATCAACCCCGTGCTGGCCTGCCACCCACTGTTTCAAAGTGGAGTAAATTAAAGCACACTAGGGAACTTTTAGTGCGCAGCAGCAGGGTCCACATGAACGCTTACTGTGCAGCAAGCAAAAGTATATTCACACCCTCACTTGCCACCCATGAAGTATTACAATTGCCAGGTTTATGTGATGGTGCAGAAAGGCATTTCTGCAATAGTTGATGAAAATTCAATTTGTTTTTGAGTTATGAGCTGTTCAAAAATTTACCCTGATTTGAAATTTTGACTTTTTCCTAAAGCTTCCTTGTCTCCCCCTAGCTCAAAAATGGCTGGTTCATACCTGTTCAAACTTTCTGTATAATTAAGTCTCCTTGAAAACTCAAGCACCACAAAAAAAGGTGGGCTCTGAGAAATAGGTAACGTGACTCCTAAGCTGATACCCCATCTCTCTCCTTAGAAAACCCATTCTATGCTACCCCTGCGCAGCATGGACCATGGATGCAGGGCGACCATCTGGTTTACATGAAGGTTGGGATACCCACTCACAGAAGATTTTCTCTACACATGGATCTCTTCTTATTGCAGGAGAAGACTATGAAGCCATGTGTGTTTATGTGTACTTTGTGGGTAGTGTATTATTTATGATGTCCCTAAGTTTCATTTTATTTAAATGTTTGGATTGTGTAAACGAGTGGAAAGCAAATATACTGTTTTCATTTAACAACCTTAACTATTTTTTTAAACAAAATTCTTTTTGCTTATTGGAAAGTATTGGGGGTTATCTACGATTTATCAAATACCACGAGACACACTTGGGATTCTATGGTTAATTTGTGTGAGGCAACTGAGATTATTTCCAAGAACTCTACAAAGAGAGTTAAAAAAAAACCCAGAACAGGCTACAAATAATCATTGCTTAATAAGAACATTCAGTGTTATTTCATGCCTTTTAAAGTGACTCTTAGCTATTTACAGGTCTAATTTTGACTTTCAATCAAAATGAAGTTCATGTGTGTTCACAAAGTCACCTTTATTTCTCACAGATACCATGCCAAAGCTGTTTAAAATGTTCATCTTTTTAAAAAAAGGAATGAAAAGCTTGGATGCTCTTTCAGTTCTGAAGCTTTGATCTAAATACAGCCTGGACCCATGTAACTAAAAATCAGCCTTGTGCCATGGAGAAACTATGCCCAGGGTTCTCGCTCTGCATCCTGTGGGCCAAATCATGCAGAATTCCATCTGTGGAATGAGCAGATGCCAAATAGGAATAATCCATTGTGAATGAACGCTTGCATCTTTTGTCCCCCCCTCCCATCTCCCTTTTAACAATTTTTTTTCTAGTTTGGTATTGCCAAGTTTTGATTCCCTCAGATCCATTTCTGTGCCCACAACCAGATTTACTCAGCATTGGCATTCTTATTACCTCTGCCAACTTCACATCACATTTTACATTCTCTCCCTTTCCCTTGTCCCATGCTCCCCGTTTTCTTTGCAGTTTTACTGAGATCTCAACATTTGGCCCCTGGTTTCATTCTGAATCTTGTAGGACTTTGTCAAAAAAATACTCTTCAGATTCCTAGACAAACAACCAATTTGGTTTTCGCCCCTTTCAGTCTTGGGATTCTGAGGTTGGGGGTATAAGGACCTGCCCTTAACTGGTCCTGGCTCGTTCCAAGCACATCCCATAGATGGAGGGTGGGTGAGGAAAAAGAGGGCAGAGTTATGGTTGAAGTTGGTAGTTTAACTGCTAATTTCTAGAGCTTGTTTAGGTGGTTGTTGGCTGCTTCTCTCTCAAAAAAAAAAACCAAAAAAAAAACCCAACAACAACAAAAGCTTTAACATTGTACCAAGATCTCCTCCATACTTTTGTGAGCCAAGAAGATCTAAAATGCAGCCAGGAGAAGAGTGGAATGGAGTAACGTCAGTTCAATGGCATGCTTCCCACAGAATCCTCTGAGACACAGCCTCTTGTGGCTGGGCTTTTGTAGTTATTGGGAGATAGGGCTGAATTACTTGAACTTTGTGTCTGTGGGGGATGGAGTTTGAATACATATGCTGTGAACATGCAGTCAATACTGACTTAGCTTACAGGTGACTTTAAGCTGTCACATAAATGCCACAAAACATTGATGGAATGCTTCTTCCTAGCCAGTGTCTTTGTGTTATACTGACTTTTTAGCTCAATTTTAGGAATATGACAGTACGTAGGTAGTTAAAAAAAACAGCTCTTGAAATCTATAGCTAAACCTTGGCCACTGTTTAAATGGAGGGGTGGTTTATTACATATTGAAGTGCATCAGATTTGTTTGAATAAATTCATGTGTATAAATTGTTTGGCATCCCTGTGGTTATTCTTACCAATCAAATGGCATAACAGAGTTACTGAGCTGCGATCTGGGCTTTCACAGGTCTGTGATTCAATTGGAAAAAGATTCTCAGCACAGTATTTACCATTCTTCCTGCTTCAGAAGCCTGTATCTGCGAGTTCAACTGTTCAACAGGATGGTGCCCTTATTCAATAAAACGTAAGGAAAGGGTAACTTTCCGTACAAAGTCTTATATATCTGCTTCCTCTCTGGCTGGAGTTTAATTTTTAAACAGTGGCAAATTTCATTTTAATTGGAAAATTTTGCTTTGTTAGCAATTAAAAATGGCTTCCTGCTGATTTTGCTGAAAAGGAAAAAAAGAAAAGGGATAAAATAGATTGATTGCTTCTTTCTTTTCTTTTTTTTTTTTTTAAATAATCATTTTAGAATAGGTGACCATTTGTAGTTTTGCATTTGTTCTGACTTCGTTGGCATGATCTGGTAAGTTAAGGTTCCCCACACAGAATAAAATTATTCAGCCTCAGATAAAAGTGAGTCATAAACAGCACAACAGCACTCAAATAAACATGTTGTTCTGTCATTTCCACGGGCTGCAGCTTCCCCACCTTTACGAGGAATGAGCAGTTCTGAGCATAAGCCTGTACTACCCAAACTGGAAGAATTTCCCTCCACTCATGCCTGCTGCTAAAGGCAGCAAGAACGCACACAAATTTCATGAAGATGACAGCTACTTTCAGAGGAGCAAATTCTGTGCCAGCAGGCACCTTGGGCAACCGCACTGATTTTAGCACAGAATATGGTCTGGGAACTATAATTATGTCCTCCCAAAATACAAAAGGGAAAACACCCAACCTTAAAATTAGTGAACATTAATCTATCAACAACCAATTGTTTTAAATCACGGAAGTATGTCAGAAAGTGAAATCTAATCCTAACATCACCTCTTTTTTGTAAAACACACACACACACACACACACACACACACAAAATCTATGAACTCTGACTTTACCTTCTGGCTTGTCCATATGACTAAAACAGTGACATCTGCTTGAGGTCAGAGGACTGTAATATATGTGATCTATTTCTAAGGCCGGCTGCACTGTCATGGAAATTTATGACATACAGTCCCAGACCCAACTCAATCAGAGGTTTATTTGCAGTGGTCAGAATCTATTTCTGCAAACTACTTTCATTTTTGTTGGATGAAGATGTAAATTAAACTTCAGCCTGACCTGCAACCTCAAGACATCTCTATTATCTCAAGATTTCTCTTTGACAACAGTGACCCTTTAAAATTAATTAACTGAGAAAGATGGACATTTTCAAATTAATCCAATTTTTCATTTGAATCTAAATTTATCATTTGGATAAATGTACATGTGGTCTTTTAAAGCTCCAGGGTAATGTTTTAACATAAAAATATCTCATTAAAAGAGGTTTTGACCATAACAAATTGTGGATTAGATTCTGGCAATAAACCACTTGATCCATTAGCAGGGCTGGGGGAGGGGCTGTGTGTCAGTATTATCATCCAGAGATATTGTGCTAGTTCAGCTCTGCTGTTTGGTAGAAATGAAGCAAATACTATTTAAATACCCCTTTGTTGTAATATGCAAGTATTGTGTATGACGTTCCTTCCCTGGTGGCCAGCTCACAAAAGGAGAGACAGGAACTGCTATGACTGCTTTATAAAAATCTCTTTGAATACGAGGGGTAGAAGCCTGTGATTTTGGAGCTGAAGGACCTAGGTTCTATTCCCACCTTTCTAGACATGTGTATACATAACTTACATTCCAACTTGGTCTGTTTTCTGCAGTACATAGATCTTTTAAAATAAGGTATTTCTAATGCCCATATTGACACCAGCGTGTTCTGAGTCCAGATTTTTAAAGGTATTTAGGCATTGTTTTGTTCAGCACTTCACTTTCAGTGAGACTTAGGAGCCTGAGTGTTTGTCTACTCAGGAAAATAGCCTAGAATAGTTATTCTGCACTAACTCCCCATACGGACACTCTTGTTGCAAGTCAGTTTACTGCAGTCTAAGGCCACGACTACACTAGAAATTTTGATCAACAAAAGTTACGTTGGCATAAAGCCACCACGGTTTGTATATCACTTGTGTGTGTGCATACTTGGTTCCTTATGTCAGGGCTGTGAGTACTCACAGGAGTGCTTGTGTCAATGCACAGTGTGGTGCACCATCGGTAGGTATCTGAGTGTGCAACCCATAGTTTTGGCAATGCATGGTGAGACAGAAATGAGTCATGCAGGGGTGACTGGGAGCTGTGGGACAACTTTCCAGTGTGCAACTATCTCCATCCCATAAGGTCATCTATAGCCCATAATTTTTGCATCTTTTTTTTGCCCGCACTATGCTTCTCTCTGTCCACCATCTCTGACAGAAACATGGATCCTGCACAGCTCTGCACTATTTTCATAATTGTTGCAAGCATGGGATGCACTATCCTCTGGTATCTGCAGAGTTGTAAGAATGACCGAATCAGCAGGGAAAATAACAGTTTCCTGGAGGTCAGACTGCTGTGGGACATAGCGAGAACCAATTCAAGGTTCACAGAGCAGCTGGAGATGGTGGAGCGCTGCTTCTGGCCCTGAGAAATGAGCACTGAGTAGTGGAATAGCATTGTAATGCAGGCTTGGGAAGATAAACACTGGCTGCAGAACTTTTGGATGTGCAAGGCCTCATTCCTGGATTTGTATACTAAGCTTGCCCTAGCCCTCCAGCTCAGGGACGACAAAATGAGAGCTGCGCTGGCAATGGAGATATGATCGCACTGAGGAAACTTGCAATGCTGGATTGCTACCAGTCAGTAGGAAATCATTCTGGAAATGGAAAATCCACTGCGGGGGCTGTTGTCATGCAAGTGTACAAGTCCATTAATCATCTTCTGCTAAGCAAGGCTGTGACTCTTGGCAATGTGCAGGACATAGTGGATGGTTTTACAGCACCGAGGCTCCTGAAGCGATAGACGGCACGCATATCCCTTTTTGACACCAGACCACCTTGCCACAGAGTACATCAAAAGAAAGGGCTACTTTTCTATAGTTATGAAAGCATTGATGGATCACCAGGGACACTTCACTGACATCAGTGGTGGCTGGTCAGGGAAAGTACATGACGCTCACATCTTGAAGAACACAGGACTGTTCAGAAAGCTACAAGCAGGGACACTCCTTTCCGACTGGCGGATAACTGCTGGCAATGTTGAAATGCTAATACTGATCATAGGGGACCAGCCTACTCCTTGTTCCCCTTGTTTATGAGGCTGTACACCAGCCATCCCGACTGCACCAAGGAAAGATTCAATTACTAGCTCATCAGATACAGAATGACAGATGAATGCGTTTTTGGTAGATTGAAGGTATGATGATGGTGTTTACTCATAAGATTGGATCTCAGTGGGAAAAAAAAATCCCAATGGTTATAGTTGCTGCAGCGTCCTGCATAATATCTGTGAAGCAAAGGGGGAAAAGTTGCCACCATGGTAGAGGGCAGAGGTGGGGTGGCTGGCTGCTGCATTTGAGCAGCCAAACGCAAGGGCTATTAAAAAAGTTCAACGCAGAGCTATATGGCTTACGTAACTTCCGTTGACTTCGTAACTTCCCTTTAGTGTGCCGTCTCCACTGCTCTGCATGAACAAGAAATGCGTTCCCATTGACGCAGTGCTATGCCTTTTGAGGAGATGGTTTAATTGAATCAACTTCTGGATCGATTGAGCGAGTCTTCACTTCTGCTCAATTGATCCAGATAGATCGATCTGATGGTGGCAAACTTGTTGCCGTCAGTATGTACATACCCTAAGTCATTTTTTAAAATGGGACTTAGCTACCATTAGGCTTGGCAACACTGAGCAGAGGAATGCCTAAATGCCTTTAAAAAATCTGGGCCTTTGTCTTTGTGTACTCAGAGTGTAAGAATTTAGATTTTGCCTGGCTCCTGTGCAGGGCATGAAGGAAATATTTTTGGGCGTGAATTAGGAAAGCACTTAAGCATTTCCTTAACTTTACATATGTGCTTAAATCCCCTTACCTTAAATGGGGCTTAAGCAAATCATAAGTGCTGTCCTGGGGAGGGATGGTTTCCTGAACTGGGGCCTTTGTGTCCTTTCCACTCATGCATATCTTGTGAGGTATAATATGAATTGACAGGTTATTTCTAAATTTCATATTAATTGAATTGCAAAAAATTGTTTTCCTTTTTTAAAAGTTCTACTGGGCCTACTTCATGAACTGCAGAGGTCTCTATTCTGACACACATGTATTTGACACCGACTTTCATTTTTCCCCACTGAACATTCTTTGGGGGATATTTGATGAGTTTGTTCAATAATGGCTGCCTCTCCCATACACAATGGCCATGTTAATGATGGTTGGTAAGTATGAAAATTCTTGTGAAGACTAAGACCCTCAAGTATTAGTTTGGAAACAAAAGCACCTTTCTGCTCTTGAGTACTGATCATCTGATCATGGTACTTCTTTCAGTCTGATTTGGTTATGCATAGATTTATATATGTATTTATACAACTTTAAATATTTATACAGATCTTTGTACAAAAGGACTTTTAAATGAAGTATTGAATTAAACTGGGTTTTTACTACAGCCATATTTTTTCTCCTCCACTGTTACACATTTTTCATTAAATCTGCAACTTTAGATACCAAAATTCAGCTGCACTGCTAATGTTTAGCACTCTTACTTAAATGGCACCATGGCAAATATTGATGTGTTACAGAGAGGGGAAAAGGAACAGATTACCATTTACTGACAAAGTCCCAGTGTAACTTTGACCCTTTGTCAGCAGTAGATCCTCCTTAACCTGTAGTAAAAACAATCTAATGGGTAGTGTTGATGGAAAAAAACATTTTTCATACTCTTGTAGAACAGCATGACAGAGACTAGGTAGTATCAATAGGGAACCTCACAGTGTAACAAATATGTGTGTTGCAGACACAAGCAAACCCTAGTCTCAAACACCCTTTCTCTAATGGAGTTGGAATGACATATCCTGTCTCCATTAGTAATCAAACTGTTTTCAGTACCACTTTAGGGGGAATCCTGTCCTGATGACCATTGTCAGCAACAGGACTATTTCTTAGTGAAAATGTGGCTAAAGACCTAAGATTCTTTGGTGAGATCAAAATAAAATGAAAAAGAAGCAGAATATCAATAAATCTCTCTCTGGAAAGCCCATACATAATAATAAATGAAAATATATAATCTACTGTTACCTACTATGCTCACTCAAAATTTAAAGCATTTTTTCTTTTCCTCTGGTGGTTGTCTAGATGTATACCTTAACATTTAGGGTTAAGACACACCACTGAATGAAGGTTGGCAATAAATCAAAGTTAATTAATATTATCATTTCAGAGAGAACCACAGAATCATAAAAGTGTAGGACTGGAAGGGACTTCAGTAGGTCATCTAATCCAGTCCCCTGCACTCAAGGCAGGACTACTTAACCATTCCTGACAGATGTTTGTCTAACCTGTTCTTTAAAACCTCCAGTGACGGAGATTCTACAACCTCCTTAGGCAATTTGTTCCAGTGCTTAACTACCCTGACAGTTAGGAAGTTTTTCCTAGTGTCCAACTAAACTTTCCTTGAGACAATTTAAGTCCATTGCTTCTTGTCCTATCTTCATAGCTTAACAAGAACAATTTTTCACCCTGCTACTTGTAACAACCTTTTATGTACTTGAAAACTGTTATCATGTCCCCCCTCAATCTTCTCCAAACTAAACAACCCAATTTTTCCAATCCTTCCTCACAAGTCATGTTTTCTAGACCTTTAATAATTTTTGTTCCTCTCTCCTGGACTTTCTACAATTTGTCCACATCTTGCCTGAAATGTGGTGCCCAGAACTGGACACGATACTCCAGCTAAGGCTTTATTAGCATTGAGAAAAGTGGAAGAATTACTTCACGCGTCACGCTTAAAGCATTCCTGCTAATACATTCCAGAATGATGTTTGCTTTTTTTGCAATAGTTTTACACCGCTGACTCATATTTAGCTTGTGATCCATTATAACCTCCAGATCCCTTTCCACAGTACTCCTTCCTAGGCAGTCAATTCCCATTTTGTATGTGTCCAATCGATTGTTTCTTCCTAAATGGAGTACTTTGCATTTGTCCTTCTTGAATTTCATCCTATTTTCTTCAGACAATTTCTTCAGTTTGTCCAGATCATTTTGAATTTTAATCCTATCCTCCAAAGCACTTGCAACCCCTCCCAGCTTGTTATTGTCTGCAAACTTTATACGTGTACTCTCTATGCCATTATCTAAATGATTTATGAAGATATTGAACAGAACCAGTCTCAGGTTGGTCCCTGTGGGACCTCACTCGACATGCCCTTCCAGCTTGAGAGTGAACCACTGATAACTACTCTCTGGAATGGTTTTCCAACCAGTCACGTGCCCACCTTATAGTAGCTCCATGTAGGCTGTATTTCCCTAGTTATTTATGAGAGGGTCACGCAAGACAGTATCAAAAGCCTTACTAAAGTCAAGTATATAATGTAGAAATGGACTAAAGTCATGTCTGGTTTGTGATGTACAAATGAGGATCAGACAGAAGCAGAAAGCTTCACCTCCTTTAAATTTAGTTACATATAGCTGAATAAGAATGGAGGAGTAGGATTTGCTGTATAAATGAGGGTTCATTACTTTTGCCAACAAATGGATCTCAAATAATATCTCAAAGGAACATGTCTCGTGCAGTGTGAATGACTAATAATTTGCAATGCTCTGAATTAATATAGTAAATGTCAATGTAAATGTTCTATAAGCGCCACAGAAACTTATGCTGGTGATTCAGGACATGGTAATCTTCCTTATTGGTCAGAGAGTGCTGGGCTGCTGCAGAAGTCATCGTGTGGATGAAACATAAGACTTTAGTTTTACTCTGCTGTAGTAATGAAAGTTTATTTTTAAAATTTCCATACCCCCTATCATGATGGCAATTAGGTTCCTTAATTACAGAAAATTAAAACTGACAATAATAAAACAAAGTAAGTTAAATCAATTACTAAACAAGAGGAATGCCTGTTACAAATTGCCCTGAGAGTTGCTAGAGTCTGGCACTAATTGCTGAGATTTGGAAGTGAATTTCAAAGGTGTAGGCCTACCATTTGAAAGTACAGCTGCCAGACATGGAGCATTATAACTTGGGTGAGACTAGAAAGTGCTTTCCAGCCATTGTTAACTGCCTTATCAAGGTGCATGAGAGAAAAAGTTTTGATTTAGCTCAAGCGATTTAGCCTAATATATTTATACAATGATATTCTGTCTACCTAGATTTCCGCGGCAATATTAGCTGATATTCTTCACTAGTCCCCAAAAGTTGTGTTGTGTTGCTATGTGCTATTAAACAACTGCTACACTGATCTCCAGAAGTGGATGCATTTCAGTGCTGGATAAAGTGATTGGTGCTCATAGTCTATGTAACATTTTGTTCTATGTAGTCCCATAAAATACACTGGGACAGTTCTTTGACCCCTCATGTGCCCTTTGTGCCAATCCAATCTAAACAGATATGACAAAGAAAGAGTGGGAGAAAAAGAATTTCACTACTTTACAGGTGGGAATTACAGAGATTAAAGGGGAAGGGGATATTCAACGGTACGTTAGGCAACTAACTCCGGAAGCCTGTAGCAGATGTAAACCTAGATTTCCTGTGTCCCACTCTTGTGCCTTAACCACAAGACCATCCTTCTGCCCAGCCTGATTTGTTGTTTATCCATATTAATGAAATGTTAAGTGTGGCTCTGACAACTCTTTTAACTAAACCTTTTTACCAGGTCTTTGCATTGTGGAACTGCACACAATTGATGCCTTTTTTGTGAGCAGTAGTACTTAGTTAGTGAACATTTCATTCTTCAATGGTTTCAGTGCAGTCTCCACTATAATCTGAATCTGATTTAACGCTAATAGTGCGCTATTAAAGTCTCAGCAGTATTAGGTGTATGAGCTCTCAAGGCATATGGTAAATAAAGGCTGCCTTCAGTGTTTCTATCACAAGTGCTCTGAATTCAACCCAAAGGCTGGGTCATATATTTTCGTCCATCTTGACAATGATGTCTTAAGCAAACTACATTATTAATAAAATACTGTAATCTTTTTAAACTCGGTTCTTTGTTATTGTGCCGTGGAAGGGTTCTGCAACCATCAGATGGCACTATGGGGGGCTGTGTTTTTAGAGGAAGCATGAAACTGAGGGAAACTGATGTGTCCCGAATATAGAGGATTAACAGGGGCCATCCAGCAGAGAGTAACAGAGGGACGAGGTCTAGAAAAAAGAGGCTTTTCTTCCAATGGAAGGTAATTATCTTATCCTGGTTTCTTGTAATTGCTATAGTATGGCTGACCTACAGACTTGTATTCCTTCAGGCAGCGACAAACTGTTTAATAAAAGAGAATTAATTTTTCCACTTAACCTGCTGAGCATTTCTCTGCATGTAAAGACATATTCATTACAATGCAAGTGAACGCAGAGTAGTGTGCAATACTGGAAGAGGTGTTATGCTTTCAGAGGGGCACTTTCCTCCCTACATTAGAGAGCTGCTCAGGGGTACTTATATCCACAGGTTGAACCATGATGAGCTCAAACTATTTAACAGTTCTTTCTGCTCATCCCCAAAGGTACACAAACACTTTGCACTCAGCCCAGTGCATGTAGCAAACTGTCTATGCTGGCCAGATACCATTGCAGGCCAGCTGACACTAATCCCCCTGGGCTGTTCAGATAAGAAGTGAAGAAAAAAATGCACAGCTATTCTCTCTTGCTGACAATGTGACCAAAAGTAGTATGCCTGCACGCTGCCTGCCTCTGACTTTCCTATCAACAGCGCTGTAAGAGCCTATAAATACAGCAGACACACATACTTGTGCTGCGGAGCCCATTTAGCTTTATCCTCATTCCCTGGCTCCTTCACCGGATGCCAAATAATTCTACCGGATTGGAACAATGCTCTGGGGCACCCAGAAAGGGTTTGAGTAACACAACAGCACCTTTTGTTTCAGAAACAAAAATTAAACTAAAGCTTTTGATTAGGGACCAGATGGTTTATTTCAGCTTCAAGAATCCTCTACCCATACATACTTTTTGTCTTCCATTGCACATTTTCCTTTAACATATTATATCCTGCACTGCAAACTTCCTGGGCAAGGCTACTGTTCTCAAAGTACTTCAAGTTAAAAAACCCAAGTGTTTACAGAATGAAACTCACCCTCAGGCATATCCCCTTGGGGGAGGGGAAGGTGCAGGCAGAGCAACCATTCTGGGGCTTCTCTATCCCCAGCATAACGTTGAATTGAACTGCATGCCAGCTCTAAATATACTGGCACTGGGTAGAAACTAGAGTTTTGCCATGAAAGGGGCAATCAGATCCATGCCTACACATATCCAATGGCTTGTAAACCTTGCCTAAGTCTGTTGAGAGGCAAGAGCCAATGTTCGAGCCCAGAGGTTGGAAGAGTGGCTTTGAATGATTGCAGAGGGATTGCACTGCCTCTCCCTGCATCACTGGGAGGATGTATTCATTCCCGCCTAGTTATGGTATGAAACCCATTAGCTTGGACTTTGTGTGGAGTAGTGGCAGGGCATTTCACTCTTAGGGCCCAATGTTGCTCTCATTGATCTCAGAGACAGTTCTGCCACTCTAATGAAAACAGACAGTGAATAATAGTACCTCCTTATGGCATGCATTTCGTCACTAATCTGAGGTCACCTTTAACCCTTACAATGGGTCTTTATGATTAGTATAACTATTGTCAGAATAGTTCCAGAGGGGTAGCCGTGTTAGTCTGTATACAGCAAATTACGGCATCTGAAGGAGAGCGCTAAGTCTCTCGAAAGCTTATGTCTACAAGTATTAAATTTGTTAGTCTTTAAAGTGCCACAGAACTCTCGTTGTCTTTATTGTCAGAATGGAAAAGCCTGTAACTGGCAGGCACCCCAAACACTGCAAGTAGAACACATTTTAGAGTCAACTCAACATAATAAAAACATTCACCTGAATTATGACGAAAAACTATTCAAAATCATTGTATACAAACATCTACAAAAAAGATATTAAAGCAACACTTAAGATAATCTCAGCTGAGGATAATGAACCAAATTCATCCCTGGCATAGGTGCAGATGGAAGCTACTAAGAAATATGCCCTCTCTTTCCAAGACTAAAATTTGGTCAGGAATATTAAGAAACAATCTGTCAAAATATAAACTCATCAAGCAATCTAAACATGTATTTATTTTACAGAGCATTTAGTTGGATGGGTTGGTGATTTTGGTAAGCAAGGAATAATTTATTATGGTTATTTATTATCTGTATTAAGGTAGTACTTAGTTATGGACCGGGACCCTATTGCGCTAAGTGCTGTACAAACACTCTTCTGTAAGAAAGCTGAAATGCTAGTAACTCTTCAGATGAGGGTAAAAAGATGTCAGCAAGAGGAACTTTTTCTGCTCAGATGCAACACTGTTAGAGGCAAAAGGTTTTCCCCAATAAAGAGCTGGTTCTGCTCCCATTGAAATCAGCTGGAATTTTGCCATTGACTGGGAACAGGAATAGGCCCTGAGCCTTTTTAGTAAGGATTCCTCCTGCTTTTCTTCCCCATTCAGTTCAGTCCAGTCCAGAGTAAATATCCTTACTCACAGTAGCCTAAAATAATGCCCAAGCGAAGAGCAATACCACTACAGCAAGAGTTAAACAGCATCAATTCTGTAGAAATTATTCATTGTGAAAATGTATATCACATAGAAAAATTAAAATAATTGTACAGTTTAGTTTTCATTTTTTAAAATAGTTTTAATGAGAAAATGAATTTTAATGAGAAAAGCTGAGCTTTCTAGTTACTACAGAGACCACTATTGGGATCACAATAGTGATCTCTGTATATAAATAAAATCAACCCAGACTTGAAGGGTTTGAAAAAATTAAGGGTATACCTGAAAGAAAGCTTCAGGAGGTTTGATGTAGTCTGGTTAAAAACCTAAAATGCTGTATGCATAGCGCAGCAGCGTGTTTAGTGTAGCAATCAAGCTTTCAATGTCATTAGAAAAGGCTCTCTTGGTACTTTATGCATCTGGTCAGATCTGAGAATGACCTCTCTCTCTCTCTCTATCTCAGTATTTTAAGTCTACTACTTTGGCTATCATCTGAAATTAGAAAGCACAAAGAACAGAAGCAGAGTGGAAAGTGGCCTAGAAATGTGTGCACTGGGCTGCTGCATAAAACAAAATGAAATTTACACCTAAAAAGCAAAATTGTACATGCTATAGGATAGGATATGAACAGCATCATCCAAATCAGGAGTTATCTAAAAGTAACAAACAGACTGAAAGTAGGGTCGATATTAGATTGAAAACTCCATACAGGCTTGCAGTTTGATTTTTTTGTTGTAAAAGCCATTGCTATTTGTGGATGTATACATTCCACAGAGATAATAATTCTACTGTACAGAACCCTAATGGAACCATAAATGGAATATTACATGCAGCTCTGGTCTCCGCAGTATGAGAGAAATATAAAATAACTAGATAAATACAAAGAAGGATAACTAAAGAAGGGCAACTAAAATGATACAGGGATTGGAGGATAAGACATTGATTATGAAGATAGACTAAGGAAACTAAAATTATATAATCTAGAAAAGAGGATTGAAAGGAATAAGATCACAGTCTATAAATATCTTCAAGGTAACAGTATAGATGAAAGAAGATAATTATTTAGAGTCTCCGAAGATGATAGGAGAAGAAGCAATTGCCTGAAGCTAAAGAAGGAAAAGTAGGATGGAAAAGTTTATGCTAAGTATCTGAAAAAGGTTTTTTTTTTCTTCCTTAAGCAGCAACAGTAATTGTGCAATAAAATAGATTATCAAGGAAAGTAGTTGAGGCACCACATTGCAGATATTCAAGAACAATTTAGACAAGATGTTACGGAGAATATTTTAGTGAAAAGTCCTAAGCAGATGGATTGCGGTTTGAACCAGCTGGAGCTTTTTCGGAAGGCGTGGCTTTATTTCTGCATAACAGTTGGATTATTCTGGAACTCACAAGTGTAATGATCATCCTGGCCAAGTCTCTGTCCAATAGGATGAAGTACAATCTATTGGTGTGTTGCAGACAGAACTGGGTGGATTTTGTTCTGCCATCATAGCTATTTGGACATCCAATATCACTGACAAATTCAAGAAACTCTAAGGCTAAGGATGGATGTAACAACCTGGAAGATGCCCTTGATATTGGTGAACTGTTACTGAAGAGGCAGTTTCTTCAGAGTGCCTACCTCTTCCTAACAGCATCATCTCAGACTTGCATGGATTCAACTACATCCAGGTGCTGATTAAGGCATTAATAAATCCAGGGGATGGTGCTGTGTAAGTCTGATGTAAAGGACAGGATGAGCTGGTGTCATCTGCATTTGCTGATACTTCAGCATCTGTTGACTCACCAGCTTTCCTTAATGTCATCAGACAGATGCCAAATAATATGGAGGAGAAGACTGACCTTTGTGGGAATCTGCAAGCTAAGGGCTTATGAAGTATTAGGATCCAGCCAGTTCATTGTGTTCTCATTCACCCCTGTAGCCACTTGGAGGTAGGAGATGAGTATTTGGTAATGCACAGGCTGCCCATTACAAACTGCATAAATGTAGCTCCCAGAATATGTAGTGAGCACAAATGGCGTCCGTTAGACAGCAATACAAGACCTGCCTCCAATAAATCTAATAGAACAGCTGCAGTGGTGTAGCTGCACAGTGTACAAACAGCCTTACACCTAATAATGTTGAACACATTTCTAGCAAGCTTCCCAAATTACAATAGCTATATGTAGAAGAAACAAGAACACTTTATATTTACTAGAATTGCTGTTCACATTGTGGGAAAATTTTCCATTTGAGTTGGCAACTCTCATTAATGTTAACATGAGCACTGACAGAATATACCCCTTTGTACTGTATTCATGGCTATTACAGACATTAATCTGCAATAGAAATGACAAAGGCTCAGTTAAGGAGAGTGCTGCAGTCCTTACCCTTACAAAACATTCATGGTATGCTATTTACACACACATAATTGCTGCACAATCATTATTAGACCAAAGGAGGAAACATGCAATGGTGGCAAATGTAAATATCCATATACAAAGTCCAGTGTTTGGCCTAAAGTTTCTTCTGCCTAATTCTTTAACAGTGATGATTTTAATTATTTATTGTATCACACAGCTGTGGCTAAACTACTACTACAGTATACTGGATAATATATTAATGCTTCCCAGAAAGCATTGTTCAACAACTAATCAAAAGCATATTTGTTTAATTTCATTAATCCCTCCCAAAGGCAGACATGTAAATATGCATAGCTTTGCCAGGTTGTTTCAGGTGCACTGGCCACCATCCAGATTCCTGAAGGGCTGCCACATCTTGTGGATGGTGTAATTTCCCCCTCGTTGATTTGCATGGAAAGTGCAAGGGCTATGCAGGTCTGACAGTTTTGAACAGGAAGAAAATACTAGAATGGAAGATTAGCTTTTAAATGTTTCACTATTGGATGTTTCCCATAGCATTGAAGCATTCCCTTTGTTAATCTAGGAAGTCAGTGGCCAATCCTGAACACCATCTACAGGATCACATCCCTGAGATCTGCAAGGAGGAGACCCTCCACATGTGGCTCTCTCCAATGATCCATCCTACATGGAAGGGTGGTTCAATCATCTTTGTGATACCATTTCCCTTTGCCCAGGACTCAATGCAAAGTGCTCTCCAGGGTCAGGATCCACAAGAGGGTGGGGCATAGGCGGAAGATAATGTAAGGACTGTGAGGGGCCATGTTAGGTCCCACCCCATCTATGAAACACAGTCACCATGGACTTTAATCCAGACACAGCATGCAGCTGCATTACCTGTATAACAACGCTTTCCACAATGAGAAACTGCCCAGCAGCAGCAGCCAACGGAAATTGCTGGCAGTGGGGAGTCTGACTGTCATGCAGTTGGGTTTTCTGGAAGGAGGCAGCACAGAGCTGGCAAAGAAGCATAGCGCCTCTGCTTGGAAAGCCTTCCAAACAGGGGTGCCACCAGAATTTTCCGAGGGGGTGGGGCTGGGCACTTGTATGTTCTTGCCAAGCTCCGTCCTCTGCTTCCGGACCAGGCCTGAAAGTGGAAGAAGTAGAGGAGGCAGAATAAGGAGATGGTGGTCTGGGTTTCTGGGAAGCTGGGTCAAGGTGGTCCCGGTGGCCAGAGGCGGAGCTGCTGCATCTGCTCCAGTCCATGTTGGTCATTGACCTCTGCCCTCTCCCTCCAGGGAGACTGGTACCAGCCAGGACTATGACTGGAGAGGTATGTGTGTGGGGGTGGGTGGGCCAAGAGCCCGAGCAAACCCCATCGCTTCAACAGAATAATGGAGAAACTCCACAAGGGAATGCTTATGGAGATTAAGTCCCCTCCCACAGGTGTTAGCATAGGACAGGACTATCTGAACCTCAGCTTTTCAGATAATCATTGTTTTTAATGTCTGAGTAAGAGCTAAATTAAAATTTAACATAATCCTCAGAATTTGGCCACAAGAAACTAGAGGCTGGTGGAAAAGAATACATCACAGTAGCCCGTTTAATTGGTTTGTTATGTGAAATACTAACAAGGTAGAGTGCACTAAAATATATCAGTAGTGACAAATCTAAAACCATCATCAGCTAAAGACACAGAGTTGAAATACTTTAAATTGCCAAAAAATGGTATTTGGGGCTCATGGTCCTTTTTAGAGATATTTTTACAGGGATGTTCGTGTATACAAACTGCTGAGAAGAGTGAGTTTTAAATGAATTCATAGTCCTTGCATAATTTATTATTACATACTCCAGATTAAACATCACAATGTTAAAGAAGAGATTTATTTTAACGAATATAGCTAAATCAGTCCTTTTTATGGATAAGGCTTGTAAAGAAAGAAAGATTGTCACAGGCAACTGTTACTCTATTCAAGACTGTTGACAAAAAAGCTAGTCTCATGACATGAGCTACAAAGACTGTTTTGTTTATTGCTCCCACAACTAACCATCTAAAATATATCCTAATAGATAGTTCTCAATGAAAAAGCATGTGAGTGCACACAATTTTCTGTTTGCTGAAGGTTCATAAATAAGGCTGCTTTTTTCAAAGTACTGAAGATTAGCTAGATTACCAGCCATGCTTCCTTTTGCAAAAGAAATCTGTGAAGTTTTAGATTTTCTACGTCTCTATCCATCTGAGATAATATGATTGCAACATAAAATACACTGGGCCAAATTCATCACTACTCTAACTCTATTGACATCAGGGAAAAATCTGGCTCATTGACTCTAGAGTTATTTGCAGATCAGACCTGATCTTACATTTTGCATATTAAACATTCTCAAAAGAGAGAAAGAAGTTGGTTTTATCCCAGGAGATCTACATCTTTTATTTCATTGTTCAGCTGATATTATGCTATAAACAAATTACATATAGTGCAATAACACTGGTCTGTAGGGGGTGCAGACTCCTGTATAAACTCTGCAAATCCTGCTCCCTATAATATAACCTCATTGCTTCTGCCACCTTTGCGGCCATGGAGGATGGAGCAGGATTTTTCCCAACAGGCAGAGTTTCACTATAAATGAGCTCGATTTTATTTGATTAAAAAATGTTTAGATTAGGACTTTAATCCTTACTCTGTTCTATGGGGCACTGCAGATATTTTCATTAGTCCTTTCTTTCCTATGGACTAAAGGAGTAGCTGTTGAAAACAAGGTTTTGTTGGAGAGACATAGGCCAAAATAAAGTGTGTGATCACCGTAAACAATTCAGAAGACGCACTAGCAAGATGGATAGGGCATTTCTGCTGCTTGCTTCTCAAACAAGACAAGACAAGGAGGGCCTGATTCTGCTCCAGCTCAGAATTCACAACTGCCATGTAATGGGTTACTAACAGTTTGAAATCTAATCAACTTCAAGAAAAAGTAGTTTCAAATATGTCACCTGATCAGAACCCCTCTGTTTTACAGTAACATTTTCCTGTTTTTAATTTTGTTCTCTTTCCTGTTGCTGTGAGAAAGTCTGTTGTTTGTGAGCATCTATTTTGATGATGATAAAGGGGAAAACAGAGAAACTGATACATAGAGTGCCGCACATTTGACAAAATAAACACACACACACAAAAATTCTCTCTAAATCTTTAGGCTATGTTAACTCTGGGTGTTAATTGTAACAGGAGTAGGTAAATATGTATGGACAGAGTGTGTTTTAAGTTGACATGATCTCTTCAAGTTAATGGGAATTCCTTACATAAAAAGACTGTGGAATTGTGTCAAATGTGGTGCGTGAATAACCAAAATAAAAAACATCAAATATTTCAGCAAGGTATTTACCATCTGAGAATTACTAGTAAATTCAGAAAAACACTAGGTTATTTGGAATATAAGTATTTAAAATAAAAAGAGCCAGATCCTTGATAGCAGTTTTGAAATCGACTTTTTAGAGGTTTTGCAAGAATCACTTATTTGTTTTTAATATAAACTTGTACACTTAGGTCCTATTCCTGCACAGAATTAAAGGTAGACTGAAATTTCAGCACTGCTGCAGTTAAGGGGAGTCTGAACATTTACTGCAGTTGGAGATGGATCAAACCCTGTGAGTCAATGGGCCTACTGGCAGTGCGTAAAGTTAAGCAGGTAGGATTGTAAATCTTGCAGAATCGGGGCCTTAGAGTAGTGGGCCACAGAAGATTCCAAAAAGAAATTGATATATCACTTGCAGTTGATTTCAGTATCATTTAAGTGTTTTACCATGACATTAAGTTCCATCTAGAGTGTAAGCTCTTCAGGGTAGGCATATGCCTTATTTTTTAATTTGTACAGTGCCTGTCCCATTGAGGGTGCTATAGAAAACAAAGTTTTAATTTCTTAATTTCTTATCGCAAACCATTTTCTGTATCACTGAGATTCCTCTAAATCTCCTCTAATTCTCCTTTCCAACAGTCTCCCCTATCTCCTCTCTTTGGAAAACCCTCACTGAAATACACCAAAAGGCAGTGGACCTGATTCTGAAGCCACTCACGTCGGTTTTATGGTGGAGTTACTTCTGACTTACAGTCATCTGAGATCAGAAGAGCCTCTAGTGTTAATGAATTTTCCCCCAAACCAGCACTGTTTGGCTTATCCTGTTGCTGCACTGAATCGATGTATAGATCAAACCCAGTATAAGGATTAGATGGTGCTCCTGTTGTGGACAAATGATGGTGAAGGAGAAGTATCTCCTTCTGCAGGGAAAGTATCAGGACGTACTGTAAATGGGAAAAAATTGGCCCGTTCATTGCAAGTAAGTTGGCTTTACTGGCAACTGATCTTGAGGTGAAAACACTGACTGCACTGGGGTATTATTACCTGTTAGTTATTCATTTGCAGAATTACTAGCCCTACACATTTTGGTGGGCATCCATTGTTGCATTTCTTATGCTATAACACCTGATAGCATAGCCACACAAAAATATTCATTGAATCTCTCCAGCAAATAATGAAGAAATGTGTTTTGATCAAAACTGATAACTGCTATAGAGAAAACAAAACAAAACATCAATCTGAAAGCTCTCCTGACTCAAATAGACAACAGAGCTGTTCCTGTTGAAACTCCCACCAGACTTGTTTACTAGAAACAAGTTCTGAGAAAGCAAACATAAAAGAAGTGCAAACCCAGCCAAAGCAAATTCATTTTCTTTAAAATTTAAGCAAGTGTGTGTGACAATTTTATTTTTAAGGCATCTGCCCAGCTCCAATAAATAAAAGTGTACAAGAACATTAATGAAGTATAAACATGAATAATTTGCTTCAGTAAGATGAGAGTCATGGTTTAAAATCACAGTGAAGCATTGCAAACTGGTAAGAATTAATGTGTCTTTGAAATCAATACAGACAAATAAGGATTTTGTAAAATCTGCTAAGCCCTCCACAAAATAATCCAAATATAAAAAAAAACCATGAAACTAAAACATCTGAATTGCATTAGTGGCAGAGGGAATAGAAAGAAAATACACTTTAGTTGCATCTTGTCTAATATCCTCTAAAGGTATTATTTAGACAATATATTTCTCTGTCTGGCAAACTCAGTCATATTCCCATAGAGAGCATCAGATTTTAATGCATTTTTAACTATGCTCTCAGAGGCATAGAGAACTAGAACGTAGGTGACATTTTATTAGTAGCCGTAGGCAAACCCAGTTCTGGCTATTTTCTTTATTATTTCTCTCTCTGTACATATATGATCTAGTGCTTTTAACTTTATTGACTAATATTATGCACTGGAGAGAGGGTCTTTGCTGTATACTCCTCATGAAGGGAAAACAGAAAGGTCACAAGGTAAAAGAGAACTCCATTTTCATAGTAGCTTTAATGTACTGCTCCTAAGGGAATTCAAGTTGTTTTAGAAAGGTTTAGATATATATGGGTGGGCTTCTGCTGCTCCTGAGCCTGCTAAAAGCCTGCCCATCTGTGCACAATGCAAAAAGTAAAAAGGCACAGTAAAAAGGATAGCTTTAGCTTGCGTACATTGTCTCAGGAAAAACAAATCTGTCCTGCAGTTTATTACCAATTCTACAATTACTTTACTTGCCCACACATCCCTCAGATAAAGTTCCTTTTCTAACAGTAAGTGCAGAAGGCATAAAAATGTTACACTGCAGCATAATTTCCCCACTGATAGTAAATGGGATTTCCTGTAACAATGGGGGAGGAGGGAACCTAAAACGCGTTTATTGGGATGACAGGACAAAAGCGCAAAATTCAAATCTCTCGGCATGAATCTCAAGTCCCAACAAGTTTGGGATAAATGGAATAATCAAAACTGGCAAATAGGTAAACCAACAAAAGATATTCACCCTCCCCACCATGAGATATAGGCTGGCAGAAAGTTATACGTAAAGTTTCCTCGTTCAACTGGATATCAGTAAGTAAGAGATAAAGTTATAAATCTCTCTCAGTAATTTAAGGGAAGAAACCCACAACCGAATATTGTAGTTTTCTCAACATCCTACCCCTACGAAAAAACCTTAGTGAAGGTTACTTTTGTAATGCCAATGGCCCAGGGTGGGATGTCATCAGTGGGGATAGAACCTGAAGTGCAGGAGAATCTACTGCCTGAGTTAAAATACCTACATTGCTTGGTCCTGGCTCACAGACTCAAAGTTGTAGCTGGTTCATCAACTGCTGTGGCCTAGCCACCACTAGAGGAGGACAAAGCACCACATTGAGTGGCCATGGCTTACATTCGTGATAGAGTGACAGAATAAGGTCAGAAGGGGCCACTGTGATCATCTAGTCTGACCACAAGCTATAGAACTTCCCTGAAATATTTCCTAGAGCATATCTTTTAGATAAACACCCATTCTGAATTAAAAGATTTCCAATGAAGGAGAATCCATCACAACCCTTGGTAAGATGTTCCAATGTTTCACTGCTAAAAATTTGCATCTTATTTCCAGTCTGAATTTGTCTAGCTTCAACTTCAAACCATGGGAGCTTGTTATAATTTTGTCTGCTAGACTGAAGAAATTCTGCTTCCTCCCATCCTGTGAGCACCAGGCGGGCTCCTCTGCTCCTCCCCCTCTCCAACACCTGCCTGGAAAGGGGCAGGGGATGGGGTGAAGAACCCTTGGACTTCCCCCCACAGGCTGGAAGGGGGCAGAGGGAACCCCATTACAGCTTCCTTCCCCCGAGGCCTAGGAGAGGGAGGGTGAAGAACCTCAAAAGGAGCAGAAGTGAAGCTGGGGGCCTGAACTAATGGGGGGGACTGAACTGATATGGGAACTGTGGGGACAGTTTGATTTGAAAGTTGGGGGCAGAATTAATTGCTGGACAAAGGATGTGCAGACGTGGTGGACAGAGCTCCTGCGGCAGGGCCAAAATCACCATACCCAATAAATTTGGGAAAGAGGGCAAAGCTAATTGTCTCATTCACACACTGGGGATGGGGGAGGGAGGGTGCAGTCCAAAAGGTAGAGCTAAAACCACAATATAACCTCTTTAAAAAACAAAAAACAAAACAAAAAAGAAAAAAGCCAACAAACCCCATGGTTTCTGAGCCAATCTCATGATTTTTTGATCTATTGAGGTCAGCAATACTGATATTGTTATCAAGACTCCATTTATCCTTTTTAAAAAAATAATCTAAATGGATTGAGCTCGTTAAGAAAGCGATCAGAAATATAAAAATGTATAGTTAAAGCCACCTAAACAACCTGAACTCTGCCTTGCATCATCCTGTCATCAAACACCAGAAGACCAACAGCACACATCAGTGATGCTGAGAAATAAAAAGTGATCTAACCACCTTATTCTTTGTGCTGCTGCAGCAAACATCCCTCCCTTTTGTCAGAACATATTAGCTACTGTTGGAAATCATTTTAACTGTGCGCAGCTCCAGACTTTTTAGATGTTGAATTCAATTTTTTTAAAGTATATGTACAGTATGTCTTCTCTAAATCCCTGAACATAGGAAAAGAAATGCAATTTTACCTGGTACTTCATTTAATGAACTTTTCATAATTGCTACAGACACACTGTTACTCATTTTTCTAATGTTTTTTTTTTCCTTTCTTTTGATTGGTTTCATTGTATTTAACCATATAAAATAGCTTTATTTCCTCTACTCAAAGCTTTACTTTTCCTTGGTATCATTTATAGTAAGTCACATTTGTGTCTCTCTAATAATCCAATAAATGTTCATAAAAACTATTCTTCTGCTAGGCTCTATTAGAAAATACTGGGTAGTATTAATTATGATTTACTGTCATTTTGGTAGTTAACTTGAGCCTTGATAATAAAATGCCCCTTCTGGCCTTAGCAGATCAGGGACTGGGGGAGGAAAGAGGTGGTGTGTTGATCGAACTGGTAGGGTTTTGGCCATTCCGTCAGATCCTGGTAGGAAGGAAGGTAACCCAAAGTTACCTGGGTCCTACTTTTCTTCTCCTCTCCCTCCCATGTAGAGTTTATATATGGGGTCGGACTGGGACCAATTCAGGGATGTGAGGGAGCCAACTGGCTCCAGGCAAACATGCCCCTCCAGTCCCAACCACCACGCAGCAGCCATTCTTGCTTCTCAAAGTTGCCCTTCCCTATAGGTGGTGTAGCTATCAGAGCTACGTTTCTGGGCTTGCTGTGGGTCTGACCAGATCACCTATTGTGGTCAGGAAGGAATTTTTTCCTGGGGACAAGATCAGCAAGTTGCCCAGTGGGTTTTTTCTTTTTCTTTTTTGTTTGTTTGTTTGTTTTATTTCACAGCATCATGGAGGCCTGGTAAATGGGGATAACAATAAGAGAGAGTGCGAGAAGAAGGGGGGAGAAGAGGTAATAAACATAAAAAAATACTGTTGCAACTTATCCTCATTCCCTCTTGTGGGAGGACAGTACTGGGATCCAGTAGTAGGATGAATCAGTAGTGGGGATTTGCTACGGGAGTCCCTTCCCATTCCTTGGTTGTATGATATGATGTATTTTAACCCTGCCTTGCCTGGTAGATTGGGGGAGTGGGGTGTTTCAGCCCTCTATCCTGAATATTAAAGTTAATAAAGTTGCTGCCTGCCACTTTAAATCCATCCACATGTCTATGTCCACATTCTCCTGTGTGTCCTGATCAATTCCCTTTCCCCCTTTGTATCCTTTACAAACTGTTGCAGCCATTCCCTTTGTGAAGACCAAATACAATAGACCTACATTTTCAAAAGCAGGCCAATGACTAGAGTAAATCAAGTTTTCTGTTTTTCAAGGTGGATTGAGTCAACTGATGACTTTTGAAGTTACCTATAAGTAGAGCTGTGCCAATAGCTGATTATTCAGTTCATGGGCAATTCAATAAATAATAAAATAAATAAATTAAATAATTCAACAATTCATTCAATTTTTTGAAACTTTTGGCAAATTAAAAAACTCAAAACAAGCTTAATTTCAGGTCGAACAGAATGTTTTGTGTGACCAGACACAAAATGGTCCTTTTTTTTTTTTTTTTTTTTTTTTTTTTTTTAAAGGTTTTTAAATTTTTTAAAAATAAAATTGAAGAAAATTTAAGAATATAGGAATGGCCATACCGGCTGTTAGACCAATGTCCATCTAGACCAGTATCATGTCTTCCGACAATGACTAATGCCAGGTGCTTCAGAGGGAATGAATAGAACAGGTAATCACCAAGTGATCCCTCCCATCGTCCATTCCCAGCTTCTGGCAAACAGCAATCCCTACCCATCCTGGCAAATAGCCATTGATGGACCTATCCTCCATGGACTTATCTAGTTGTTATCTTTTGAACCCTGTTATAGTCTTGGCCTTCACAACATCCTTTGGCAAGGAGTTCCACAGGCTGACTGTGCATTGTGTGTGAAGAAATACTGCCTTTTGTTCTTTTTAAACCTGCTGCCTATTAATTTCATTTGAATGACCCTTAGTCGTTGTGTTATGAAGAGTAAGTAACACTTCCTTATTTACTTGCTCCATACCAGTCATGATTTTATAGACCTCTACCATATCCCCCCTTAGTTGTCTCTTTTCCAAACTGAAAAGTTCCAGTCTTATTAATCTGTTCCATACCTCTAATAATTTTTGTTGCCCTTTTCTGTACCTTTTCCAATTCCAATATATCTTTTTTTGAGATTGGGCGACCAGATCTGCATGCAGTATTCAAGCTGTAGGTGTATCATGGATTTATAAAGAGGCAATATGATATTTTCTGTCTTATTATCTATCCCTTTCCTAATCCCAACATTCTGTTAGCTTTTTTGACTGCCGCTGCACACCGAGTGGATGTTTTCAGAGAAATATCCATGACTCCAAGATCTTTCTGGAGTGGTAACAGCTAATTGTATATGTAAAATTGGGATTATGTTTTCCAGAGTGCATTACTTTGCATTTATCAACACTGAATTTCATCTGCCATTTTGTTGCCCAGTCACCCAGTTTTGTGAGATCCCTTTGTAACTCTTCGCAGTCTGCTTTGGACTTAACTATCGAGTAGTTTTGTATCATCTGCAAATTTTGCCACCTCACTGTTTACCCCCTTTTCCAGATCATTTATGAATATTTTGAACAGAACTGGTCCCTTGGGAAACACCACTATTTACCTCTCTCCATTCTGAAAATTGACCATTCATTCCTACCCTTTGTCTCCTATCTTTAAACAAGTTATTGATTCAAGGGAGGTCCTTCCCTCTTATCCCATGACAGTTTGCTTTGCTTAAGAGATTTTGGTGAGGGACCTTTTCCAAGGTTTTCTGAAAATCTAAGTACACTATATCCACTGGATCTATTTCCAAATGAAAGGTGGCTTTGAATAAAGAAAATCAAAATGTTTTGTTTCAAAAGTGTGAAAATGAAACACTTTAATCTTTTTTGGAATTGTTTTTTTCTCCCCAAACACAACTAATTTGGCAAAAGAAACACAAATTCCTGAAACATTTCAGTCTCACCAATCTGGAATTTTTTGCTGAAAAAAGTTTCAACTGAAAAATTTTGCCCAACTCTACCAGTAAGTGCTGCAATGGTTAAACAGCTTAGCTGTATCCCATCCTGTCCTCAGTCTGCTCCTGGAACTTACACTGAAACAATGGAAGTTTTGAGAACAGAAGAATGGTGAGATCCGGGAGGACAAATTCATTGGTATGTTCTAACTACTTTGTGGCCATTCAGTAATACATAAAGCCATAAAACCAGTCTAACTAGCCAGTTGTTACACTGAGTTAACTGCTGTTTTGCTGAATGAACGAATAGGTAAATCTGATCTAGAATCTATGGCGGTCCGCCAAGCAGATTTTTCAGTTTACTGCACTTTCAATGAAGTGAGCGTATTATGAATTTGTGTGCCTTCTGTACAGTAAGTGTGGATTAATCCTTATGGAGAAGTATGATAGAATTTAATAGGGATTAAACCAATAAAAGTTTTACAGAAATTCATCTAAATTCTACAGAAATTATTCTAAAAAACCTATAGAATTTAATATCTTTTTTATGTTTTTTAAATCTTACTACAGCAGTAACATAATTCTATATTGCTTGTAGATAGAATGATTCAAAATACCTACAGAGGTTATCATTTTCTATTAAATTTTATAGGACTCTTCCATAAGGATTGGCACGTGATGTTAAATTAAATACGAGCTCTTAACCTGAAATCAGACAAAATGAGTGGCCTTTAGCAGCCTGTGCTACCAACAGATCCACACTGCAATTTGGGCTTTTTAGATGGGATTCCCCCAGGCCTTCAAAAATTCCTCCAAAAGGCACAGATTCCCAGATCAATGAGTCTTTTGCGTAGGCACTGGCAGTCTCAAAAAAGTGTGTTTTTCTTCAAAGAATGTGGAATTATGTACACAAAATACTAATTAGTAGTGAAGACACAGTAGGAAATAGGAGAATGTGGAGCCACATATTTTAGCACATGGCATGCCAACAGCTTAATTTGTGCTCTTGAGCTTCCACGGATATGTAGTCAACACTGAATTTTCTGGCTCTATACCATCCTGTATACATCACTTACAGCTAAACCAGAGATCAAAATGTAAAATCTAGCATTCCAACTCACCAGGTGGATTTCTGACACTACTTGAAGGCCTTTGGGTCCCTAAACCAGTAAATGGGTTACAGTTAGACTGGAATACATATATATGGGATACATATAGTCTTATGGTAATATCTGACATGCTATTTAAAGGAAATATAATAATTTTTCTTTGAACAGCACTCTGAAATTTCAGAGGACAAAAGCCATCTCAAAATATGACAGATCCTGGAGTCCCTTATTCAGTCTTTACTCTGACAAATTCCATTGAAGTTCATGGGATTCAATCCAAGGAAAGACTGAGTAGTAATAAACTGAGTAAGAACCTCACAATTCAGCCTAAGGTGAATATAAGTAAAAAATTAATTTGGAGTTAAAATTCAAAATTCTGGGAAAAGAGTATCGTTTTCTGCACATTTTAAAAAATGCTATTTGCAAGTAAAGACAACTGAGTGGAATTTATTCAGTCAAAATGTAATATGGGGGTGTGGTAATGGAGTATTTTGTGGGATGTGGCATACATGTCAGTGAAGTGACTGGCACGTTGTATACTTACTGGTTGGGTCTGACTAGTGACCAGTGTCTTAATAGTTTTAGGTGGCAAGCCGATTCTGAAAAGCAGGTGAGGGACAGGATTTTCACTTCACTAAAATACGTGCCACAAAATACTGACTCCTCTAGCTCACGATTTTAAAACACATGGTCAAATTTGGAGTCATCCTAGTGTTATCTGATGTTGCAAACACTGGTGGCACGTTGGATTGCTGTGTGAGAACAGTTTGTGAAATGTTTTTAAAACAGTTCACAAGTATACAATATGTGCTGCCCATAAATGTATATTGACCTAGGCAGCCTTTCCATTATATCCTATACATCCATATTTATCCATATACTGTCAGGAGAATATACCCTGCAACAATCTTTTGAATTCATTGGAAATCTGCTCTTTCAGCAGAAATGTAAGTGCCTAACTACTCCTCCTCCTCCTCCTAGGAACTGACATAGACCTGAACCAAAATCAGAGATCTAAACACTTCCGAAGTTGGAGAAATTCAGAATCAAAACCTGGATTTCAGTTTCACATGTGCCCTTATCTCTACGAACCAAAATCCTGAACCCACATACAAGCAAAGTTGGAGGCGAGAGTGTTTGTTACTTCAAGCACAAGGAACAAAGCATGTATTTCTTAATCTAGTTTATTTTAATTTCACACTAAGGAAAAACTACAAACACACACAAATAAAAACAATTATCCTCCTCAATCAGCTTTATCAAATGTCCTTAGAACTTACTGGTGCTGGGGTTGCTCACACTCCTGAGCTCTACACTGCAGGACAATTATTGATCAGAGGGACTGAGATTTTAAAAAGGGTTGTATCTATTTTAAATATTACAGTTCTTTCTTACGTCTTTTTTATTTAAAATCTTTGTTGATGTTCTATAGCCATGTTCTATAGCCATGTAGTCAAAACATCCATTATAACCCCGTGGCTAGGCGCTGATACTCACTCACAGCCATTTTAATGAGAACCTAGATGTGTTCAAAGTTTTTGCAAACAATGACAGCCACAAAAAGTTTCGTGTTCATTGAGGGCCTGACTCTATCCTTATAACAGAGTTTAAATGGTGGCTAGATCTTGTGCTGGTCTCCAAATAGGGTGCATAACACCCAGAGTGAGTAAGGGTGGTAGGACTGGGCCCTGAATATGTTGGTAAAAGCTGCTTTTTCAGGACGAGATTGTGCAAATTGCACAAAGTCAAAAGGGGTGGATACACTGCCCCAAAGTGAACACCAGAAGGCATTCTGCCTTTGGGTAATGCAGCTTATTCCTGTCATGTGACCTTTCTGCTCCCTGTAGAGTGCTGCCTGCCAGCAGGGGACACAATACGTGTCCTTCCCTGGCTCAAGGGGCTGCGCTGTTGGAGGATGGCTCCTTGCAGTCTCTACCACACTGCATCACTCTGCAGAATCCTCAGTTTCTCACTCTGAATCCTCACGTTGCAGAATCCTCAAACTTAGCAAGAATGACCAGTCCTTTTTACTGTCAACAGATCTCTGGTTATTTCCATTTAAAAGTTGATAAAATGTTTAGGGAGTGCTCTCCCTGTCGTGTATGCACGTCTGAAACGCCACTTGTTTCGCATGTACTTGTTCTGACATGTGCTGTGCTGTATTGGGAAGCCAATATAGTTATGACACAGGAGAGCAAATTCTTTTCATTTTTTTTTTTTTTTTTTTAAATCCATGCCCTCATTTGAGAGTCTCAGTAAAGCCAGGACATCTTTTAAACTCATGCCGCCTCAAAATTTCAAATTTTTGAAATGTTTTTGTGCTGATAAACCACCATTTTTTCAAAATAAATTGTCCAAAATTCGTAATTTTTCCATTAGCTCAAATGCAAATCTTACTGAGATGTGCTAAGAGGCCTGCATACATGACAGACCTAGTAGTAACCACCACTAGACTCCCTGAACTGAGAAGATCTTCTCAGGCAAACAGATACTCGGTATCCCTACTCTGAAACCTGCCAATAGTTTGTAGCATGATCAAATCCTGTAGTCCTTGCCTACTATTTCCTCAGGGACACACCTACTGAAGTCAGTGGACCAAGTCTTGCTGGTTTTTCTCAGACTTTATTCAGTCAGAACTCCCAAGGTTGGCTGAAAAAATCAGGTCCAAACCTCAGAAGTAGATAGATGTAGAAGGAAAGTTCAGCAGAATCTAAATGTCTTCTCTAGCCTGAGAAAAGTGTCTGATTTCAGTTGGCGTTTTGCCTGAATAGGTACAGAGTGAAAAAAAAATACATAAATTGTCCCATTAGGAATAAAATTATTCAGCAATGTTTTCTTCTAAATTTAAATAAAAGCTCTTTTTTGGAAAACAGGTCCCAATGGTAGCTATTACACTGATTTATAGAACTGGCCACTCTATTAGGATGATTTGGGGGGTTGATCCCAAATCAAAATGCCTAAGAACATACACGGAAAATATGGACAGAACACAGAAGTTTCAGAGCACATAGTAATACAGTTCAGGCCATTCATATTTTAGAGTTTATGGGTTTGGCATTATATTAACATGTGAATTAATTGGCATGAACATGATTTTCTATGGCTGAATCGTAAACATTTCTCACCAACAAGATTTCATATGTGATGTCTCCGAGTATTTTCAAAGACTTAGAGTTTAGGCGCTTGAACACATTATAGTTGTTTTCCACCTCAGCTAAATGTTAATATTAATAAGTAAAACAAAACACAAAACAAAATAAGCCCTCACACTAAATAGATGTCTGTTATAAAGTATTTCTGCTGAATTTTAATCCAAAAAAGCTGGCTTTGTTGCTGGTATTTTTAAATTAAAACCCCCTTCATTCACTTCTTTTTTGTCCTATGGAATATCTATCAATCAGGAAGAATTACAGCAGGATACACCACCTGGCAGGAAGCCAGTCCGTCCCCTCCACTAACCCTGCCACAAACTTTTTTCTCCCCACCCCCTTTCATTAACTAAATGCACTGAATAAACCTTAACATCTCTGCTAAATCCTATTGATCCTGGATTTGCTGCTTAATGCTAAAACCCAAGTGACCCATTTTCCTCCTGTTGATACTTCTATCACTGATGGCAACCAGCAAAGAAAAATATCCCAGTTACATTAAAATATTTAAGGAACAAACCCTACAGAATTTATTATTCAAACTTTCTGCTACTGTTCATGAACTTTACATAAGCTGTTGTGTCATGTTGATTTGTTCTTTCCTTTGGTGCTTCATAAGCAACAAAGTGCATCTATTGCTTAGCAAATGGAAGAGGCAAAATGAAGTTATTAATGTGATGGATTTTGGATTTTTTTAAAATTGACTTAAAAATTTGGTGCAACTAAAGTTCTACATGTTTCTGGCAGAAAGAGTTATTGGAATTTACAGCAAAATATAATTGCAGACATATTTATTTTGATAGGAGCTCACAATGAATCTGCAGCACTAAAAACGGATATTTCAGTTTATTTTTAGACCTTCACGATGACTCGCAATTAGTGCAGTTGCTGTCTTTCGATGTTTATAATCATTTGCTTTGCTGCTTTTGCACATGTAATTGAGACCTCTGAAGGTTATTCGGAATCTCCCGCCTCCTAGCTGAAGAATCCTCCCCCTGCACCCACCTTGTAATTGTTATTGCCGCCTCCTTCTCCACAGCCAAACCCTCCCTCTATCCTTGATAACAAGCATCCTGACGCTCACTTCCCAGCTCTTGATCCTTTATGCAACAATCCTCCAAAAAAAGAACCCAAATCCGACTTCCCTCTTAGCTACAGAAACCTCCCACAACAGCATTCAACAGCTCTCCATCCTGACCACCCTTAGTTGCCACAACCTGTCATTACCCCTCGTTCTTACTGGCTCTCAAACTTCCTCCTACAAATTCTCACCAGCATGTGCTCAGGCCCAATGTCCCCCACTTCCTCGCAGCTTCTAAAGACCCTCTTCTCCAAGCAACTTTCCCACACACCCACAGCTATTTGGCCCCAGCCATGTTCCGTTGGAGCTTTGGAAGCCTCCCACAACATTCCCCACCCACAATGGACAGGTGTCTTCTCCCCCATGACATGTCCAGCATGGAGGAAGCGTGCCGCCATCTTTCTCTGTCATAAGAGTCTGGTCCTTAGGAAAGTTAGAGGGCCCTTGTGCTGCACCTTGTGCAGTCATTTATACAAGTGCAAAGGTTGGGCAACCTGGGTACAAATCACTACCATTCTGGTATGGTAGCTTTGTGTACCTGATTTGCCTGGGTGTGAATGACTACACAGAGTGCCAGGGAACAGAATCTGCCTCATGATTTTCCAGGGGACACTGACAAAATGTTCAAAATTATATCTGAGGGGTATTTTTTGTATATTATTCAATTAACAAGCCAGGGTTGTAAAATTCTTTATTAAACCATCAGCAAAATCAGTTCTAATTAATGTCAAACACACATCCCCTCAAAAAGACCTAATCATAAATGGAATTCTGAATAGCATGGGCCCTGTCCTGAAGCCCTTACTCAGTTTATAACTCAAATCCTTCTTTAGACAAACCTTTGTGGGCATAAGGATTGAGTAAAAACTGAGGAAGCATGAACCTCAGGATCTGTCCCTATGCCAATAAATAATGCACTAAAATTAAAAATGATAAACTACCTAAAAGAAAATCAAATCTAGCATTCAGGGTATGGAACGGACATTATGCACTAAGATTATTACCAATTATTATGTCAACTGTGAGGCTGTTTAAAAATAACGATGCTTTCTTCTGCTACTATTTTTCTTGCTAGTATCACTAGTGGTGCACTTGTTGGGGTTTTAGCTTCTTTAAAGTACAGAAAAAATATGTTCATTCACTTAAGAATAAACACATAATACATTCAAATTTCATTGCATTATCACCACATAAAGTCTGCAGAGTATTAAAAAGCAGTTCTTGAGAGAACTACTAGCTATTTGATTTTAACATTATGAAAAAGTTCATGTGATGAATAAGAGGCCCGCAATTATAAGGAACAGTATTGGTCCAGAAAAGAATTACATCCATCTGAATACTTATTTTATGACATATTAGTATATAGAGGTGATAGATCTACAGGGAAGCTTCTTTCATAGTGCACCAGCTATATCAGCTTCTAAAACTGCAATCTATATTCTTCACGTACCTTTACTAAAAATGTATCATTATTTCTTAACATGTTTTCAATGTTTTCCTCTGACTAGATTTTTTTTTTAAATGCAACGGATGCGTCACTACAAGTTTTTTTAAAAAAAAGAATAACTGCAAATATCAATCATAACTATCCATAAACCTTTTATTAAGCGTTTGCCTACATTTGGTATGGCTGGTTCTTAGAATCCATTTTGAATAATCCAGTGACAGTACTGGAACTTTGCACTACGCATGGAAAAAAGCAGTGGACAAATGGATTACCAGTCACTAGACTCCATTTTTTACTATTGTTTCACTTCTAAAATCTTCATATAAAGAAGGAAACAAGCGAAATAGTTGGGTCTGACAAAAAACTAATTTTGTAATAAACACAATTAACATTTCTTTTAAAATTTGAAGGCATGCATGCTCAGTGATTGAAATAATTTCCTGCTGTGACCTGACTTTGTTGAATGTAATTTACACCATAGCATGCTGCTATTAAATATTCAGTTAATATATATTGTAAAAAATTATCATCAGGTAACAGATCAAACAGAAAATATCTTTAGAAATACAAACATAACAGAAATCATACGGATATATTTAAAAATAACAGGACTGTTTAAATGTAAAGCATTAAAAATAATTCAGATCTTCAAGATGCTTATATGAAATTACATAGCAGATGTATCACATGAATTTAAATGTAGTTAGCCTTAACTGTACAGTTTTTCCATCCTAAAAATAATATTTTGACTTTAAAACATCCAGAGACCTAAAATGATTTTATTACCATTATAACAACTTTTGCTAATTTCCTGAATAATACTGAATTTTCCTTAAGTAAAAGAAATATTAGGAAGTTGTACTTTTTCTTTATCTCTATTGTGCAATGTACAGCATTAGACTAAATAGTTAGGTTCATTCATTAATAAGGTTAAAAAAACCCAAGACATTGGAATGAAAGATTAAACATATTCATATCCCTTCAAATGATAAAACCTCAATACATGAAAAAATATTTCAATTCACTTGATTTTAACTGTAATGTCAGTTTATAGTGTGTCAAAAACTTCTTAGCCTCTACCTTTCTAATCATACCACCACAGCTTGCGGTTTTCAGAGTGAATGGCTTGCTCTTGCCTTTCCCCATTTCACATTAAAGAACTTACAGCAAACTATTATCTGCTGGGGCTGGATGGGGGGGAGCTCTAAATGATGTTACAGCATTTAAATCCTCAAGCTGCAGACTCAGGCTGAGTTACTCACCAAAATGAAGCGCATACATTTCCAATGACAATCCCTAGTACATATTTTAATTTAGCACACTTGTCCAGATGATAAGCCACACACATAAAAACATCTCCATACAAATCACTTTTAAAGCAACTTGTTAGTTTAAATCTTCTAAAGATTTGCCCATTGTTAGGCTGCCCTAGCCGTTCAGATGTCACCAGTAATAGTCAGCTAGACAAACAAAACTCTGATCGTAATCATAATGCACATGGGACAGGACAGCAAATAGAGCAAGCTGAGTTCCAGTCTTCAAGCTTCAAAGAAACGTGTCCTTCAGTTGCAATATAACTCCTGAAAATAACATACCATTTCTAATACTAAAGATTTGCAGCTAAAGCCCTCTACATCATCTGAACAAATAAATCTGACTGGTAGAAGTACTGACCTGCTGAGCTGCTCTCAAAGCCCGCACTTCAAATGAAAAGCTCAGCCAGAGTTTCCGAACAATTTCCTTCTGCACAGTTACAGTGAGTGTGGTCCCTCTATTTGTCTTCTGATTCCAAGGGTGGACAGATGGCCGGGAGGGGAGCCCTGAGCCCTACTGGAATGAGGCAAAGCTTTGCTTCCCCCCCCCCGGCTTAGCCCCTGGCAGATAAGCCAGAGTCAGGCACAGTGAGCTCACCACACCCCTCCACCAATCATTTCAATTAGTGCCACATGAGAGGAGCTTCTGCCCAAAATCTGTTTAAGAAAGGGCCAGAGGGCAGGGCAATCTCCTTTGCTCAACAATGACCAGAAGCTGCTATAAATATCCAAACAAAAGCACTGTCAAGGCTAGGAATGTCACATTCTCATGTGATAAAATTGTAACGAGTCTGTGTACAGCATGAGTACAGAGAAATAAATGAGGCAGAGATTAAATACAAAACCCACAGAACCACCGAACATATCAACATGTTATCCAAGTGACATATTTCTAGTTATAGATTGGTAGGTGTCAATTAGTTTTCTTGTGTAGGTACTGTATGACTCGCTCAATAAATCACGTGTGAAAGCTGTTAATTAATATGTATAGGTATCAGAGCACATGACCACTGGGCAACTGAGTTAGGGTAACAAGACAGATCATCTGTGGCCCCATCTTCCGCAGTTACAGTTGGTTATGTCACAGAAATGACATTTTCCATAGCTTGAACATATTAATAGAGATTCACAATACACATATACATAAAGATATTAATGCACTAATAAACTACACACACTGTTGTATGTCTGCTCCTAAGATTAGGGGTTGAGTCTCATCCCACTTATACTAGTTTTACACCACTGTAACTCTACTGACTTCACTGTCACATTGGAGCTACGCTGGTGTATGTCAGATCAGATTCTGGCCTTAGGTTTTTAACTATCCTGCCGGATAATGAAAACCAAATTACACTTACAACAAAAGGATTTAGCAAAGTGGCTCACTACAGTGACCAGACCTAAAGCACGTACATTACTTTGCAAACATCCAGTTTCCATTGTGGCTGATGACAGCTGCTTGCTACAAGTTGTTGGACAATGCTTACCGTGCTGTGGGGAGGGGAGGGAAAAGGGAGTGGTTTCAATTGCATTCTGCTGCTTGTAAACCTACCGGTGCCTTAAGGATAGCAATTTCCAGTCTCTTGATGGTAGGATGACAATAGGTAGGTTAACCTAGGAAGTGTGCAGTAACAATTACCTATTTACCACCACAGACATTCCTAAATAGTTGTTTAAAGAGTGGTCAGTTGTTCTATTTCTCTCTCTCTCCATCTATCATATATCAGTGCATTTATACATCTGTGCACAGTATCTAATGCTATAATTTAAACACACTAACATAAATCCCTTGTATGATACTAGAGCAGGAATTAAAACTATTTGAAAATATTCCTTATATTGCTGTTATAAACTATCACACACCAAATTTCCATTGAAAACATTTTATTCCCAAGAACTATATTGCACATGGTTGCATGTATTTTCCAAATGAAAAGTGCTTCCTGGTATTAAAATGCTTAATACGTGGGTCTGAGATGGTTTACTTGTTATGGGTTATCATCCAGGATGGATGTCTAGTTTTTCTGTTTTGTTTTTGTTTTTTTTTAATTGACTCAAAGGTCTTGTCTACACAGTGGCAGTAATGCACTCTATGGGATTTCTAAAGTGCACTAGTGTGTTGCACACTAACTGGTCTGTGAATACCCTGCTGGTGTGCTTTAACATAATGTCATCTGAAACAGTACTAAGTTAAATTCATTAGGGAACCTTGAGTGTGTGCCAGCAAGGGTCTACATGGACCATTTAATGTAGATTCCTCCATGTAGACAAGCCCTAAGAAATTGGGGGCAGTGCACTGTGCGTAGTGATAGATGAGCTTTTAAGTATGATTCAGGAAAAACATCTAAAAAGCTTGAGATTTAGATACATTTTACACAAAATCCTTAGACCTACAGGGAGGAATTGGTAGCGAATCTGCAGGTGAAAGGCAATCTGGATGACAGTGACCATGAAATAACAAACTTCATGACTGGAAAGGAAGGAAAGCAGCAGATAATGGACTTCAAAAAGGCAGACTAACAAACTCAGAGAACTGGTAGGCAAGGTCCCATGGGAAGAAAATTTAAGAGAGAAAGGAGTTCAGGGGAGCTGGTAATTCCTCATAGAGTCAATATTAAAAGGCACAACTACAAACTATCATGATGCAAAGGAAAGATAGGAAGAATAGTAAAAGGCCAATATGGCTCCATCGGGTGCTCTTTAATGACCTGAAATCAAAAAGGAATCCTACAAAAAGTGGAAACATGATCAAATTAGTAAAGAGGAGTCTAAAAGAACAGCACAAGTATGTAGGGACAAAATCAGAAAGGCTAAGGAATCATGAATTACACCTTGCAAGGAACATAAAAGGCAATAAGAAGAGGTTCTTTAAATACATTAGAAGCAAGAGAAAGATGAAGGAATGCATAGGTCCTCTACTTAGAGGAGGAGGAGAGCTAATAACTGATGCCATCAAGAAAGTTGAGGTGCTTAATACCTATTTTTTTTTCAGTGTTTGCTAAAAAAGATTAATGATGACCAGATACTCAACACAATTAACAACAACGACTGGGAGAAGGAATGCAAGCCAAAATAGGGAAAAAAACAGGTTAAAGAATATCTAGATGTTAGATTTATTCAAGTTGGCAGGGCCTGATGAAATTCATCTTAGGGTACTTAAGGAACTAACTGAAGCAATCTCGGACACATTAGCAATTATCTTTTGAGAACTCCCAGAGGACGGAGAAGGGCAAACATAGTACTTATCTTTAAAAAAAGGGGAACAAAGAAAAACCAGTGAATTATAGACCAGTCAGCATAACTTCAAAACCTGGAAAGACACTGAAGCAAATTATTAAATAATCAGTTTGTAAGCGCCTTGAGGATAATAGTGTTATAAGGAATAGTCAGCATGGATTTGTCAAGAATAAATCATGCCAAACCAACTTCATTTCCCTCTTTGATAGTGCTACTGACCTAGTGGATGGGGGGAAGGAGTAGACGTGATATATCTTGATTTTAGTAAGGTTTTTGACACAGTTCCACATGACATTCCTGTAAGCAAACTAGGGAAATGTGGCCTAGATGAAATTACTATAAGGTGGGTGCACAACTGGTTGAAAGACCATTCTAAGAGAAAAGTTATCAATGGTTTGCTGTCAAATTGAGAGGGTGTATCTAATGGGTTCCCATAGGGGTCAGTCCTGGGGCTGGTACTATTTAATATTTTCATTAATGACTTGGATAATAGAGTAGAGATCATGCTTGTAAAATTTGCAGATGACACCAAGCTGGGAGGGGTTGCAAGGACTTTGGAGAACAGATTTAAAATTTAAAATGACTTTGACAAATTGGCGAATTGGTCTGAATTCCACAAGATGGAATTCCATAAAAAACAAGTGCAAAGTACTTCACTTAGGAAGGAAAAATCAAAACGCACAGCTACAAAATGGGGAATCACTGGCTAGGTGTTAATACTAATAAAAAGGATCTGGGGGTTATAGTGGATGACAAACTGAATGTGAGTTGTCAATGTGATGCAACTGCAAAAAAGGCAGGAGGTAGCTGTCCCACTCTACTCAGCACTGTGAGGCCCCAGCTGGAGTATTGTTTCCAATGCTGGACACCACAATTTAGGAAAAATGTGGACAAATTGGGAAAGTATGGAGGAGAGCAACAAAAATGATAAAAAGGTTTAGAAAACCTGAGCTATGAAGAAAGGCTAAAAACTGGGCATGTTTCGTCTTTAGAAAAGATGACTGAGGGGGGACCTCATAACAGGCTGCCTATGTATTAAGGGCTGTTATAAAGAGGACAGTGATCGATTGTTCTCCATGTCCACTAAAGGTAGGACAAGAAGTAATGGGCTTAATCTGCAGCAAGGGAGATTTAGGTTAGATATTAGGAAAAACTTTCCAACTATAAGGGTACTTAAGTTCTTGAATAGGCTTTCTAGGCGGGTCATGGAGGCTCCATCATTGGAAGCTTTTAAAAAAAAGTTGGACAGACACTTGTCAGGGATAGTCTTGGTTTACTTGACCCTGCCATAGTGCAGGAGGCTGGACTTGATGACATCTCAAGGTCTTTTCCAACCCTACATTTCTATGATTCTATGATCAGAAAATCATGGGATAATCATGTAAGGACAGAGCTGCTTGCCAGATTTCCAGTTCTTGTAGGGTTGGAAAACGATTGTTATTTGTTTAATGAAGGCCCATAGAATCATAGAAGATTACGTTATGCAGAAGCATAACAATAAAATCTATACAAACAATGCAATTTAAGTATCTTTGGGCCAAATCCTAAAGTCCTTATTCAGGCAAAACTCTTGCTGAGTTACTAAGAGCTAAACAAAAACTTCGTGCAAGTAAAAAACCTTTACATCCATGGTAACTGGTGAAGAATTTGAAACAACAAGTTTTACATGAGAAAAACAATGATATATCTAGAGAGCTGCACAGTTTTGAACACAACTAACTCGGTAAGAAGATAACAAGAAACCCAATATAAATAATAATCTAATTGCGTGAAACACACTCAGACAGTTGTGATGTGCATGACATAAAACTTTAGACAGACAGAAAAACAAAAACATTAAAATTAAAAAAGATTACTTTTTTTTTTTCATCTTCCAAAACAGGTTCCTTCTCAAACTGATTGTCAATGAAGGTTTGGTCTGAATCTTACTGTTTTACAAACTGCTTCACCCATCCATTTGTGCAAACTGTGGATAAAAATGAGGGAGGAATCTTGCTACATCCTTCAAAAGATGCTAAAATATACAGTGAGGAAAACTGCACCTATGGAAATGTGCACCATCATGGTACAAGTACTCTCTGTGGTAAGCTTGAACATACTTGAGGCAGTGTGCTTTCTAGATCCAATTGCAGTGTGTGTAGATGAATCTGACAAAGACATCCTGGACACAAATCACATATTCATCAGAAATATCCCCAAAAGGAGCTTTAGAAAGGAAAGTTACTGTTCAGTTCGCTATATATGTACATTGAAAAAATGTTGATAAAAATCTGCTGTCAATAGATCAGAGGTTTGGTTTCCTGTTTTATATATAATTATTGCTATTATTCCCTGAGAGCTGCTCTGTTTAACTCATGACCCTGATGGCAACTTAGAATAGATGTATTAGAGCTCAAAGTTTGACATAATGAGCTCATGGAGGAAACAAGTCTATATATGGAAAGCTATCCTGAAGCATCACTTGACGTTTTCCCTTAAACACTGTTTATTTGATAAGTGAAAAGTGACAACACCACCAAATCATGTAGTATTAATGCTCTTTTCTTTCACAAGTCCCTGCTCTTGGGAAAAAATGGATTATGCTACTTCTTTGTCTGAATAAAATGTTGCAGTTCCGGAGATAAAGACGTATTCAGTTGAGCAATTAAATAGCTAAATAAATGAATCAGCAGAGCAGAAGTGGCAGATATAATTACTGCTTAGAGCTAGGAAGAGGAACTAATTATGGGGTTCATGAACCACATGCCGCTCTTTGCTTTAACCACGTGCTTCAATTCTTTTGGATCAAGCGTTGCGAATACAGTAGCAACATGCACCCGGATAAAAACTATTCAGCCTTTGAAAATAAAGTCTAATCTTTGTCTAAGGCACAAGCATATTCACTACTCTGTTTTAATGGCCTATGTTCAATTGAATAGATAAATCAGTAGACAGTTTGAGCAAGCTTCTGTTGAATGGGTAGAGCTTTAAAAAGCGTAGTTCTCAAAAACCAAAGCATAATCAAATTCACTGGATACGAAAAGCATGAAGGTTGCAACACAAAACTGCACATGCATGGCAATGAAGGCATAAAGCACAATGATGCATTAAGTAAGCAATTAAAGGCCCTGTTCAGCAGAAAGTAACCATAGTTTGGAAATTGCAAAAGCTCTGGAAGGTTGTTGGTCTTAGCTCTAGAGAAGGCACTTATTCTATAGGTCTGTCTGCCATGACAAGCCATAAGACACCTCTACACCTGCAAGTTGTGAAGCCACTGCAGGAGAAGAAGGCGGAGAAATGAGCCCCTGGTCCCAGTTTTTCATTTATTTCATTCTTGCTCTTTTTTTGTACTGCTGATGCAAATGGTAGTTACTGGAGCTTTAAGCTCTTTTTCCTGCAGGACTGTGTTTGAACCGGGAGGAGGATAGACAGGCCTGGTATTGGTTATCTTCAAGGCGTTCAATAGGCTAGGCCCAGATTATCTAGAAGACTGCCTAAATCTGTGGGATGAGAATGGTTGACAGCTGTGTTCCTTAGGCACAATGGAACTTTTCTACCATAAGGGTAGAGCTTGTCTGTGCAGGAGATAGAGCTTTCTTGGTAATCTATCTGAGACTGTGGAACAAACTCAGACAGAAATGAAGGACCATCAAAAACTTCATCACCTTCTGCTCCAAGGGAAATGGGTACTACTTCAGCCTAGCCTTCTTTAATATAACCATATAGCAACAGGTACATATTTATTAAAAGATAAAAACTACCAAAACATTCCCCTGCACACAATTCTCTTTCTGGGGAGAAGATAAGGGAGAACAAATCACATATGACAGATGTTAGTCATGTTGCTTAATGCACTGGAAGGCACTCATGGTGATCAGGGCAGTACAAGAATCTCTATAGAACAGAATATGTATCATTTGACTATGAATCAGCCATGATTTTTTAAATACATTTTAGAAATTAATTAGCTGAGGTAGGAGGGACGGACTCCACCAGTGGCCAAATGTTTCCCAAAAAATCTCAGCTTCTGATGGCCACTTTAGTGCTTTTTCTTAATTGACCAATTTGTTCCTGGGGTAAGTGACCACCCATTTGCTTCTCCAGAATTACTGCAGAGGAGAGACAAATGACTCCCTCTCACTGACCTCAAGAATAGATCTTCTAGCTGCGGTAGAGCCCAAAATTAAAATCCAGCAATGGCCTCTTACACATTCCTCCCCACTGACAGCAGTTTAAGCAGAATAAAAATAACCCTCCTCCATGTCAGGGGTATAGGCTACTCCTTGTGTATGCTCCTTGGAGGATCCCAATGTCATTATCATACAGAGTTAAGCTGTGTACTTAAATTCTTCAGACAGCCAGCTCAAGGCCTATTGCACCAGCAAAATCCCACGTAAACCCTATTTTGAGAAGAGGTGCATAGGCCGTCATGCTGGCCCTCTGGACAGGGGTGAATTTGACTCTACAGAAGGGTACTGTATCAGCAGGGAAACAGACACTCTGGATGCAGTAAGGAGAGGGAAGTTTTTTTTACTGAGGTATAATTCTCACAGGGGGAGAGACTCCCTGCCTGCCTCATGGCTTGCTCAGAAGGAACAGCCTTTATACTCAGGCATGGAGCAAGGCACTTAGGAAGGTCACAGAGGAGTCAGGCTCCAAAAGAGACAGACACCTCAAACAGTACGTACAGGTAGACTATTGCTATGCAATATGGCAATATGGGGCTATAGGGCAATATGGATTTTCCTTTTCCCAAGCATAAAAGAGGAAAATACCTTCTGAGAAAAACAATTAGCCTCTAGCTCCAAGGAGCAGAGGCAGGCTCAGAAGTTATTTTTGCCTGTTAGGGTTAAGGTAATAGCTGATCTTTCCCAACTGTAGAGAGCATGCACATTTGTCTCAATTATATTTGAATATTGGGTTAGTTTGTTTGTGAAGATCTACAAAAGAAGTGACTAACTGTGCTAGTGGGTGTAAGAAGGTGTTGCTGGTTGACTGGTACGAAGAATAAATTACTGTGTTTTTGGTTAAAGGTCTAAATAATATATTTATTCACTGTTAGCTACAGAGCTAAAAATAATTCCTAATCACTCACTCTTCTCTTTTTTCAGAGTTCAAAGGAGTGATATTTTTGTGCCCTTAATATTCTATTTTCCTAATATTTCAAATACATGAATATTGTTAAGCTGGGAGTTGGGTGAAGCCTTGTTAAAGCTCATGGGCGTAACCAATGCCTTTTATTCAGGATAAATGTAAAAAAGCAATTAAACTCCTTTATGGAAGAGATAGCTGAAAAATAGGAGCCACTGCTTAAAACGCAGGCTCCCATGCAAGGCAGGAGAGGGTGCTGAGAGGTTTTCCCTGGAGTCTGAATGCAAATATAGAAGATTGGGGCTATGTCTTCACTGACAGCGGCAAATTCGCCACTGTCAGATTGACTTCTCTGGATCAACTGAGCGGTAGTGAAGACCTGCTCATTCGATCCAGAAATCGACATATTAAGACCACCTTCTCAAGTGGTGTAGCGCTGTTCCCGTTGGCGCAGTGCAGTGAAGATGGTGCGCAGAACAGAAGCAGAGAAGTCGACGGGAGTTACGCAAGTTTTTTGCGTAGCTTGCGTAATTCCGGTCGACTGCCGCTGAATCTCCAAGGTAAGTGAAGACAAGCCCTGGGTGTTGCTGGCTGGAGCTACATATGTGTGAAAGAAGCAGCAGAAACACCACAGAAGATCACAGAAAACACAGCAAGGAAGCCTGATAGTCAGCCAGAAAAGCACTTGTTGTGTGACCCTGAGAAAAAGCTAAGAGACAGAGCCTTTGGGTAGAGTGCTGGTTGGAAAGAGGCTTGGAACAATAATAAAAGAAAACTGTATGATGTTTGATTCCTATCGCGTTTAGGAAAACATGACTTTGTGCATGTTCTTTGTAAATAAACAGGATTATATCAGAGAAATATCTGACTCCATCATAAATTTCTCCTCTTAATGGAAACAATCTGCAAGACCCCAAATATTGGCTAACTGCTTGGGTCAAAAGGGGGAAAGAAATATTTTGGTTTTTATTTATTATACAGATATGTCAAATAGCTACATAAAAAAGAGGAAGAGTTCCAGGAAAAATACTGTCAGCTTTCAGAAAGATTAAAAAGCTCCAGTGAAGGTTTGGCATGGTGTTAGAAAACAAAATGCTGATCACGTTCATCTGTATTTTGAAACAAGAAAATTAGTGTAGCTCATATAAAATGTAGACCAAGGACACTAGCTGCATTTCTGAATATGAATAATAGCACAATACTATTCATCATTTAAAACTATTACAGTTATGTATGCCTTTTATATTCTAGCTTCCATAAAGCAAAATGTTTTTCAGCTCCACTAGTTCTCCTGCTGGAAAGATAGAGCTCAACTTAACTTTGTATCTTCTGTATTCCTAAAACTTCAGCAAATATTGTCTTCAGCAGCTGCAGTAACTCTGATGAGAGTCATATGGCTTTAAAACATCCTAAATATACAAAAAGAAATTCCCCTCAGGTCAATTTTAATTCCTTCATCAGAGAAATCAATATAATCTCATTCTCAGGAAAAGAAGATATCTTGCCTAATGTGATCAGATCTTTTAATATGCTGTTGACATTCTGCTCTTCAATTCCTTTATGGAAGAGTAGGGATCTAAGGAAATTCTTGATGCAAAGGCTAGTAGATAGTTCAATATGCTGGTGCAATGAGAGAGCTATCATTGTGCCACTGCAGAGTTTGACTAATATTTGACCAGGAAGCTACTGAAGAGCTGCAGAGTTAATAAATTTAAAAATAGGAAAAGCTTTGAAGTTTATATTGGCAGTTTCTCTTTGTACAGTGCCATCAAAACACACATTTATCAATGTTAGCAAACACTTTTAGGTAAATATTGGCATTTCAAGTGAGAGCTATCAAAATGTTATACAGCTACTTTTCTTAAAGCATTCTTTGACAAATCATAGAACACGCTTGGCCAGATACACTGGCACAGATGCACTCACAGGAGACCAGGAAAGAGAATTCTGTTCAACATCAGATAGACATAATCAAGAGAAGCAGGATAGCCAGCCAAACCTGGCCCGAGGTGAATTTTTGTCCCCAATCCCACAGCATATTTTATTCCATCCCTTTTAAAAATGTTTCGAACATTATCGAGAGGAAAAATACTCCTATAATTAGGGTGCTAGCCAGGAGACTGGGATTCACCTCCCTGCTCTACCACAGACTTTCTGTGTGACCTTGGGCAAGTCTTTGTCTTTCTATGCCTGTTTCCCCATCCGTAAAATAGGCATAATAGTATTTCCCTATCTTGCAGGGGTGAGGTGAGATTAAATATAATAAAGACTGTAAGGTGCTCAGATACTCTGGAGCAGATACGTACCAGAGACTAGGAGAATTTGTGGTTGCTTACCTGAAATTTTTCCCTTCTTCGAATGGCTAGGTCCACAAATCATCAGTGTAGATTGCTGCTCATCTGTAGCTGTAAAAGGCAGAATCAAATCTGACTGGATGGCTGTTGAGGGACTAGCCCCCCCCCGTTAAAAGATGCTTCAAAAGCTAGCCGCTTGGGACTGTGCAACTAAAAAAGAATCTCTTGTGCTGCACCAGCACCTTGCAAAAAACACAGTCAACAAGAAACATCATAACCCACAAGAAAGGTTTTAACTCCTGCAGAAAAATTTACCATAAGTGAAACAGATCTCCCTCAGTGTATTATTAGGGAGGATGGGTCTGCGGACCTATCTCTTCAAGATGGGGAAGTTTTCAGGTAAGCAACCACAAATTCTCTCTCAGGGCTAGGTCCACAGATCCTCAGTGTGGGATTTTCTTAGAAATGACAAAATTCCTAGGAAGGGAACAAATTAACATCTTTGAGAGAAAGAATTCCCTTAAGCTAAGGAATCAGCACAACATACAGGATGTACCTGCCAAAGGCTGAATCGGCTGAGGACTAGCTCCATTGTAAAACTTGGTAAATGTATGCAGGGATGATCAGGTTGCAGCTTTGCAGATGTCTTTGTGGGGAGTCTGCCCTTTCTCAGTGCATGATGCCACCACTGCTTGGGCTGAGTGAGCTCTCGTATCCATTGGAGGATTAAGTCCTTTTGCTCTATATGTCTCAGCAATGCACCAGCATATCCACTGCAAGACTGATGGTTTCAGTGCCTCAGCACCTCTTTTCCTTCGATGAAATAACACCGGCAAGGTTGTTTTTTTCCTTAACTTCTCAGCTCCTTTCAGATTAATCTCCAAGGCTTGGTTTCTGTCCAACAAATACCATAGTTTCTCTTTTGGGTGAGAAGTATGTGGACAAAAAGAAGGAGAAGGCAATGACATCTCTTGTGCTGAATAAAATCCAGTTCAATTTTGGAATAAAGGCAGGCTCCATTTGCAAAACCACCTTATAATTGTGGAAGATGCAGCAGGTGTCTGAGTTGACTAAGCTCCCAGCTCAGACACCCTTCTTGCTCAGGTGACAGCAATCAATAAGGTCCTTTTGATAGCCAGATAGTACAATGAATCTGATTCCACAGATTCAAAGGGCACCTGCATTAAAGCACTGAGCACAGTGTTCAAAACCAAAGACAGAACTCAATGCACTACAGGAGGACATAACAGCTGGACTGCTCTAATGAAGCAGCATAAGTCCTTTGGGTGGGAAATGGAAAACTTTCTGGATACACTCAAAATTACTGACAGTGAAGAAACATGCATTTAAAGTTATTAGCCTGCAACCAAAGATGAGAGTCATCTTGTAAAAATTCCAGAATATGATACGTTTGCTACACGATGCTGAATATGTCTCTCTCAGCACCAACCTGTGAATTTAGACAAAATATGTCAGTAAGGCCGGTTTGCTGATTTTCTCCTAGATGCCAACAGAGTTGTGACAAGATCAGCAGTTTTAGGCCTTGTCTACACTTACCTAGCAATTCAGTGGCAGTTGATAGGAGTTACACAAGCTACGCAGAGTAACTTGTGTAACTTCCGTCGACTGCTGTGCTTCCCTTCTGCACGGTGTCTTCACTGCACTGCGCCGATGGGAACCATGTTCCTGTCGACACAGCGCTACACCACTTGAGGGGGTGGTTTTACAGTGTTGACTTCTGGATCAATTGAGCGGGTCTTCACTGACCACTCTATTGATCCAAAGGGGTCGATCTGGGCAGCAACTTTGCTGCTGTCAGTGTAGACATACCCTTAGACATCTTTTGTTTTAGACATCTTCTTTCATATGCTAGGATGGAGGGATTATATACAGGTAGGCTGCTTAGAATATAGAGGAGCCCAGGCAGAATATTCATTTTTATTGTATTAACCCTTCCCCACAGGCTCCCGAAGAGACAATGCCTTTATATCACTAATGATCAGAGAATACAGGGTCTACTTTTATCTTCACTAGTTTGTTAATGTTTCTTGGTACTTTTATACCGAGGTATTTAATTCATCAGTTTGCCTAAGGAAATTCCATTGAGAAAAAGCCCCATTACATGACAACTGGGAGATTTCCAATAGATCCAATTTTTCCCAATTTATTTTGTAACTAGATATTGCTCTGAATTTTTGAATTAGTGATAGAAGGGCTGGAAGAGTGGTTTCTAGTTTGGATATCTACAAAAGGGCATCATGAGCATATAACATCAATTTATACTCTGTGGAACTAAGCTATATACCTTGGATATCTGGATGAGCTCATACAGCTATTGCCAAGGCCTTATGATCCAAATAAAAAAGTAATGAAGACAGTGGTCACCTTGCCAAGTACCCCAGAAGAGGCTGAAAGTATCTGGGATCACATTGTTGACCATGATGCGAGAGTTTGGGTGAGAATATAATAGTTGGATCCGGGAACTAAATATGGGTCCTAATCCAAATTTCTGTAGGGTATAAAACAGGTACCATGATCCAAATATCTGTAGAGTATAAAACAGGTACCGTGAGGCTTTTCTGCATTTAAGACTAATATGGCTTGTGGTTCGGGATCATCACAGTTAGATCCTTTTATATTGATGCTGCAAGATTTTGGGGGTTAAATGAAAGACTATTATTAATTTGTCCTAAATTTGGTATATTTTATTGCTTAACTTAAAATAAAATAAAGAAATTCTCACTGAGTAGACATCAGAAACAGGAGAAAAATCAAGGAAAAGAGAAGGGAAAAAAGCAGACAGCAATTTTAGAGTATTTTCAAGGGGCTGGCATTCTGCAGATTCTAAGTTTTCACTTAAGAAAATCAGATACTATCTTTTTCACTTTCAGTTTACAGATCCAGAGACAGATCCAGTCCCTCAGTATAGCCTCTTGTATAGCTCCAATAGCACAAAGGGATTGCAAAGCTGCACTAACCTTGCAGAGAAGGATTCCCCGGTGCAAGGGAATCTCTTGGTAGTGTAGAGTCAGTATAGGGAAGCTGGTTCATTGATTCCATTGTCATGACCCTCCCAGATCACTGCAAGAATGGACAGAACTGATCCGAGAACACTCGGAGTTCTATTCCTTACTCACTGAATATTCTCAAAGGGTGGTATTTTTTGTGATTCCTGATTCAGATGTATAGGGCCAACTGGAAAGCTTACTGAGAAAGCGTGATGCTTCCCGGGGGTACCCAGGGTTGTGAGACAACTCGCTAACACCTGCCTTAGCGTGAGGGGAGCTTTGTCTGTACTTGCCAGGCTTCAGTCACTGTCTCTCCCAGCCACAGGCAACACGAGCACTCCCCTCTCGGCCCACGAGGACTCTGCTGTCCCTCGTACAGATTAGCAATCGGCACATACCGACCTCTGAGTCCTCCAAGCATCTCCCAGAAGAATCCAGTCCCTTATCCACTGGACACTTTCAGAATGGCCAGGCCTGTTGTTCCCAAGGGAACAGTACTCCACAGCTTGCTACTTGCACCTGAGAATGTAGCTCTGCGTAACACACAGCACTTAGATTTGTTTATAGAGAATGCAAGTATAAGCTTACTTAACAAAAGAATAGAGTTTCGTAGAAGAGCAAACAGAACTATTGGAAACAAACGCTTTCCATATAAAATAAAATCATGACATGCATTCTACAGCCCAAACTCAACTAACATGATCCCCTCTTGCCTAATAAGGTACTACTTACCCAAAGTCCTTCTCATAGCGTTTTTCATGCAAGATGGCTGACAACATCCTTTCATAGGATCAAGCGCAATGGTAAGTTGTTTCCCCTTGATGAAGGATGTCAGGACATCTTTCTGCACTTCCAGATATATCAGGACCAATCCTTTGTTCTTCACCTGTAAAATAGGGTCTTCTGCTCCAGCCGTTGACCTCTTCCTGTTAATTTTCCTTCTGAAGCCCCTGCAATCTCTTCATTAGCATTTCATGCAGTATGCAAATGAAATCATTGTAAGACACACAAGGGTGAAGCAGGGAGATAAGTACCTCCCACTTTAAATCTGGTGGAATGTGATGTAAGGCATACTACCTCTGGGTGACCTGTCTTTAATGACAAGGCCTTAGAAACAGTTTCCTCTCTCTCTCTATCTCCTGCCACACACCCCTTCTTACATAATATCCACACATCTATTTCATATAGATTATGGTGATCAGCATGATCAACTTTCAGTAGAAACCTTACAGGACACTCTTTGGTGAACCAGAACGTATTCCAGACTTACAGGAACCCAGTAACCTTCTGCCAATTGGTCGCAAGAGGTCCTTTGGTCACTGGAAGTAGTGGATGTTGTGCTTTTAGTATGCTGATGACACCCAACTCTACGTCTGTCTCATTCAACCCAGCTACTACAATGTGTCTTGTTGAGATGAGCTAAGTTAATTGAGGCTCAGTTCTGGCAAAATGAAAGTAATGCTGGTTCGCTTGGGTAGCAAATAGAAGATATGATGAATATAATATCTGCTTCTGTGACTGAGAGTGTGGGTTCAACCTTTGTTACCTGAGTTTGTGGTCTAGGAGTCTGGTTAGCTTCTGTTAGTTGAACAGCAAAGGCTAGGATGGCCTTCTTTCCATCTGCGTCTGGCTAGCAAGTTGTAACCATTTCTTCCAGATGTGGACCTTATTACCATCATCCATGTTTTAGATTATTGCAATGTGCTGGCCATGGGGCTCCCCCTCAGATCAGAGCAGAAAATGGTGCAGAATGTGACAGCTCATCTGTTAGGTGAGAGATCTCGTGAGCACATTATGCCTGCATTCTTGATTGGCATCAGTCGCCTTTTGGTTTCCAGATGGATCTTAAGATTTTGGTTTTGTTCTATAAAGCCCTAAATGGCCTAGATGTAGCTATGTAAGAGACTCCACTCTCCAGACTGCTGCAGCTGGAACCAATAGAAGCATATTAGCTGGAACACTCTCCATTAAAAAGAGAGGCAGTTGCTTGCAGAGGCATTCTCCATGAGGGACCTTCACCTTTGGAACTCACTTCCCCTGCCAGGGAAGTAGCCCTGGAACTGAAATATCCAGAATTTGTTGACTTTTAGGGCACTCGGCAAAGCCCATACATTCTCCCTCCCCCCCGCCCAGTTTTTGGGACTAGAACAAGAACAGTGAGGGTTGGTGAGCAGTGGTCTGTTGAGTGGGTAGAGTTCCTTGGAGGTCTTGGGGTTAGCAATATTGCTAGATGTATAGTGTATGAGAATTGTATTTTTAACTTGTTCAGAGTGGGTCTAGACCCTAGACACTTGCTTTTTGTACAAATAACACTACAAGGAATTAATCTCAGGCTCTGTGAGTGCTGCTGTTCAGCTGACTCATGGTAACAAAGGCATCTAGCCATGCCATCAGAGAGAATCAAAAACAGCCCCAAAACAATTTATAAAAACTCTCTAAAACAGCTGTAAATACTTTTCCATGCAAAATGATTTGTATAGTGAAAAGGTTTTAACAACACTAATTTAGGATGATCTATCTGTATAGCTCACACATAGCTTTCCCATTCATGCAGCCATCCCAAATTCATGTTGACAGCACTTTTACACCACATCACAGCATCATATATTTCCTAGCTATATTTACATAATCACTTATTAATTATTAACCACCAATATGAAAATGGAATGGAGTAATCACAACGCAGCCACCTCTGAAAGAGAATGCAATAGCTGTTTAACAGCACACAACACCACAAAAATTCAGGACAGAAACCAGCAAAGAGAAACCATAGCACAAATGAGCTCTTAGTAGCAACCCAACAATTCAGGGTACGATGAAGGAAACAGAATTAAATTTCAAGTGTTATTATAAACAGTAAGGAAAAATATTTGAAAAACGACCTACTACTTTTTGTAGACAATAGACAAACATGAAGCAAAATTTGATCCTCTAATACTACAAGCTATGAACATTCTCCTGAATCAAAGTTTACCAGGTGAAAATGTAAATGAACCCCAAATTAAAAAAAAAGCTATTAGTTTAAAATTCATTCAAAGCAAACAAGTTTGTGAGGGTTTGAACATGTTCCAAAAATTGACAACACTTTGCTTTCTCTTTGACATGTACAGTACACTTACAGAAAAGTACATGAACACATTCAAAATGCCATATAATTAATTTAGGATATAATGGCTAAAATGGTGAAGAGAACAACAGAGATAATTTGTCCTAATGATTTTAATTTAAAAACTGGTATTAAATGAATTATATTTAGCAGAGACCAAAAGCACACATCTTCCCTTATTACTGACTGTCAGCTAATATTCTGGGGCCCAATGGGAATTCTGAATGCGGACCGCTCACAGAATCTCACCCTACATCTGAAGCACAAAAAAGATAAGGGGTTTATCTACACTGACTGCAATCCATCTATATTTTAACATATAGCAAAAACAGAAGACTTTGCCCTGATTTTATCTTCTTCTAACACTATTATTTTCCAACAAATTTTATATTTTTAATAGCTTTCCTTGCTTTAAATTAAAATAAGTAACCTCTGTCTTGGATAATAAGGAAAATTAGTGCACATTCAAAACCAGGATAACTATTTTTTTTCTTTCATTTTTAAAGCATCTGAAGGGTTTTCTAAACAGTTATAACACATAAAAAAACCTACCCGTTTGGCCCAGATGGAATAGCCAAGTTTGATTTCAGACTCACAATTCTCTTACCATTTATAAAATATTCAAGCTGTGTTTCTATCTTGATTTTAGGTTTTTATTTTATTCAAAATTTTTCTCAGATTAGCTTTGTAAAATAAACCATTTTGGAGCCAGCAGCAAGTTAGATGATAACCACTAAATATTAGTGCACTAATATATTCATCTAGTGTATAGTAAATGAGTAGTACACATTTAAATAGTTTGTAAGCCTCCTAGTGGCTCTGTGTTTTATGTTTAGAACCCTACCAGAGCAAGTGTGTATAACTGTGACTATGCCTTGCATGTGTCTAATTAGTAAACACCATTATTTGCACCCCACTGTGTCTGTGTGGGTCTTTCATCCTACGTTCATTGTGTAAAGAGCAAAAGATACAGCAATCCACATCTCTGAATGATAAAAGCGGCCATAGAGTACACGAGTACTTTGGTCTTCCATAGCATCTTTCATTTAAATATCAAAAAGTAGTTTTATAAACAAAAACAACACACCTGTGAAATAAAGGTTGCTGGAGATGTACAGAGTTTGACTGAATGTATGGGAAGTTGGATCTTGGAGGAAAATAGTTGTGTTGAGTTCTTTTTTGAAGCTGATCTTATCACCAGTAAAATTTTGTTCCCTGCCCAAATCTATCTGACTGAATCATTTCTAAGCTGCAGAGCTGCTGCCCATGGGATAGATCTACATGAGCAAAATGTGTTATATGGTTTTAAAAATTACTTACTAAGGATGATTATGAGTTGAAATTTGGCCAGGAGCACTGGGCTTACATGGCACTTCAATGTTCTCCTTGAGAAAACAGAGAGTCAGGAGGACCTTGGTTCACATCTCAAACAAAAGACAGCATCTTCAGTAGCATTGTGGCCGTAATATTGTGTTTGTTCATTAATTCACTCAAAATGAATAATTGCCTGCAGCACTTATTATTCCTAACGGGCCTCCCATTAAGTAGTCATATATGAACTCACCCAATTTAGCTTGGATGATCTCTCAGGATCACAGTACAAGATGATATATAACAGCATAGCCCTAATAAAATGTTTACAACAGAAAAGCTAGCAGTGATGGTGTGGGTAGCCACTTGCCTGGTCTTGGCAGAGGGTATTCTTCAGATTAGCCAGCATATCAAACTGTTCATTAAACAATCACCTTGATTTTACAAACAAACATCAGCCTTACTCACTGTTACTCAGACCAGTTACACAAACCATTTTTCCTCAATTGGAGAAAAAAATAAACCACACAATGGAAGTGATATCAATGAAGAGCAAATGCCTTCAATGCATTGGAAATTGATTTGCCGTGATGTGAAGGACAAGAAGAAAGCAATGCAACGTATGCACCATAACTCAGGTGATTTTGAGATGTCTAATTTTAGGAACTTTTTGATTTTATGCACTCCTCAATCCCCAATTAGTTCATAAAACAGGGGTTCTGCTGTAAGCATGTCTACCTTGTTTCTGTTCTTCCTCTTCCTAACTCCTTCTCTTCCCCAACCCTAATCTTTCCATCTTTTGCCCCATTCCATAATCCCTGCAGCACTCCCTCAATATCTCTCCTCCCCATTGCCATTCTCAAACTCTTCCTTCTTCTCCTGTTTCTCTTGATCTTTCTTACCCTATCCTTTCCAACCCCCTTGACACTTCTTTTGCCAGCCTATCCATTCTTTCTCAATTTCTCACTCCACCCATATTCAGTCTCCTGTTCAAACTCTCCTCCTCCATGGGGAAAGGATGTGTGGCGGAAAGCCAATAACTCTTCCATTTTTCAGCAGCTTGTGCAGGGTTTTTCTAAAGCTTGTGTCAACTGTTTCACAGGATTCCAAGACTAGAGTATAGCAGTGGACTGCACACACAGTACATCACACGACGAACATGAGCCAAAGATTAGCAAGTCAAGCAGTGTGAATAACAAATTTTTTGGTTCAGTAACAGAACCGAACAATTACAAAAAATTGTTTTGGGTCAACCTGAAATGATTTGGTGAAATGACATGCCCAAAAAAGTTTAATTTTTGGTCAACCAAAGCACTTTGGTCGACCCAAAATGAAATGTTTTGTTTTGAAGTTTGAAACATTTAATTGGTGGTGGGGAGGGGCTAAAATAAAATTGAGGGAAATTTCAAAATGAACTATCTTTCCAAAACAAAAAAATCAAAATGTTTCAATTGGGAAATGTGAAAATGAACAGTTTTGATGGTTCTGAAATATTTTCATTTATTTATTTATTTATTTATTTATGGTTGACTGAAGCAATTTGCCAAAATTAACCTGAATTCATAAATTGTTGCGGTCAATCCAAATCTGCATTTTCTGGCAAAAAAGGGTTTTGTGTGAAAAATGGAGGCCTGCTGTATTAATAACAGGTCATACAATTTCTCTAATGTCCTCAAAGCTATTTATCTGGGCCAGGCAAGAGGCAGTTCAATGTGAAATATCAGTGTGTGTGTCACTTCTGACACTTTTCAAGAGGTTGGATGTTGAAAATAATATAAATTCTGTTTGGTTAAATTTCAGAAAAATTGTTTTCCCCTTTCCCCCCCAACTCAGCCTTTTAAGTTATAAAAGTCACTGATCAGATCCAGTTTTGCTGGCCATCTGCGGGGCATCTGAGTACAATGATATCATAGGTATAAAATATCTTTTATGTAGAAAGAGCCTTATAATGAAATCAGAAATAAAAAGCATAAAATCTAAAGACAGCTCATGAGATTTCTCTCTCTGATGTTCCTCCCTCAGATGTAAAGCCCTTAAGTAGGCCAATATGTAGGCAATCTCCTATTTAACTAGAATTACAGCGCTCACTTTGCTTGAGAACACCTTAGATAGTCATAACAGTTTATGTACCAGTTTTTTCAGATCAGTAGCTATAACTCCTGTATATTGATTACAATCCAGGTCTTTCAAAATGTCAACAGTTACCTCTAGTAGAATGACTGGTTAGTTTAATGGAAGAGGCATGCTCTTGGAACGGGGAATAATTCAGAATTATATGCATGCTGTAACCCAGACAATCCATTAGTACACACAAAATGACAAGCTGCTTAAGCTTCTGCAAGCCTGTGTTTCCAGGCGAAGCTCCACAATGGCCCATGACTGATTAACTTGAGCACAAATTGATGGAGCTGATAACCTGTGAAGTTGATTTGCAAAAGTGCTGCCTTGGGCATTCCTGGACTTATTACACCTTGCATTAAAAAATTCAGTCCAACAGGAAGGTTTAACTAACATTAAAATATTCTCTTTTTACTTATGCACTAAGTCCCAAACCTCGGTCCAGCTTCTAGACTAAGCAGTCTAGGTGAGATATTGGGGTGATGTGCACGTCCAAATGCATATTCAGTACAGCAGGAAGACTGGGGGGCTCAAAGAGGAACTCCAAACTATAAACGATTGTGCACCCTTTCCACAGATCTCATCCAACTCCATCCTTCCTTTCAGATGGATCTGCACTGATTCTGCTGCTGTGAGGGATGCCACAGCTACACGGGTGCCATTTGTTCTAAATTAGTTCAATCATGCTTTCTATCAAATAATAATCTTCCATTAAGGGCAACACACATAATGTCTTTGAAAGATGTGACGCCAATCAAAAATGGATCTTTAAAATATGCCTCCCATCCCATAAAAATCTATGTTCAAGGACATCCTCATCAAACAATCCCCATTCAAGCGAACTAGTGTTAGAAAATTCTGGTTTATAACAAATGTGAGTCAGTTATCTTTGTTCAGACTACAAAACCAGGGAAAGGGAAACAGGATCATAAGTAGGACAATGTAACAAAATATATTTAAATTATTGGCCCCTTTTTTCCATCTCTATAATCTTTGAGCAATTATTGAAAGATTTTTGGGTTCACCAGTACATAGCTGCCTTTCTATGGCTTAAAATCAATGGGAGTCTTTCCACTAACTTCAATGACTTCTGGATAAAACTATTCTTTGGATCTATGGGTCTAACAGTGCCCCTGTAATCCATATGTGGAAGGTCGCTTTGGCACACAAATCTCTGTCCTGTGCAAAAGGAAGGCTTTACTGCCGCTTTGATAGCATCTGCCCCTCTGCTGTGACCAATAGAAGGCTTTCTTTGGTGTGGAGATCCAAGTGGTGGTGGTGGAGGAGACAGACCAGAAGAGATGTGCTTTGTTCCTCTGCCAGTCCTGCAAAGATCAGGAGGAAAAAGAAATGTAGACTGTCCGGGGCTCCCTTTGACAGTGGGGTTCTCTATAACTCATGGAGTTACTCCAATTTACAGAGTGTAACTGTGAGCAGAACTTGGCCCATAATACCTAGTATTCTTTTTTCAAGGATTTTTTTTAAACAGATCCCTGAGACAATTATATTGTGAATAGTCCTTCCCAGTATAGCCACTAATTAAATTATACTCTAGCTACAGAAGATGGGATTAGAAGCAGTATTTTGGGGCTATGGAAAATAAAAGGATTCCCCATAACTAATTTTTATGGCAAAATGGCAGTTTTATTTTTTCTATTTCCAAGATACATTTCAAGTCATTCTTGCTCCTGTTTCTTATGATGAAAACCACATGCTGCAGATATAGCTTCTGTTTCAATAACCAATCTGAATTGGTTTGTAACTTCCATATATCCATCCAAATCCAACAATACAATTGCACTGTAATAAAACTGCTTTGCACAGCCCATGTTGTTTGTCTAATAGCTGAGATAAGATTAGTTGTTTGAAATTCTGGACCATCACAGGACTAGTAATCTGGATGTTCAGAGTTTGTTCTTGCCTGAGGCTATTCAAGGCAGGCCCTATTGGGTTTTACTTTTGGCAGAAGTTCTAAAAATTCAAGGAAATACAGACTATACTCAGGTAATTAGGGGGAAAGTAATTAAACAATAAAGATTGTATATATGCACATATACAATTAGACCTGGCCAAGAAACGGTGCAGACTAGAGACATAACCTGGGTTTACCACACTCCAGATGAGTACCGTAACTACTGTCCTATTGACTATTCCTGGGGGCATCTGTCCCTCCCGCCTCCATTCTTCCTCCCTTTGTCCCCTTCCCATTTTGATCAGAAATTCCACCCTGAACCCGAGAAGCTTTTCATAGCCAAAGTTTAGTAAAAATGAAACCTTTTGGGGAAAGATTCAGTTTCAGTGATTTGGCATTTTTGAATGAAATGCTCTTTAATCAAAAATATCCTTATCTGCTCTATGTACAGTATGTATCACATGTAATTTTTTATTAAGATAAACATATTAGCTCCTATTAACTAACTTCTCAACTTAACATTGAATAATTAATGTTTTGCAATAGACTATGGAGAATTGTAATTCTTTATTCTTACATGAAGTAGTAGTAAATAGTTCAGAATTCTTAGTTCATTTAGTATTGATTAGATGGAGTGAACATAATAAATTAGCATATGTTCCTGCTATGTTAGTAGTTATGAAAAATGAAAAGAAGGGTGTTTTGCTCTTAGGTACAGATCCAGTTTTGCTCTTAAATTCAGATCCAATTCAGGCTGGTAACATCTGAAACTGGGTAGGGAAAACTGACAAGATTTGCTCATAACCAAATGTAAAGCAATGGATAAAGATCACTCTGTGTCTGACTCAGAAAAGGTAAGCTAAGCCTACACTGCCTACCCAGGGAAACAGCTATTGTTTGGATCATGAAAACAATAGAGTCCTTCTCTTTCAGGACTGCAAGAACTGAACACATCACCACCCCCTAAATCAGAAGGGAAACAAAGGCATGGAATTGATGTGTAAAAGGAAAATAAAAACTGTTTCTTGGATGATTCAGAAATACAGACCCAAACTGCCTAATGTAGTATAGAACAAAGGGCCCAGAATGTATATACCTTTACTTCCAGCACAACCCACGGCCAAAAGAAAACAACATTTATATAGGAACAAAGATTATAGAGATGGAAAAAATGATGCAGCTCCACATCGTGAAGGAGGTGAGAAACTGAAAACATAGACCAGATTTTCAAGAGAGTTTGGCAGTGACCACCACCAACATGCAAACTCAAGAAAACAACTGTACCTCTTTCTGTGCTTGCCTGAAATGAAAAGAAGTGAGATTTACGCAGAAATTCACTGCACAACTACAAAAGCAGGAAGTAGCGCAAAATTGGCTTTCTTGTTCTATTTTCTATATGGTGCCATACGCTGGCAGGAGTAGAGGTATGCAAAAACCATTCAGACCTATACAAAGAATGTACTCGTCTCAGCTTGAAATTTTGTCTAGTTTTTATTTTGTCTGAGCCTGTTCATCCATCCCTACTACAATAGTGGTCCATACCTGGACATCAAGAAGGAAGAACCATGTACAACAACTCACTTCAAGGAAACATAGCTACAACTCATGGGCATTTAAACAGCAGGAAAAATTGGTGTTAGTACTTGAAACTTGCTTCAGGCAGAAATCTCTAGTGCTAAATTTGTTCCCTCCTCTCCCACATGTACATAAAGAGTTATTATCCACTGCCTTGTACTTTGGGTGTTGGGAGTGGTGACCAGCTGGGCACAGGCACTGCATTTACTGCCCACGTTCTGTATTAGCATTCATGCTAGTTCTCCCTGCTCTGGGAGGAGAAGACTACGTTTCCCCATACACAAACACCCAAATGCTCAGTACAGAGCTTGTTTAATCAGGGTTTGCACAGGAGTTCCGAAGTTGGCTTTAAGTCTGTATGTTCAGACATGCACCCTGAATAACATTAATCCATCAGCATGGGGTTTTCTTTAATTGTGTAACTTGACATTTCACAACTCTATTTCACTGCTTTCCCTTAGGAAAGGAAACAATAACACAGAAAAAAAAAGTTTTTTCCTGTAGCTGAAGGTGGTCATGTAGCAAAGAAAACAAAATCCAGGCATACAAAATGTGCTTGGCCTCTGTTCCCTGGCCTAAATTGCAGCCTCCTGTCATGCCTAGTCTGAATGCTGAAGACAACTGAGGGATAGAAATGATCATAAAATCAAATATTGAAATGGCTATTCAATTCTTATTCTATAAGCAGAAATTGGGATGTTAGTTATTACTGATTTTTCATGCTTCAGTAAATGTCTTTAAAATACCTTTGTGAGTTGACTGATGTGTTTTTGAAATAGCCGAAGTATTCTGGTTAAAGTATACTATAATCAGATGTTCCTGGTTTTTGTGTTAACAACATTTACTTTTTAATGTTCTTCTCTCTCTCTCGTGTTTAGACTGAGAAAAAGCCCTCTAAACATGAAGGCACGGGATTCCATATTTATTCCTTCTCAATGACTTCATATTGAACTTGCTTACTTAAGAAGAGAAACCATGAGTTTTATTATCCCCACTGCTGCAAAATGAACCCCAGATCTGAAAAAAGAAAAATACTCAAGTTCTTTATCCTCTCTCACTCTTTCATTATCACTACCCATAAAAGTTCTATTTGTCATCTACTGGTAGGGAACTTGCACTTGGCAAAATAGAATCCACCTTCCTCTTTCATAGTTTTACTGATGCTGCAACGTTAACAGGAGTAAACATTTGTTTTTTCAGTTAGGTAAAGAAGATACATTTGCAGCAGATATGCTGAGACAGAAAGAAACCAACATTTTTGCATCTTCACTTTCTCAATGTGAAGACTTAAATACTTAAAAGACTTGTGTTTCAAAAGAAGGTGATAACGTTGGATTTTAAAGCAGCATATTTCTGCATGCAGAGGGTAGTATGAGATGACTGATCTGGGACTTGGGCTAGTATCTGAGTCACTGTGAGATATGCACTTGAACAATTTTCAGATCCACCAAGTAGAGTTTAAAATACCTGCTTTCAAATGTTATAGCCTTTAATAATAGACTTCAGTGATAGACTAGAATACTTACAATCAAGTAAATAGAATATGTTCATAAAAATAAATACCTTTTTTTTTTTTAAAAACACCTTTAAAGGACATCACTCTACAAAGTCTGACTCACGCAAGTAATATTACTCAGGCAAACAGTCCTTTTGAATTCAACGTGATCAATCAGTTGCACAAGGAAGAGTTAACAGGATTAGGTCATACATATGTATTTATCAGATGCACATTCTTTCTTTCTTTCAAGTATATAATAATAGTTAGAGAGTAACTGTCTAAATGCCACAAATAAATACTATACTAGTAAAAAGGGGGACAACTAAAAACACACAAGAGTTTATTATCTAATGCCTGCCCAATGTCCCAAAACAAAACCATCTGTGTTGAACGATGCCATTTCAGTCTCTCAGATACAGAATATAGACTTTAAGCAACCGCCACCTAGAGACACAATTAGCCAAGATATCAGAACTAGGCACTAGAACAGATTCTAAAAGATGTATTAGTCAGTCATAGAAGGCTTCTTCTTCTTATGTAAATAATAAAATTAACAACAAAAAGACACATTAAAATAACATTAAATTAAAGGCAACGTAACTCATGGAATTCAAACTTAGTGCTGAGGCAGCTATGCTCACTCCCAAAATTCAGGACAGAGGGTCAGTGTTTGCTCAGAATCTTCTAGATTGTTTTAGTTTGTGCCACAATTTTAAAAGTTACTTAAAAATATATGATTATTTTCCAAAGTTCTGTACGGCATAACAGGACATTAGAGACAGGAGAGGAACAGAAAAATTCATAGTGACTCCAGGGCTACACCAAGAAATACCCCCAAGAAGATGTTGCAGAATCACAATGGTTTCTTTCCCCCAAAACAGAGTCAGTCTTATCATTAGCAAATACCACTTGACATTAGACCCCAATCCTACAACTGGGTCCATGTCAGTGGACCCTTATGCCTTTGAGAAATTCCACTGAAGTCAATGGGCCAGATCTTCAGTCAGAACTCAACAGTTATTGAATTCAACTGAACTATGCCAATTTGCACCAGCTGATGATCTGGCTCAGTGTGTCTCCATTTAAGATGAGGGGTACAGGGCTTCTATGTGTACACGTTTTATTTAAGACAGGAATTTCAAATTCAAATAATCATCCTGAAGCTTTCTGACAATATCTTTCTAGATTTACATATAGAAAAATACTCCAAAACTAATTCAAAACACAGAATGATATGTGTTTTCCAATAAAAAAAAAAGAGAGGATTATGCATTGTAATTAAAATCATGCTGCTTATTTTTCTCTAAAACAATAATTAGCATTTAACTCTTTATGCAGAGCTGTAATGTTGGATCTTTGGGTCTATGTGTTAAGCAAATAAGCTTTACATTTTTTATGAATGAAGTTGTTGCATGATTCAAATACTAGTCTATCTGTACTTTATAAGAAAATGACTAGGAGTAAATGTGCAGAAGATTAAACTACATTATTTTATCAAGTAACAGACAGTATTGATGGAATAGTATAGAAAAGGACATATTGTTCCAGTCAACTGCAACAGCTGCTGTAGTTGTAGATGAATAAAACATTTTGACACTGCTTTCAATAACAGAAGAAAATAATAACCTAAAAAGTGGTAAGCACTAGTATCCATGGGAAAACATTTCTAAAGTCTATTTAGCTTTTATTTTATCACCCTAATTACTTGACAAGGAAACAAACTATTTTATTCTCAAGTATTTTATTACAACTGTAGCCCTACAAGAGCTCTCTTATCAGTCTATCGGATTCTGATTTCCATGTAGAATGAATGTATTGATGCACTTATATTAAATGGTTTACTCACAGCACATTCATTCAGATTCAGATGCTAGTTTTCTTTCCTTGATAAAAAGGCATCTTTGAAACATGGCTGAAAAGCCAGTTCAGAAAAAAGTTGTCTTCTGAATATAACAGCTGAATATCACATGCAATCTCAGTATACTCACAGGAGTGAATCGGTAACACTCTGCACATTGTTCTGAGCATAATAGGAAATGCCATCTAAGCTAGCAAAGTGTGTGTGGGGGGGAGGGGGGGACCTTTTCCTTGATTGGCTGCTCATCCCAAGCTGCCTGGCAAAGGTTTGAAATATGCAATGCAGGGAAGTGATATTTTGTGGCATTCATTCAATTTACCTGCACTAGACTCCAGGGAGTTATACTATTAAACAACAGCTCCAGTGGGTCAATAAAGTTAACTTAATTAAATTGGTTTTCCTCCCTCACTTACAACTAGCAAGATTTAGGGCAGAGGGGCACAGCGTTGCTTGGGAAGAAAAGGATGATTTAGTTAATCATTTGATGGAGACAGACAGACATTTTTGTCAATAATTATACCCACAAAGCAAAGTGCTAGTTTTAAATTAAAACAATAATGTAAATAGAAAAGAGAGAATACCTACTAATGACCAGCCATTAATATTTTTCATGGACTGTCAATTAAATCTACTACTTAAAGGCAAAGAACAGTATCTTATTATTGCATTTTGTATTCCATTTCTGAAATTACAATTGCATATAGTGAAGTGTGTATAAAACATACCATCATGGCTACAAGCATAATAAATACAAGCTCTTAATTTGAGAAGGATAGTATCTAGTACCTTTCTGGTCATTTGGTGCTCTGCACCTCCTCTGGTACACAACCTAGTATTTAGAGAGAGACTCTAGGGCAGTCATTTAGCTCTCTGCACCTCTCTGGTACAGTACCTAGGTACCTCTCTGGTCATTTGGCTCTCCGTGTCACAAGTCACCTTTCAGCTGTCTTTCACTCTATTCTACATTGAATGGGTGCAAGTTGTGCCACCTATGGTTAAGGTTGCCCAACAAGTCTACCTGTAAAAATCTCGTTTGCAGTTGCTTATAACTTTGCCAAAGTTTAACTGTTTAGATTGAAATTTTCCATGCCAGGAGTCTGATTCAGTCTAAACATTTCTGAAAATCTTCAGCTAAAACGTTTAAACCATTTCTGAGAAGGAAATTAGGGAAATGCATTGTTATAGCCATGTTAATACATTATTACAGCCATTTCACTGAGATGCTGTAGGACCTACATGCTTCGGAGCCAGGGGGTAACTTGATATCATCATGTATGTGCCTTTTTCTGTCCCTGTGAAAACCCTCCCAAATTTATAAGCCTCTAAAAAAAAATCTCAGTTTGCACATACTCAATTAGTAGCTTCTTAGAGTTTGGCAGCTATGTTGTCTGAAGATTCTGTCTGCACTGGGCATGCTCCATCCCCTCACTGCTCCTGCCTGCCAACAGGACTGTACTCACGGCATCCCTCACACAGCAGTTAGGCATGCTCCATCCCAGGTCTGCAGGGGCTGAACAGTACTTTCCCTGCAATTGTTCCTCCTAGTAGTTGGGAGCTGCGGTGGCATCAGGCACAGCAACAGATAGCAGGGAAACTGACTGTGCTTTCAATGTTCCCCCTATGCCCAGCTCCCAGGCAGAGTAAAGAAGACGAAGGAGGCAACAACAACAACACACTTAGAGAGTGAGGGTAGGCAGTGCCGAATATCCATGGCCACCTAGTATAGGTTTATTCCAGTCTAAAAGCCCCACAGGGTTATTGTTGATCTGGTGCAGCCAGGTTAATCATGGACAACTATGAGGCTGCTGCCAGTCAGTCCTCCCCCATATTAGGGTACACAGTTCTTTGTTGCACAGTACCAAAAGTCCACCCTTATATTCGAATAGGAGAGTTACTCATACTGGGCCTGATCCAAAGACCACTGACATGTCGCACGTCATCTTTCAACACTAGTCACTTTGACTCATCTCTCTTCACAGCCCAAGCATATATGACAATGGCCTCTGTGAACATCTATTTCCAATATCACAGAGAAACAAACTGACAGAATTACTCATGCCAATTTGACTCTTACTCTGCAAGAAATGCCATTGAATTCAATATCACAGCTTATAGAGTAAGGAACCATGCAGTGTGAGCACAGGCCTGGCAATCTGGCTCATCGACAATCATTAGGCTGTTCTTCCATTTAGTGACTTTTTCTGTACTTTAAGATATGTTACCTAATCAAAGCTAGATAGCAGAGTAAAGAGGTTGAGAAGTTTAATATAAATTAAAAATCAAACACTCAGATACAACTAACTGTCACAGGGACAGAGTTAAATTAAATTAACATTACAGTGATGTGAAATGGCCAGTCACAACGCCATGCACTGTGTTGTAAGAGTCATCAGGTCTGGAGTGATTTCAGGTTTCTCTCTTCCCTTTGGAATTTTGGAACAATCACAGATGTCATGCACTTGACCTCCAGTTCAGGAGGATAACAGTCACTTGCTACATAAGCATCTTTGTCAGAAACTCAAAACTCAGCCTCCTATAAAGGGATTTATATTCATGACAGCCCAGAGGTTTCACGACTAGCAGGGATAGCTCAGCAGGACCGTGAACTTTTGGCTGGGGCTGTACACTTTTAAACAGAGATGCGGCTGGAAACAGGAGGGAACAGTAGGAAGCGCAGGGAGGTTACAACTATAAAACAAATAAAAGCACTGAAATGGAAATCATCTCTTTTTTAACCAGTAAAATTTAGAAACTGTAGTAATTTTATTTAGATATTTTATTTTTGCTTCATTTTTCAATTCCCTTAGCCTGATGAAGGGCAAAATGATCAGCTAAGAGATGCCGAGCACATCTACTAAAATATTCCAACACAGGAAAACTTCAGCCACTGGCACAAATAAATAAATAAACCAAGAAAGTCCATTTTCTCACAATAATTAAATGGTTTGGTTCTTTCCTAATGAATTGTACTTTGGGCTGTTTGCCCATTCATAGCCTGATAAGACAAGCAAATGATGAGTTTGTGATTGCCTTTTAAAAGCACAATAGCCTGGTCAAGTGTTTCTCATTCTATCCGAGCTCTAGTAGACCACTTTAACAAATCTCCTCCTCAGTCAGAGTGGTTTCTACGACCCCTGTCACAACAGAGTGTGAAACCATGCTTTGGAAGTGCTACCCTTCTCCTTTGAAAATCATTGAACAGTGACTCCACAGTTCAAGTGCTTCGGGCTCATTTTAATTCACAGTCATTCATTGGAGTTATGCAGAGCAGCACTGCCCCAGCAGGAGCCTCCAGGAACTACAACGGTTACATCACCTTAGTAGTATGAGCCCCCCTCTGAGCCTGCTTTGCCTTGGTGCTTGTGGGGTGGCTAGCAGCTGTACCTGGGACAGGCCTTGCACTCAGGGGAAGCTTGGGGAACTCAACATTCAACAAGGCATCTTTTAGACAAGCCCAATTTCTTCTATTCTTTTAAGATTTTAATTATATATATGCATGCTAGGCAGACTGACCCTACCCCTACACAGCAAGCCCTCTCAACCTCTAATGCTTATTATGAGCTTGGTCCTGAGAGGTGTTGAACATCCACAGTTCCCATGGAAAGAAATGGCCTGAAACTTGAAGTCCTTACTCAGGCCCAGAATATGTCTGCCCCTAGTTAGGAGGGAATGAAGGGTGCAAGGAACCTCCCCTTGCAACAATGTCTGTGCTTGAGGGAGCACAGAGGCCATTCCCTCTTAGCTTCCAAGGGCTAAGTCACATCAAAGCACCTGAGGAGGGAGGGAGTGCGAGCCTGAGAGAGCAGACTGCAGCATGCAAAGGGAAGGCACAGTTTGTGCCCTCCCATGTACTTCATGGCATAGTGCAACTCCTCCCAGCTCCTAAATGGGAACTAGTCCCAACCTGGCCAATAATTTTTACTCAGCTCCTACTCAGACAAAGCTGTCAGCAAAGTGAAGTAGTGGTTGCAGTACTCAGCATCTCTCAAGAGCGGGACCTTTATTTGTTATCCTTATCTGCCCAGGCAAGGAGTAGTTTATCAGATTTGGACGGACAACACACTGCCAACATCAAATGAATGCCTATTTATTCAGAAGCATACCCCAATTAGCAATTTCTATAACTAGGAGAATGAATGATTAGGATCACAAACATTTGTCTATAAAATTGTACTTGTTGCTGTGCAATTGCTGGATTACAGGTTGACGCTTTTTTATTTATAGACTTTCTGCAATGCATCTAACGTTCCCCCCATTTTTCTTTAACACACACTAAGATGCATTTTGGCTTCATCTGGAAGAAGCCTGCTAAGATGATGGTTAGAAACCTAAGAAAAATATCAAAGTATTAGCATAAATCCAATTGGGGAAAAAATCAACAACAGAAACATACATTTGATCGAATAAGCTTTTAAATGAAGGTACTAGAGAGAACCCTCATTACAAAATATATTTCTAGGAAAATGTATATGTAACACTGCTAAGTTACTTTAAATAAAATATATAATATTGTACACGTCATGAAAATCTGGACTATGAATTTTCAAGGCAGGCTTCTGAACCGCCAATAGTCACCAATCATTAACAATACCAAACAATACCTGAAACCTTGTTGTTTGTCTTCTTTTAAAAAAAAATAAAACAAAACACAGTATTTCCTCTGTGTGGCAGGGTCTCAAATAGCTTCGTTCTGGGATTCCCCTAACAAAATTAAAATAAGTTATTCATCATATCTTCATCCCTTCTCACCTGTCTCTTTCCCCATTACAAATAAAGCTCTGATTTCTCCCCAAATTAAAGTTCTTTCTCCTTTTTGGTTTGTATTAATACTAAGCTAAATTTGTCAAATGATCTTGGGCTAGGGATACTAACACCTGACAACTAGATCATTCAGCAATAGTTTCAGTGGTAGCAGGTCTTAGAGAAATATGAAAATATTGTTGCATTTTTATTACAATTTATGTTAATTGCACACTGCAACCAATTATTAGGCTTCAGACCTGTGAGGTGTTGAGCGGCCTCCCCTTCCTTCAGCTTTGGTGCTGAGCACGTCACAGGAAAAACATTCACCACTTTGCAGGGCTGCATCCATAAAATGTATCTTAGAGACAGGCCTGAGCAGATCCAAACTTTCCAAGAATTTGAAGGTGCTGGTTTGGGGCCAAAACACACTGATATAAGATTCAAAGTAAAGGGCCTGCCTATTGAGATGAACAGGGAAAGTGCTACAGTTTCACCTACATCTGTGAGGTTGGATTTTAGACAGGAAAAAGGAACACAGAAAGGCACAAGTTTAAGAAATACAGGTTCCTTTCAGCACAATATCTTTTAGTGATATTCAATCTCTAAACACGAAACAAAGAGGCACTGGGTTTACAATGTGGTGATCAGGTTTGCTGCGAAAATGACTGAAAGCTTCATTTTAAAAAAAAGTTTATTTTGTAAATACAGAAAAATTGAGAAAAAGTTCCACTATTCCATCTGTTTGTCTATGAATCCGAGAGATCAGAACTTAAGCTATAGCTTGTAATAAAATTACATTTGAAGTTTCACAATATAAATGCACTGTTTTTGCCCTTGCCTATTTATTAGCTATATAAATGGTAAAAAAATATTATTCTTCAAATCTAATTTGCTTATCTCACGACATATGAAATTGCATACTGTATATTCTTATAAAGTCTCATTTTTCATAAAGAAGTAGCTAAGATTAATTAATTATAGCAGGTAAAAAACATTTGCAACTCTAGTAGCTCTAAGCTCTATAGCTTAAATTCAATTTATTTTGTGCATCTTTATTCCAGAAATGTGCAGTGGCAAAAATGTGAAAATATTCTACTATTTCATTCCCTATCAGCACAGTATGATCATAGCAAGGCTGAGGAAGCCTTAAACCCAGTGTTGAGTTTCACAACACCCACCACATGCTCTGAAGAGGAACATATTCCAACAAGAAGCAAAGAACATAAAATGTACTGTAGTTTTATAAAGCCACAAAGAGAGATATCCCGTATCCTATGGTGCATTGTATTGATATGAAAATCTTCATTACTATGTAGGTGGAAAAGACTCTGGGGATGGAATTTAAAAAACGTATTTTTCCTCCGTTGGGAAGCTAGGGAGAGTGGTTTGTGTTGTTTATAAATAATTTTGTCTTTTACAATATAATTTCATATAAACCTAGCTCTTTAGTGAGGACAGAAAACTTTAAAAAGTTCTGAAGTTCGCCTCTTTTCAGATAAATCCTGAGAAGACAAGATGTTTATTTTATGCCGAGCTTATTAAGCAGTTTTAGGATTCCCTTTCCCTCCTTCAATCCAGCCAGATCCTTCTTTCAACCTTTTATGATCCTACCCTTTCCTTTTAACACCTAACTCCTTCTTGAATCCTACCCAGATCTTCCCATCTCCCACATTCTCATTCCCAACAGGCTACTAAATTCTCCCAACTTCCTCTTCCGAAATTCCAATGAAGTCTCCCAAATCTCTCGAGATTCCTTTTCTCAATCATCCTAAGCCCTCCTACATTTTTGAGAGATAGCATCACAGGATTTGTCTCAGTTGTGATGCTCTTTAAAAAGCTGGTCCTACAAATGATTTGCTCTTCCTTTAGGATGAGAACCAAGGACACAGTAAGGTCCCCCTCCTGTTCCTGAGTTTACCAGAAAGCCAGGGGCTAAGGAGACAAGGAGGTGCCGGAGTCCCCAAATCCTTTGAGGGCTTGTCTACCCTGTTTTTGCACTGCTTCGCCTTTGTGGCAAGGATCGTCTTTTGTCATGTGTTTGTACAGCACTTAGCACAATGGGGCCCTGGTCCATGACTAAGGCTCCTAGGTGCTATTGCAATACAAATAATTGTTACTGAAACTAGCTATAATAATATAAACACCTTTATACTGATAAAATTATGTTCACAATAGGCAACTGCACCAAATTAACTAGATCATTTTTTCTACTGATTTAGTTAGATTGACGAAAAAACTGAATGCAGAACAGCTCGAGGGTTAGGTAAGGTAGCAGTATCGGGGCAGTTAAGATGTGGAGGGAGCTTGAAGACATGACGCTACTGAAGTTGCTAGCCAGTGAAAAGATAGTCAAGAGGGGCTCTCAATTAGACCATCAAATGATGCTCAGAACATTGGAGTTGGGGTTGAATCTCAGGTCTAATGCCCTGCAAAAAGAGAGGCAACTTAGCAACATTAGAAAACCTGAAGAGTAAAATTATTCTTGTATCTAGGGGCTTGGTAAGGAATTATTGTTGCTGTTTTTTCTATAACACATTGATCCTTCTGTTTTCAAATGTTGTGAATTCTAAGGACTTTTTTGTGAACAGAGGAGCAGTTTATTCTGGGGCACCCTGACCCAGGAATGTACTCTAATCAGACCTCTTTATGGGATCACCGTGACTCAAGTTTGAACAAAATTTAGGATCCTATGGCCAAAGAAGTTCACTGTGAAGGATGCTCTATTGACTTACCTACACTACAGTTACAATCAATATATAACTATATATGGATATGTCCAAGCTAATGGTTAAGGTCCCATTGATACTACTGATTGAAATAACTTTGTAACTGGATCTTGAGACAATCATACTGTAACCCAGTTACCTGACTCAACTATAATGTAGGCAAGCCTCAATCTACTTGGGAGGCAGGAGATTTTGAATTCTTTTATGTTATTTTGGTTGGCAATAAATGGATTTTTCAGTTCCTTGGCAATTTTGAAAAGTTGAAGAAAATTGTTTTGGGCTAACTGGAAACATTTCATTTGAACCAAAGTGAAATGTTTCATTTCAATTTTGAGCATTTTAAAACATTTTTGAATTTTAAAAAATAAACAGAGGAAATTTCACCACGAAAAATCATTTCAAAATGAAATATTGACATGTTCCAAGTTTTATTTTTAAAGTTTTTCCCCCTAAATAAACAATTCAGTGAAATCAACATAAATTCACAAAATGATTTGGTGCTGTCAAATCTGCATTTTTTGCAAAATAAAGTTTTGCTTGAAAAATTTCAAATCAGCTCTAGTTATGATGGCAGTCATTTGATGCCACAAAATAGAGAAGAGAAAAGTCAGGAACAGAGGAAGAGAAAGAAAAGTGAGTAAGAAAGAGGACTTACCTGTGAGAAGACCCAGTGGGCGTTTAAGAAACTGCTGTCAGTCCTTTCTTGAAGCAACTACCTGTGCACTCAGTTAAGGCAGAAATCTCAAAGTTGTAATTGATTATGTTCTGAAAAGAAGAAGATACGAGGACTTAGCAATTATTTCAGCCATCAAAGTACTGTAATTAATTAACTACACTAAGGTAATTTGCTATCTAAGGTTAAGTAATGTCATGAGCAGTTTTTCTATTACATTGCACAATGTGTATGATGTTTCCAGCCTTCATTCAGTTGTAAACCATATGACACAAGGTGCCCACAACCCCTACCCCACCAGGGCGCCTGGAAAGCAGCTCCAGAAGTCCACAGCACTGGCTGGGATAGGGGTATGCTCAGAACACCAAGAAAATATATTCAGCGCATCCTCTTGAAAAGCTTCCACTAGTGGGGTTCCTGTGGTGCCTCAGCCAGCTGTTCTAGCCTGGTAGAGAGAACAAAGGGGTGGAGACTCCCAGCTTCCACTTGTGTTGGGTTTATAGGTGAGTTTCTTGTATGATAGCTTAATTATTGCCCTAGTTAGACATGTATTTTGACTTTGAAGCTATCTGTAAGAGATGGGTTGGGGTTTTCCTGCAGTTCTTTGCTCATTTCCCGTAGCTGGTTCATGTGGATGGCTGTCTATCTCCCTCAATGTTATTTTTTATTTCAAATTTATCCTTGTGCTTCTACATAGTCCTGGCCAGAAATGAGGGATAATGATACAAGAAATGGTATTGCTTTCACCTCCCTACAGTTGTAAGACTCAGTGGTGGTTCACACTCACATGCACACAGAATGGGGGTTAGAGGGACACATCTGACGGATGGTCTGCTGACTGTTCCGGAAGCAGCACATAATAGAGACTGTGAATGGGTGCTCAGAGAGCTGGGTCGTTTAGTGGTGAGTGCAACTGACCCCTAACCCCTTGTCCCTCTGTCGGGAGGCAGTGGTGGTGACTGGTTATGGACCCCAACCTGGAAGTGTTTGGGTCTCCCCCATGCATCTGGGCTTTGTCCTTCAGTGGGGGGTGTCAGGAGGACCCAGATTCTCCCACTCCACCAGATCCCAGCCTAGGGCCCTGAGAAGTAATACTGGCAAGTTCTTCCCCCTGGAGAGCCTAAATCTGCTGTCCTGGGCTATTTCCTATCTCTCTAGTCCTTCAGTTTAGTGGGGCAGGGTGGCCCCTATTTTCCAAACAGTCAATAGCTTCACAAAAAGTCCAAATGAACAAGACCTGCTGGTTTTCAAAGGGAGGTGGTGATGGGAGAAGGCACTGCCTAGGGGCCTTACCACTTTGTGGACCACTCCCTTGGCTTCATGGAGAAGGATTTTACTCTCCCAGAGTCTGTCCACCACCCCTTGTCTGGGCTTCTGAGCTCCTTTTAACCTGCTGCTCCAGCTGCATGATCAGCAAGCCTGTAGGGGCAGGGCTACCTGGGCCAGTATTGCCTTTTAACCCCTTTGGGCCCAGTGTGGGGTTTGCATACCCCATCACAGGGTCGTAGCCACTCTGCTCTAAAGAAGCAAGCCTCAGAGTATAGTTGGTGGAACCCACAAGTAGGCCACGGTGCCCCAAATGGCATCAGTTTTATGGAGGGTCCTTTGTAATGGTTATGTCCTCTTTGTCTCGAGAGAAAATGGAATTCACTATGAATCCTGGCAACAATTATCTTTATTTTCATCTTTGCTTAATGATCACCATAAAAATAATGTTTCTGCCACATTTTTGACATGCCCACAGGAGAAAATGAATGATATAAGGAAGGGACATGTTTTCCAAACACACAAACCTGTCCACACTGGCCAGGAATAAACGATGAGGCCTGGTCTGCACTACAAAGTTAGGTTGCTGTAAGCTGCCTTTGGTCAACCTAGCTGTGTCATGTGTCTATATTTCAATTGATCTTCCACCGACCTAAGCGCCCCATTATGCCAACAAAGTAACACTATATTTCCAAGGAGCGAAGAGCTGTGGTTGACATATTTAGATCATCACAGTGTGAATGCAGACACTGAGTCATTTATGTTGATCCTAACTGTCCTTCAGTTGCTGTCCCATAATGCCCCACACTGACCATTCTGGTCACCATTGTGAACTCCCTGGCCCAGGGGTCACTGAGGCCAGAAGGCCCTCCCCCTCCTTTAAAGCCCTACAAATTAATGAAAATTCCTTTTCCTGATTGCCTGTCTTGGCGAGCATATCTAGCAGCTCTCCTTTGTTGAGAGCAACTGGCCAGCTGCCCATGCTCATTACGCACTCCAGAAGCGTTCCTGCCTGAAGTGCACAGGAGATATTGGATTTCCTGGGTCTGTGGGAGAAGAGGCTGTATAGATATAGCCATAGAAATGTCGACATCTACAAGGAGATTGCTCAGGGAATGCAGGAAAAGTGAAACAACAGGGACCAGCAGCAGTGCCGTGTGAAAGCCAAGGAGCTGTGGCAGGCATACCAGAAGGCCAGGAAGGCCAACAATTGATCCAGTGCCAAGCTGCAAACTGGCCGCTTTTACAAAGAACTGAATGTCATATTTGGCAGAGACCCCATCACCACCCCCTAACAGCACCATGGATACCTCCGAGGAGCCCAAGCCATAGCCCCCTGCTGTGAACAGTAAGGAGGAGGAGGAGGTAGACATGGAAGAGGAAGAGCACAGAGGACAGGCGACCAGGAAGTGCAGCTGTGCAGTGAGCCAGGACCTGTTTTTGACTCCACCACAATCCAGTTGTTCCCGCCGGTCGAGCATAGGCGAGCCTGATCCAGGGGAAGAAACTTCGGGTAAGTGTGTAGATAAATGTTCAATTACAAGGATGGCCCCCACAAAGTAGCAGGACACATCTTTTAATTTATCATTAATTTACTCATGCTAGAAGAGATAGTGATACAAACAAGTGAGGCAAAGTTACTATCTGCTTTTCATTCCCTGCTAGAGTTGGGGGGCGAGAGGAGGCATGTGGAGCAGATTGTTTATGTGCACGGGATGTTCCTTGAACCCTCCTGAGAGATCTCGATGAAACTTTCATGGAGCTCTGCAATCTTCTGCCGAAGGTTTCTAGGGAGTGCTGCCTTATTTCTTCCTTTGTAGTAGGTCACTTTCCCATGCCATTCAGTGATAACTTCAGCAGGCGCCATTGCAATACACGGGCTAGCATCACACAGGGCCAGGTGGCTTTGGGACACCAGCACCAGCTGTGCTCTTTCTGCCTTTGTTACTCTCAAGAGCGAGATATCAGCTAAAACCACCTCCGCCTGTGGAAAGCGGCACCAGTGTTCAGTGCCATTGCCCAATAACGCTAGAATCACGCATTCCGTCCTCATTTCCCCAACCCCTGGGAGGCCATACTTACCCTGGGGTTGTTGCTGTGACTGGTGCCATGCATAAGCAACCCCATGCAGAAGTGAGAACATAGCATTTAGAACTTTAGGAGAGCAAAGGGAGTGAGTTCAGCATAAGTTTTGCTTTCTGTAGTGAATACACTGACAATGGTATCTCCGTGCGTTTTATCTGTAGCTGCTGTCACTGTGGCCTTCAGGTTTCCCCCTCCACAGCTGCGGAACACCACAGCCAGATAAGGAGGAGAATGAAGAGGACTCTGGATAATATGTTCACAGTAAGATCCTGCAAGTCGGTGCTGCATCAGACTGTGAGCACAGGGCCTGGAGGATGAACATTGCAAACAGCCTTGAGAAGGAAAAAGTGGAGAAGAGAAAGGCCCAGGACTCCCAGCAGGAAAAGGAGAGGGAGATAAACCAGGACATAATGAAGCTTCTCAGGCAGCAAACACAGATGCTGCAGACCCTGGTGGACCTGCAGTTTCAACAATCCAGGGCTTGCCTCCCTCTGCTGCCCAGAAAAAATTCAATATCAGGGCCTCCATATAACCCTCCCCCTCTCAACATGCCACATGGCATCAGGCATCACTGCACTATCCCTACCACCCTGTCCTGGGGGACATTAATCACAGCTTCACATACACTGACCTGTGAAAGCCCCGGGTGGTGTATGTGTAGCTGATAATGGACATGAATGTCCTTTCCCCTTCAGAAGTTCTGTTCTCTTAATTTGTTAAGTTTTTAATGTATTTGTTTTAAAATTGCACAGGGTATTTTTTTGGGAACTGATTTTGTTACAGAATAAAATTATATTATTTGGAACATAGTCCATCTGTAGTAGTTCACAACATATGCTGCCAACTGTTCAGCTGTTCTGAAAGCAACCCATTACCTGGTTCCACAGCATCACACAACTCACAAGATCATTCACCAACAAATTTAATAGGTTCACTGACCGTGTTATATTCCGACATGTACAGCAATCACCACATCAAACACACACCAGGTAAAGCACGCTACAACTCCACACACTACTCTGGCTGACCACTAAAATGGTCTTTCAAAGCCTCCCTGAGCTGTATAGCTCTGTGTTGAGCTTTTCTAATAACCCTTGTATCTGTTCAAATTCAGCCAACAGCTGCTCCAACTCTGCCTCAGCGGAAACTTTTTCTGCTTTGCTTCACATATATTATGCAGGACACAGCAGGCAGCTATAACCATTGGGATATTTTTCTGAGGTCCAATTTGGTGAGTAAACAATGCTGTCAGCCCCTCAAACGACCAAAAGCACATGCAACTGTCATTCTGCACCCAGTGAGCCGGTAACTGAATCTTGATGCTGTCGAGGTGACTGGTTATGGCTTCATGAGCCAGCGGAGCAAGTGGTAGGCGGAGTCTCCTGGGATCACTACTGGCATTTCATCATTCCCACCAGTCGGGAAAGAAAATCTCTGCTTGTAGCTTTCTGAACAGTCCTGCATTCTTAAAGATGCGAGTGTCTCGCACCTTCCCTGACCACCCCACATTGATGTCAGTGAAGTGCCCCCAGTGATCCACTAATGCTTGCATAACCATAGAAATGTAGCCCTTTCTGTTGATGTACTCCATGGCAAAGAGATCTGGTGCTAAAATAGGGATGTGTGCGCTATCTATCGCTCCACTATAGTTTGGTAACCCCACTGCTGCAAATCCATGCACTATGTCCTGCATGTTGCCAATAATCTCAGTCCTACATAAATGGCCCTGCACACTTGCATGACAACAGCCCTGCAGTGGATTTCCCAATTCCAGAAGGATTCTCAACTAATTGCTAGCAATCTGGTGTTGAAATTTCCCCAGTGTGATCTCAAATCACTTCTCCACTGTCAGTGCTGCTCTCATTCTGGTGGCCCTGTGCTGCAGGGCTGGGGTGAGCTTGGTGCACAGATCCAGGAGTGTGGCCTTACGCATCAGAAACTTCTGCAGCCACTGCTCATCATCCCAAGCCTTCATTATGATGCTATCCCACCAGTCACTGCTTGTTTCTTGGGCCCAGAAGTGGCGCTCCACCGTCTGCCGCTGCTCCATGAACTCCAGCAACAACCTTAAACTAGATCTTGCTATGTCTCACAGCAATCAGTCCTCCAAGGAATCATCATATTCCCAATTCATTCAGTTCTTCTAGTGGCTCTGCAAATACTCCAGGATTGTGAGCTCTGTGCTTGCAATGTTCATGACAATAGTGCAGAGTTGTGCAGGCTCCATGCTTCCATCAGAGATGGCAGACAGCAAGGAAGGCTGCGTAGGTTTCATAGAATCATAGAATCGTAGGACTGGGAAAGATCTTGCGAGGACATCTAGTCCAGTCCCCTGCACTTATGGCAGGACCAAGCAGTATTTAGATTGTGGGCATTTGAAAAAAAGCATGAAAGTTATGGGATACTGATAACATTATGGGATAGAGACAGTTACAAACTGGGAAGTTGACCCCATGCTCCCAGCCACTCATGTGTGATTCATTTTGGTCCACCATGCAGGTTCACCAATGGAGGGGGAGGGAAGGTTGATAAAGGGGACAATTGCCCATGGCCCTGGAGATTTTAAAATGGTCTGGGCCATGGGCCGTGGGTGAAGCTTCCCCTCAGGCAGGCTAGCTCCCTATCCTGCCTCTTTCGCCTGTGGCCCCGCCCACAGCCCACCCCCGCTCTGTCCCAGGCCCCACCCATTCCCACCCCCACTTGGCCCACTTGCTGCTGCATCCCTCCTCCCATGATTGGCTTCCCTGCCACTGCGTCCCTCCTGCCCGCTCACTTCCCCTGCCATCACTTGCCGGATGTGTCCTTCCTCTCCTCCGCCACTTACCCTCCGCCGCTGCTCACTGCATCCCTCCTCCCCCCTACTGCTGTCGCTTGCTGCCTGGGGGAAGGGAGGGTGTAGAAGAGAGGAGGGGGACTGAGTGGGGAAGAGATGCGGCAGCAAGCAGGCAAAGGGTGAGATCTGGGGTGCCGCAGGTGGGGGGGAAGCCTGGGGTGCAGCACAGGTAGACTGTCCGCCTGATGAATACATGCACCGCCGACACAAGGAGGCAAGTATACACGCACAGAGGCACTGTACAAACTGTGGCAACTGTATGCCAATGTAACTTGAATTGACAGAAGCTTGTAGTGTAGACATGGCCTAAGGAATAGAGCTACTTTCCAGAGAAAGTTGGCACAATAACTACAGGAGAGAATCCATGTTAACAGTTACAACGGATTCAAGAAACCCGAACTCCAAGTACCATAGCCACAGGTTTAAAAACAATATAAGTTGTTCAAAACATATTAACAGGTAGTTGCAGTGAACTCACTAGAACACACCATTAAACTGGAACTCAGATGGCTTCATTTAAATGCCTCTGCTTGTGGTACAGGGCTCTGTTGTGCCTGCAAAATAATTTTCCACAATAACCACATTTAAGTATAAGAGCAGGGGCGGCGCCTCCTTCTCCATGACTTCTGCCAAATTTCTCTCTGAAAGCCAGGCCTTGCAAGGAACAACCGGCTTCTGCTTTGTTCCACAGATTCAGGGGTGGCAAGCACTTCTTCCTATTCCTCGTGGGAAGGAGGTGTTATGTCTCCCGTGCTGGAGAACGAACTGCTCTGCTAGAGCTTGTGTCTACTGGGAGAGGATGCTTCTCCTTATCCTCTTCAGTGGCTTCAGATATTGGAGTCTGCAGTGAGGAAGTGTGGCCTCCCTCAGAGACTGACCAGAAGGATTCACAACTCTTGGTGGGCAGAGCTAGGAGGGCGGCTCCTGTCCCGCTGGAAGCAGAGGGGTGGGATAGGAACTGGATGTACAAAATGGGAGCCCTGCCGCTCACTTGCATGGGGGCCGCTGAAGGAGACAGACGCATCCTGCTTGCTACTGGAACCCGAAGAGGACTCTTGTTGTCCTGAGGATTTGTCAGAGCTGCCGAGGCTGCCGTTGGCCACCCACCCTAGGGTAATGGAGCACACCCACGGAATAGAGGTACCAAACCAATGGGACATAGGTCGTAGTTCAGGGGAACTAGATTACAGTCTAGTTGGGTATTGGTCTGAATCTAGGTCAGTGTGTTTTGGGCAGATCCCCACTGACCCAGTGTCAGAACATTCCACTACAGTTAGGGCCCTGGGCTGGGATCCAGTGGAGTAGGGTGGGCACACCTCCCCCTACCACCTGCTACTCTACCCTGGGGTGACAGCCCCACTACCTGAGGCATAGAGACCTGACTTTGCCTGCAATTTGTGTGAGCCAGGACATCAGGTGATCACTATTTACTGCTCTGCTCTCAGTGAGGGCCAGAGCCATTCAGGCAGGATGGAGGGCAACAAACAGTCTGAGGACTTGTGGTCCACAGACTCTTTACTGCTCAGCCCAGCACAAATGGGCCTGAGTTCCTAGGACTGCTAATTCCCCCCTTGATAGGTCGCTGTTCTACAGATGTGACAGTAAGGCGATGTGGCCTCATTTGGAGATTGACAAGGAGGGATGGCCACACACACTTAAACTTCGGTGAAATTAATGTAGTATATTTAGCAGAATATGTTTTATCTTCACATGACTCAGTCCATCCAAAAGCACCAAATTTAGTTCATCCAAATAATTTTAGTTCTGTGCATTGTCCTAAACTGATGACTATTTATGAGGAATAGCCAAATGTTCCTTTTACTTAAAGGGTATTATTAAATAACATAAGCATGATAGACATTAGCCTTCTTTCATCATGCAGCATAACTGGCTACTACAATAAAGATGACAAAGATTATTGCGGAAAAACACTGTTTAACTCAAGCGGATTTTCAGACAATAGTGCCTAATTGACCCCTTACCCATAGTTTGTTCAAGCACATATATACATTAAGGGCCTGATCCAATGCCAATTCACTTCAGTATAAAGCCTCCCATTAACTTTAGCAGCTTTTGAATCAGATCCTTGGTAAATATACCGTTTTACCAGTCTCCAGCAGGAGCCATGCCCTCCAAATCACAAAGACTCCAGTCAGTAGTGTCCCCCCCTTTCTCCTCTGAATCCACTTAAGTATATATTTGCTTTCAAGTCTGATAATTACATATAACTAACTGTGTTGGAAGAGAGTACTTTAATAAACAGATGTTTTATTCTTATTCAGTATGACATTGTTATTACAATCAGCATCTAGAAAGGAAATGAATAATTTAAAATCAACATTCACCATTCTTAACTTCTCCCCACTCTTTTCTTAAGCTTGCCCTATTATCTTTAATTATTGCAGAACAATGGTATGTATTGTCATACCTTTACCTGAGACCTCTGCAAAAACAAGAGGTAAGGTTTATCATCAGTTTAAAGATGTCTTAAACGTTTATTTTCTCTTTACGTTTTTTTCGGAGAAAATCCACATAAAGAATTGATAGAATAGTATGTTATATGCTTAACCATTATCCTGTATTATGTAAACATGTTTACATATTTTTAAAAGTGTGTCATGTACATGTTTAAGAACTTTAAATAGTCAGGTTGTTAACATGATAGGCTGCAGGAGTTCCAACATCTGTAACAATTTAATTCATAATTAAAACTAGTGCAATAGCTATTTTTATATATCTCACTTCTCGCATTTTGAAAGAGTGGCTTTATGGAACTATGTACTATTTCAGCTCCATTGCATAACACTGCTGCTATAGTTAAAGTCTCTGTAACAGTTCTACTTTATATATCTCAGCCATTAGGATCTTATCTTTTAGGCATAGATATTTGCTCCAGGCTGCGTTTTTGGATTAAAGAATCTTAGTCCAAATTATATTTTTGTACAGTTTCTTTTTTTTAAAAAAAGGCTTTATCTGTTTTTACAGTTTTGTAAATGCAAAAAGAAAAGATAAATTAATTCATGCACTTACTCATGTAAAAAGCCAGTTTATAAAAAAGGCAGACCCTGATTCTCATTTACACAAAGTTCTTTTTATACAACTCAATCAGTATAAAGATGTCTTGACTTGGGAGTAAATGATGTTTGTGGCCACTGTAAGATCCACATTACACAGTCAGAGCAGTGAAAAAGGGCCCTTAATTTAAGTAAGACTCAGTCCCTAAAAGTTTTGATGTCATTTGACCACTGCGTAGACTGGTAGATAAGAGTAATTACTTTTCAAAACAGTATCTTTGTATCAATTTCTGCCCTTGGATATTGATGTGTTTCTCCCTTTGGGTTAAATAGGTGCACCATGAGTTCATTCACGGTCAGACTTTGACCCTTAATAGTAGGCCTTTATACACCTATAGTTATTTGACAAACCTTGTCCCTTAGATAGAAGATGTAAATTGATTAATTAACAGTGCTTCAGGTACCTGAGTGACTGTAGGTCTGTCCAGTAAGGGACTGAGGTTCCAAATGGACCAGATCATGGGTAGCTCCCAGAACCGAGAAGGCCCTCACTTGTGGAACTTATTCCCTGAACCTCCACTTGAGTCCCTCGGAGGCCGTCTCCAGGAATTAGTACAACACCTTTCTATTTGGAGCAGCTCATCACTGACTGTCTTTTTCAATAACTCCTTATTTGGTTTATTTTTACCTTTTTTTTTTTTTTTTTTTTTTTTTTTAAATCAGAGTTGTTATTACCTGGCCCACTTTATGCCGATTTTATTAGTTCATAATTTAATGACAGATGTTGGAGAACTCAACTCTGCAAGACGCTGAGCACTCTGGCCCTGACCCATTAAAGCACTTACACGTGCTTAGCTTTAAGCATTTCTTTAAGCACAAGTGTAGTCAATGGGATGACATGTTCTTAAAGTTAAGCACAGTTTTAAGTACTTCCCTGGATCAGTGCCAAAGTGCTCAGCATCTTAAAAATGTTTTGAATTTTCAGATTGTATGTATTTGATTGGAATGGAAATACGGGCTCAATCGGCTAAGAAAAAAGGCACACTTAGTTTTGGTTCTTTGTTTTGATTTAAATAGTAGTGCATGTGTGTTTTGTTTTTTGAGTGTATGCAAATGGCTAATGTAAAAAATATAACAGTACATTCGCCAATTTAAAATAATTAGTTATTATTTAACCAGTAATTTTTTCCCAGACATTTTCATTTATTTGTTTGTTGTTAATATTATTGGTATTATTAGTTTATTTATTGGCTTAGTTTTTTCTATTGGTTTTCTGTGAATAAATGTTGCACCAGCGAACTGCCAGAGATGACTTTTAAACCTATCTGTCCATATGTATTTTTATTTTCTTTTTGGATAATGGATAATAGATAAAACACATGGTTAAGTACGTATTGTTAAAAAAAATAAGTATGCGTTTCCGCAATACGTATAGCACAGTCCCCCTGGCTTTCTGTCTGTCCACCTCAGACCCCCCACTGGAAAGAGGCTGGTGCTGTCCCGTATAAGAGAGGATAGTATTTAAAAGTCAAACAGAGTGGTTAACTTATAGCATGATAGTTATTCTGCCAGCACTTCCTTTAGACATACCTATTGTAAGTACTTTCATAACTAGGTTTTAACAATTATCATTCTGAAACTTGTCATCAGATATCTTATCCAGAAGCAATCTATATAGACAAGCAGACACAGGGTGGGAGAAAGGGGTATAACTACCCAAGAAGACATTTTATCCTGATCAAATACTACATGAATATGAAGATAAAAGTCTTAGAGACATAAAGATAAGAACTTTAGGTAGGTCACTGATTATATGGACATGCAGAATATGTGACCAGATTGTTTGCCAAGAGCTGGTGCCTAATCTGTCCAGAACTAGGCAGAACTTTTTTATTATAGTATTAAAACATTTTATTGAACATAGCCTTTAATCCAGGGGTTCTCAAACTTTTTTTTCAGGACCCCCTTTGAAAATATTTTAAACTGTGATGATCCCACCCCAAAAGAGATGATTCCATCCCCCTAGCCATGCCACCTTTACTGGCACACACAGGGACTGACAGCTCACAACCCCCCCCCATAATAACCTCATGACCTGCTGAGGGGTCACAACCCGCAGTTTGAGAACCCCTGCTATAATCGCACAAGAAGCATCAGTTGTCAGATAGGAGCAGCTGACTTAGTGCCAGAACTATCAAGCTCTTAACCTGATCACTGTCACACTCACGTAAAGAAAATTTGCAAAACTGGGTCAAATGAATAAGAGGCTGTTGCAGGCTTTAAGCAGTCTTGCTTTCTCACTCAAAATATCTCCTTTTATTGAAATGTTCAACTGAAAGTGACATTTTCACATACTCATACACGTGCTGCGTATATAACTGGAAAACAGTTCCATAATTAGACTTTAAATTAATAATGATTAAGATTAATATTGTTGAATACACATTCGAGAGCTTCTCTCTTCTGGTTGGAAATATCATCTCTTCTATCCTCAGGATGACAGTCTGCTGGGATATTCAAAGGGAGTTCACACTCAGTTGAAAAGCTGTACTAGATTACCTTAAATTGGTATTTAAACCAATTTAGTTAAATTGGTACAAACACTCATATTAGTTTCTCTGCCTGAATTTAAACCTATTCGTAAAAGCTTGTCTACACAGGAAATTGACTGGAATAATTATTGAACTTTAAATCGCACCCTATCTTATTCTGGAATAATTCCTCTATGTAGACAAGCCTAATCAACATACACCTAAATTGAAATGAGCCTGATTTAAACAGGAAACCAGAGTGTCCATTCAGCCTTTTTTACTGGTTTAACTAAGGGTAAATCTACACTAGAAATGCTACAGCGGCACAGCTGTAGCGCTGCTGCTGCACCACTGTAGCGTAGACACTTATTACAGGAACAGAAGGGGTTCCTCCATTGCTGTAGTAAATCCAACTCTCTGAGAGGTGGTAGCTAGGTCAGTGGAAGAATTCTTTTGTTAACCTAGTACTGTTTACACTGTGGCAACTTCTGAGGTAATTCTGTGCCAAAAAATTAAATTCCGCACACAATTTTTTACAATTCTGCATATTTTATTTGTCAAAATAACACAATATAATCATGTTAGTTTTAATTTATTTGGTAATTTATTTCAAAATACCTGTCAGTAAGTATGTCTGTAACAAAACAGACAACAAAAAAGATTTAGGAAATGTTTTTGACAAATTGATTCCTTACTAGGCATATTAATACAGAACTTTGAGTAATAATTCATTTAATCTGCAATACAGAAACATATTTCCCACACCCCTCAGAAGCAGTGCAAAGGCTTGGGGGAGTCAGGGATAATGGAGGAGCTGAGAAAGAGAGAAGTAATGACTGGAAAGGAGCCTGGGAGTGAACCTGGAGGGTTGTTGTGTGTGGGTGGGAGAAGTACGGAACAGGGTTTTTTTTGGGGGGGGAAAGTTTGTTAGGGAGATGGGGTGCCTGCCCCATGCAGACACTGGCTGACCCCTAGCCTCTCCCATTCAGTCAGGCACATCTGCCCTTTCCCCATGTTTCCTGGCACCGCCACTCAGCCAACACTTCTTCCCCTATCCCCATGTGTCCCTGCACTCCCTCCCTGTCCCCATGCACTCCTTCCCATCCCCATGTCTCTGCACCCCCACTCAGCCACCCCTCACCCCATGTTTCCCTGCACCCTCTCCCTTCATATCCCCTCCCCCACATCCCTGAACCCCCACTCCCATTCAGACCCTGCCCCACAACTATCCCTTCTGAACCCCAGTCTTTGACCTGCCCAACAGCCCCATGTGCCCCACTCTGTCTGTTCCCCCCCATATCCTATCCCAAAAGCAGCCTTTGCACTCTCTCTCTCTATCAGCTGCTGGCTGCTACTGTGAGCCAGCTGCCCTTTATTCTGGTGCCACAGCAGCCCCTGGTGGGCAAATGGTGTAACTGCAACGCCTCTCAGCCAGAATGTATTTTCTGTGGAGAAAACAAAATCTGTGGGGGACATAAATTCTGTGCATGCGCAATGGTGCAGAATTTCCCCAGGAGTAATCAGGGCTTTAGTCAGCTTAATTACATCACACAGGGCATGCAATTTTTCACTTCCCTAAGCAATGAGGCTATCCGACCTAACTAACACTGACCAGCTCTAAATCAGTTTCGAATCTCACCTTCAGTTAAATCAGTACAACTTTTTCATGTAGGCCAGATCTACACTACCAAGTTTTGCTGGCACAGCTATGTCAGACAAGGGTGTGAAAAAAATCCAGCCCCCTCACTGACACAGTTATGCCTTCAAGCACTTCCCCCTGGATCTCTTGATAGTATAGCTTATGCCATTCTAAGTGCTCTGAAAACCAAACACTTATTCACATTGCTTTGAAATTTGGAATGCCTCATGTGGATATGGGATAGCATTAGTGAACCAAACCTGGGGTAATTTGATTGAGGGATTCCTGAGTTAGGCCTCATCTATATTAGCACTTATGCCAGCAAAACTTTTGTTGCTTAGGATGTGAAAAACACACCCCTTCAGTGACATAAGTTTTGCCGGCATAAGTGCCTGTGTGGACAGTGCTATGTTGGTGGCAGATACTCTCCTGCTGAGATAGATATGGCCGCTCATTTAAGTGGTTTTATTATGTTGGCAGGAGAGCTCTCTCCCACATGCCTACATAACATGCCTACACACGTGCTCTTACAGCAGCACAGCTATACCGATACAGCTGTGCCACTGTGAGTTAAGTGTAGACTGGCCCTTACAGTCCCACCCCAAAACTAATTTCTTTTTGCTGCCTTGTACTGGTAAAATGAGAGATACTACTGAATGGATGAATCACTGACCAAATTGAGATTGAGTGCCGTGAACTCACCCTTCAATTAACATAACTAAGAATAGTTAATCACAAGCTCCAGCCTAAAACAAAAGGAGTTTGCTACAATTTGTGAGGCATGGGTGGCCATTTTATTTTGGGGGGAATGTATGTAATCAAAGTCTTTGGGGGTAAAATTAGATGTGTGAATGCTTGCTAAGAGGCAAAGAGTATTAGGAGGTGGAGGAGTGGGGGAAAAGAGAGAGGTTTAGGGCTGCAGCATGTGGAGTGGGGCATGGGGAAAGGGATAAATGGGGATGGATGGTAGGGAAGGGGAAGAGACATTGGGGGCTCAGGTGAGGAAGGAATGGCATCCCTTCAGCTCTGCCAGTGCACCCAAACCCCATGCACCCCAAACTTCTTTTTCTGAAACCCCTGCTCTGCTAATGCACTCCAACCCATGCACAAACCCTGCACATATCCACCGTTTCACTTAGGGTTTGTCTACATGGGAACACATCAGGAAAGTTAATCCGAATGATTTTTTAAAGTGATTAGTTAAAGCGCATTAAATCCCTGTGTGGAAGCTCTTAATTAGAATTAAAGTGGCCTTAATTCAGTTTAATAAGCCACATAAAGGCCACTTTAATTCTAAGTAAGAGCATCCAGACAGGGATTTAATATGCTTTAACTAATGGTGTGGTGTTTCCAAAGAGACACAGCGTGGAAGTTTAGAACTAACAGTGCAGATACCTTGACCACTGAGGGAAAAGAAATATGGGCACTGCCAGGGTTACCAGCATGTGGATTCTGGGTGATTTATGGATCACAAGTTGCAGAAGAACAAAGAGTACACCATAACAGGGGGATTGCTGACTAAATGCTGATGTGGATGGAGAGGAGTGGCCTGCATTGACATCATGTTTTGTTCCCTGCGCAGTGCCTTACCGGTGATTTAAGAGATTGTGATATATCAGACATTGTGATGATTCACTTGGATGGTTTTGATCTGGGCCTTATTCATGGTGTGCTCTTGATACAATGTCTGAAAGCAAATTTGGACCACACCAGAGATTTGTGTCCAGGAGCTGACAGTGATTATGCAGAGACTTAACTAAATCAAAGAAAACTAAAGAGACAATATGAAAGCTATTAAGTGTCAAAAGAACATTAAACAGGAAAATGGAGAGTTCATGGCTCACCAGAAAACATGTACAATATGGCATAGAAACATTACAAGCTCTGACATCCCACTGTTTCTCAGGGATGGGATATGGCTCTTGAAGAGCGGTTAGAGGATCTCTCTCTCAAACATAAAGCTTGGTCAACATCTTGGAACAGAAACACCATTTGTGATTTCTCTCACTGGCCCTGCCGCAAACACCACCTTCCAACCATTCTGACACACAATCCCATTGTAGCAGAGATGCCCTTCGCTCCAGGCACTGCATGTGAGTCAGGTTATAGAAAGAGGGGAAGTAACAGCAATAGAAGTGTTTGTATACCTGGGAGTGAAGACTTCAGGGAGATGCCTTCCCTGTTTGAGAGTGGGTGGCCCCAGTACAGTAGAGGGGAGGAGGGAACGCAGTGAATAGGTCAGGGGCATGATTGGGATGGTGTGCCGAAGTGGGTTTGGTGGGGCCCAGCTGATGGGGGGAAGAAGGGGGGTGAAGAAGGATGGAGGAGCTGGCTGGCTTAGTATGAAAATTATGGGGCATGATACATACAGCTGCCTAAATGACCACCAACTCCTACCAACAACATATCTTTTTTCTGTTTAAAAACAAAAACAAAAAAAACAAACTAGGAAATTCAATGGCAAAAAACTACTTTAATACAGAGTTAAAGTTGCTTGGTGTTATGTTTTCCCCTTACAGAATGCTGAGCTGAGAAAAATTCAAGTCTTTGAAAACCAGGAAAGGCATAGTTAAGTTTCCTTCTTTCAGCAATATCCCAATACACCCCGTTAACTCACATGCCACATACATTTCCCCCTCCTTCCCCCTGTGGCTGAAACGTACAAGCTCCTCATCTCCTTTTACAACCCATTCACTCTCAATCCCAGGATTGCATCTAATACTATTAAAGGATGAAGGGGAAAAAAAATGGTTGCCCACACCACCTTCCCTCTACCCTCTTTAAGGAGTGCCTCAATAGGCACATAGCATACATTCAGAGTGCACTATGGCACGATAAGATTCAGCAGGTTTCATAGATGATCTGGAAAAAAGGGTAAATCAGTCAGGTGGCAACATTTGCAGATGATACTAAATTACTCAAGATAGTTAAGTACAAACGGACTGCAAAGAGTTACAAAGAAATCCCACAAAGCTGTGTGACTGGGCAAAAAAAAGGCAGATAAAATTCAATGGTGATAAATACAAAGTAATGCATATTGGAAAATATAATCCAACTATACAAACCAAACGTTGGGGTCTATATTAGCTGTTATCACGCACGAAAGATCTTGGAGTAGTGGATAATTCTCTGAAAATATCTGCTCAGTGGCAGTCAAACAAGCTAATAGAATGTTAGGAACCACTGAGAAAGCGATCGATAATAAGATAGTTAATATAATGCCACCATCTAAATCCATGGTACTGCCACATGTTGAATACGGCATGAAGTTTTGGTTGTCTCATCTCAAAAAAAATATATTAGCATTGGAAAAAGTACAAAGAAGGGCAACAAAAATTATTATGGGCATGGAACAGCTTCCATATGAGGACAGATTAAAAAGACTGGGACTGCTCAGCTAGAAAAGACACATCTGGGGCGGATATGATAGAGGTCTAAAAAATCATGAACTGTGTGGAGAAAGTGAATACAGTTGTGTTATTTACCTCTTCATATAACACACAAATCAGGGGTCACCCAATGAAATTAATAGAAGCAGGTTTAAAACAAACAAAAGGAAGCACTTCACACAACGCACAGTCAACCTGTGGAACTCATTGCTAGGGGATGTTGCAAAGACCAATAGTATAACTGGGTTCAGAAAGCAATTAGATAAGTTCATGAAGGATAGGTCCAGCAGTGGTTATTAGCCAAGATGGTCAGGGATGCAACCCCATGCTCTGGGTGTCCCTGAACCTCTGACTGCCAGAAGTTGGAACTGGACAACAGGAGATGGATCACTTGATAATTGCCCTGTTCTGTTCATTCCCTCTGAAGCATCTGACACTGGCCACTGTTGGAAGAGAGGACACTGGGTTAGATGGTCCACAGGTTGGACCAAATATGTCCATTCTTACGTCCTTCTGAGATCACAGATACTGAAATACACCACACAGGTAAAGTTTAATAGCCACGTCACAGCCTTTTACAACTCCCTTACATTTCCTCACAGGAGAGCATCTTGACCCACGTATTCACTTAATGACTGTTAAAGCACTAGAATCCTCTCATATCCCACCTCATTGCTGACAAGACCTTTTGTAATAAACGTCCTATTCCCTGCTATTGACATAACCTATGCAATTCTGCATAGAAATGATGTGCCCTGAAGGTACACATGCAGCTCTTCCCTTTGCTCAGATGCTGGTGGGTGCAAAACATAGCTCTCCTCATATCATAGTCACAGCTGTGGCACACACCTCAGTGTAATCCACACTTCCTCATATCACAAACACACCTTTACCAAAACAGGCCAAACTACTGTACATGTAGCACCTAACACACTCACTGCACCTGGAATGTATGCAAAAAATTTTCATTGGCTACCACCAGTTCCAGGGAACAGAGGGAAGGTGGTGAGGGCAACCTTTTTTTCTCTCTCTCCTTTAATAATGTTAGGTGGAATCCTGTGGGTCAGAGTGAATAGACTAAGAGGAGGTGAAGAGCTTGTACATTTTAGCAACTGTAGGGTTGGCAAAGTAAAGGTACATGTATTAATGGGGCATATTGGGACATTGCTGAAAGAGGGCAGAGTTAAGGTTGGCTAGAGAACCTTAACTGTGCATGTTCTGGTTTTCAGAGATTTGAGTTTGGCTCAACTCAGTGTTCAGCAACAAACCTCAACTCTGCAGTCATGTCAGGTTTTTTCCCTCCCCACTGAATATATGTACAGAATAATACCTGGTTAAGCATGACACAGAGGTGGCCAGAATATCCTCCCATTTAGTCTGGCAGCCATGGGAATAATAATTCTGTGAATGGTTACCTCAGCTGTGCATTTCAGCGCAGTCGACCCCCTCTGCATGCTTTAGCCACTGACCAGCAAATGTCAGGAAGCAGGAGGCTCTGGGAGACAGTGTCTGATGAATATGGTACCACTGTTCGAAAAATATTAGTAAATTTGCTAAACTGCATTTCTAAATTTAAATATTTAGCCTGTGGAGCTCAGATATTTTGTCCATAGATCTCAAAGTGCTTTATAAAGATGAGTAAGGGCTACTCTACCAATTTTATAGATGGGAGCAGAGGTAATTCACTTGTCCAAGAGGTTAATTCACTTGTCCAAGGTCTTGCTGCAAATGGCTGGCAGAGATGGGAATTTAATTCAGATCCTCTTATGCCTTATCTCATAGGCCAGTCAGCTCCTAAAATAAATCAAGGTTAGTCCAAAAAAAAAAAAAAAAAAAAAGAAGCTACTGTCTTCCACAGGACTTCAATATGTGAATTCTATGTACCAATTCTTATTACATCGGTTATAATAGTGGCTACAGGAAGCTTACAACAAAGTCCCCCTGTGGCTTGCTGTGAGTTAATGCTTATATCACGAACAGGAGATTCAGTAAACAACAACAATAGCAGCAATAAAACCAAGAAACACTCTGCTCTAAAGAAAAGCCAAAGAACCATTTTAAAGGAGATAACAATTTTCATGAAGAACTAACCACATTGGAGATTTGTGTTTAGTGGAAGAAAAAATATAATAGTATGTGAATTTTAAATATTCAATTATTTTAATTTCAGTACAACAGTGATTCAATACACAGTACATTCTCTGAATCTGTGAGTTCAATCCTGCTTCACTTGTTCATGAAGCCAATGGAGTCACACTAGAGAGAAATCTTATTTATAGACTCAACTGAACTGCTAGCATGAATGAGATAAGCAAGATTTCACCTATTATGGCCAGTTAAGATCCCTGCCTGCTTATTATATATTAATACTTATGTTGTTAAATTATTCTAAAATACTTAAATTTCATCTAGTCAAGCATCAGTATTGATCGTGGCCTACATCAAATAGTTCCAAGTAAATGGTATGAAACCCCCCCACCTTTTCAACTGACAGTTTATTTAAATAACTCACAGGAAAAATGTGAGACTATATTTCTTACTCTGTTTCTTCACTCCAGATATAAGGACAACTGGCAATATTTTATTCAGTTCAAACAGTGAGATCACATAGTTTGCTAGCTAGATGTAATGCAAACCAATAATTTTGATCAATGTGCAATTTATATAAACAACAAATGTACTGCAGTCACCGAGGATATCTGTACGAGTACAGTTTATAGCAGCAAGCCATTTGTTAGCACTGTGACCTAGATTTCAGTTTTCCTATATTTAGTTATTTTACACATCTGACTTCCCAGAATGCTCCAATCTTGCCTACTACAGTATGCAGGGTAGCTTCAACACTGCACAGAAGTTTTCTGAAGTAACTTAAGCCTGAAAGTTCATTTTAAACAATCCCTCCTGGAACTCCAGGGTGAACCAGAGAAGCATATCCCCTTGCCACATCCCATCAGTGGTGAGGTGTGCGCCCACTGCATAACACTTGACCCTGACCCTCCCTCCATGTTGGCATGACCCTACTTCCTGTCTGTCCCTTTTGCTGTGTGTTATGCCTAACGAGAGACAGGAGGGGCTTGGATTGTGCCTAATCATTGTGAGGCGAGAGCAATAAAAGTGCACTTGTGCTGTGCCCTAGCTTGCGGGCCCCAGGAGCATCCGGTTACAATCTGGCCCCCAAAGGGTGCTATAAAAACTTCACATTCACTGCACCAGTTTGCCAGCAGCCAACATGGCATCTTCATTTTCTTAGACAAGATTTTACCACAATTGCTGCAGTGTGACAGATGCTGAGTTTTTAAGAGCACCCACTTCAATAAAAGGGAAAACTCCATTGTGACATAAAAGTTATTTTAATCATTGTGGTACACAGAATTAAAAAAAGAGAAGTCAGTCAACTATAAATATAAAAGTGTCTCAAATAAAGATTCATTAACAAATGTGGCAGGAAGCTGTCTTTTTAAAAAACAAACAAACAAAAAAACCCAGTAAACCTTTTATTGCAGCGTATGCTTCAGTATCAAAAGGAAGCTGTGAGGAGGTATAAAAGAAGAGTTCTGAAGGTCAGGTATAATGATCAGATGTGTGTATTAAAAATACTGCATTTATAATTGGGCAAATACTGCAAAAAGTATTAGCAGGTATTTATTTAAATAAAAATTGTGAATCCACTTCAATATTCATCATCCACTTTGTTTGCTTTCCAGAAACCTGCACACAAGTTCATTTTTGTATGGAAGACTTTTAAAAAAAATGTCCAATACTCCTGAAAATGTTGCTGGAATAGTGGCAACAGGCCTTCTGCATCAATTAGTAGGGTGAGAAAAAAACATAGATCTGAATGTAAGAGGGTAAAAAAATTAATCAAATTCCAGAAGCTGTCTCTCTAGGTGGAGTGCTAGCATAAGTGAAGAAAAGAGAAATATTTCCAACAATCAGATGAAAAACCTCCCATTTTTGGTTTAAACCAGTGGGACTGAACATGGGTGCAAGGGGCCTGTGCTAACAAATCCTTCTGCAAAACTGGGGCCTTAAACAGAAAAGATGGACTTTAAAACAGGTTGAGAATAAAGGCCACACTTCTTTGGACTTTATAAGAAGAGTACAAAAAAATCCAAATCCTCTTAGTTTTCCAGCTACTCAGCCTCAGAGCTGGAAAGGCTGGTTTCTCATGGCATGGCAAAGTCAGGGCATCATTTTAAAAATAATTCAGCATTTACTATTTGTTGGATAAGAGGATCCATATTTTTCTGATTGAGTGGGACCACTTTATTTGTCACTATCGCTATAACAGTAGGGCTTCTAAATAGAATATAAAAATAGGGCATTCCTATCCAGTTAGGTATAATACATCTCACAACAGTCAGATTCAGGAACTAGATAAACTTAATCCAGAACAGTAGCACATCATGAACAAAATACATAAAATGAATGTTAAAACAACTCTGTAATATTGATTGCACAAAAGGCATTTTGTAACATATGAAAAGCAGAAATGTAGTGCGATGAGTGAGGCCTGGTCTACACTTACCTTAAAATTTGGTGGCAGTTGATGAGAGTTACGCAAGCTATGCAGAGTACCTTGCGTAACTCCCGTTGACTTCATAACTTCTCTTCTACGCGGTGTCTTCACTGCGCCGTGCCATTTGAGGGGGTGGTTTTAACAAGTCGACTTCCAGATCAATTGAGCAGGTCTTCACTGACCGCTCAATCGATCCGGATAGATCAGTGTTTCTCAATTGGTGTTCCGCGGAACCCTGGTGTTCCGCGGGAACACTGTTAGGGTTCCGCGAGCAGCGGTTCTCCGCGCCGCCGAGAGCAGTGGTTCTCCGCGCCGCTGAAAAAGGGAAGATGTCTCGGATTTTCTGGCGGAGGGTATCCAGTGTAAGTGTAATTTAAGTGAGAAATGCTGACCTTTGCTTATTTTGACATTTGAAGACTGTTAAGAGTTTGGGGGGTTCCGCAATTATTTATGGAGTTCAAAAGGGTTCCGTGGCCAAATTTAATTGAGAAACACTGGGATAGATCAATCTGACGGCACTGTCAGTGAAGACGTACTCTGAGACTGGAGAAAATGGGTCAGGTTTCAGGAAGGAAGGATTTTGTTTGGTGTGACACCTGGAGCTTCGGGATGCACACTCATAGCCAGCTTGCTACCAGACAAACACAGGCCTCTCAGCACGTAACACTGGCCTCAAGGCATACTCAATAAAGCTCTCTTCCCTACAACTCAGCCTGCCTGCTGTCATCACTTACTTCTAATGAAACAAGAGCAATAAGAAATATAGGGTCAGCTCAGAGAAACCTCCTACAGAAAAAAGTCTTCATGGAGCTTTTCCCCAGATTGTTCTGTGGTGCTGAAGTTTGCCTCTTATTAGAATAATCAGGGGTTCAGAACCTAAGATCGCCCACACTCAATACCTATCTCAGACACTTGATCTCTGTGCTGACTCTGGGGTCTCTGCCTCCATTCCAGGTCTTTGTTAATGCGGCTACAGTGGAGTCTTTCTGCCAGTTCTTTGTCTGGTCTCTTGCAGGCAAACTCAAGCAGAGAAATTAATACAGGCAAGGAGAGGGACTTTCATTTTGCCTTTAGCAACATTTCCCTGTCTCATTTCCAGGGGAAACATTCTATTACTTTATTTAGTAGGGCATGGTCTCCAAACAGAAATGTAGCAGCGGCATTGGATGTACCCTCTTTGTCTGGCATTAGTCTAATAGTATTCTCACAGTGAAGACTAAATTAGCTTCATGTGCCTGAAGTTTTGGAAGATTCTATTTTCATCATGCTTCTGCACTGATGCTTCAAATGCTAACATAGTACTGGGATCACCTAGCTCCACATCCCACTGCCTCATGACAATCAAGGATCAAACGCTTGTGCAAACAGGAAATCCCAGTGAACTCCAAAGTAGAGGAACAAATCTTCTCTGTGGGTACATTCAAGCCAGGAAAACTGAGTGGTTAAACCCAGGTCATTTTTAATGTCACATCTGGGACAAGTACTGTTGGGAAATACATTGGGCCAAATCCTCACCTCGTGTAAATCAGGACAGCTCATTTAATCTCAGTGGTATAACCCAAGGTATGTACAGCCATGGTAGCTTCAACCTTACAAAGCAACAGAAATTTGGTGCATTATTTTAGCATAAGTAGGCAGGGCCACAGTGAATAGTAACTGACATCTTACTGCCAGTCTCTCTGGAAGCTGAGAACTGAACAGTCCTGGAAAGTGAGCAATGCTCTGACCCCTTGAGATGATCTTTCTGCAGAAGAGTTAGGGCACATTGGCAGGGCAAAGTGCGGAAGCTCTCACTGTCACTGCCTATGCAATATTTATCCTGTGGCTAAAAAGAGGTCTTCAGCCTCCATGGTATTCACTGAGATAGCCTTTCACGTAATTTTTCTGGGTAAAACAACAGAATACTCAAAGAACAGAAAACACTCCTAAAAAGAAATGCAGCAAAATAAATACATTGTCATCCTTGAAATCACACCATCTCCTTTGAAATTAAATATAAATAAATAAACAAATAAATAAAAAAGATGTTGCTTTGAATTTCTTCTGGAATTTTCATAATCTATCTGAAATGGTCTTTCCCTCATCATTTATCTGTCTATTTAGATTGTAAATTCTGTGCGGGGTCTCTAACTGCACATATGCTAATGTCCAGCACAAAAAGGCCCTGATCTTGGCTGGAGCCACTAAGTGATACTATAATACAAATAATAACATGAGATTCCTTATCTATAAGTTCTGTTCTATTTTAAGCTATTAACTTCATTAAGTCTCATTTATTTTTTGTTTCATGACAAGCAATGAAAAGAGCCATGACCCTGGCTTTTCTGAAAGATTTTTTTGTAACTATAAGATCTTGTTAGCGATAAAGCTCCAAGGATGCAAAATACAGATAAAAAGGGTCATCAATAATGATACTGCTCATTGGGTCAAGACACTGGTTAGTTATATAAAAAGATCAGTTTGTTTAGTTTTCGGAAAATGTGTGACCAGAAAGAAACTATCAGGAATATATCTACAGTAGACCCTCAGAGTTACGAACACCTCGGGAATGGAGGTTGTTTGTAACTCCGAAACGTTTGTAACTCTGAACAAAACGTTGTGGTTGTACTTTCAAAAGTTTACAACTGAACATTGACTTAATACAGCTTTGCAACTTTACTGTGCAGAAACAAAAAATGCTGCTTTCCCTTTATGTTTTTTAGTAGTTTACATTTAACATAGTATTGTATTGCATTTGCTTTTTTTTTTTTTTTTGGTTTCTGCTGCTGCCTGTTTGCATACTTCCAATTCCAAATGAGGTGTGTGATTGACTGGGTCAGTTCGTAACTCTGGTGTTAGTAAATCTGAGGTTTTACTGTATACCAAGTCTGAGTTGGAAATGGATGGAAATGCTGGTTAATTCAAACAGGCGGGATATCTAAGAATCCTTCCAAGGGGCCCGATTAAGTTCTCACTTATACTGGTTTTATACCACTGTAACTCCATTTACTTCCAAGGAGTTATTTCTGCTTTACACCAGTGCAAGGAAGATATAACAGACCCAAAGTAAATAAGATTCTGGGCCTGATTCTTCACTGTGTGACATCACTTTTATGCCAGTGATGCTCTTCTGAAATGAATGGTGTAAAACCAGCTTAGGTGGGTGGAGAAACAGGCCCAATGAATTAGTTTTGACCATGGAGGGTCTGACTCTTCATGTCCTCCCACACTGCGCATTCATTTACCCTGGTGCTAAGCGGGCGTCAAACCCTGACAAAGCAGAAAAGTTTTACATGCACTTATCACTTGCTCTGCATAGATATACATGAATACACAGGATGCAAGGGAGTGGAGAATTGAAAGACTAGTGCCTAATCCTGCTTCCACAGAAGTCAATGGCAAATTTTCCATTGACTGCAACTGACGACGAGGATGGGGCTCCAGATGGCTTCACTCTTACAAAAACCAAAATGTGGAGTTTTTTTTACACCTGCAGTTCTAGTACAAAAGACCTGAATACATCCGACCCAGAGATCCCTTTTCTATCATTTAAGCAATTAATTTGTTGAAGTGCTGCTGTGAACAGGGTGGAGATATTGCCGCTGGACATAAAGAGTAAAACATATATGACAACATAGATGCTTTCTTGGTGAAACAAACCAAATTGCAGCATAGAACAGTATTATAGAATCTGACAGTAAGGTGCTGATTTGCTGCTTTGAATGATGCAAATTCAATCAGTAAATCGCCAGCTTTCACAGAAAATCCTTCAGTAAGATGAACCAAACCAAAATCCCCAGAATTTGCTCTTCTTCCCTTGGAACATTATAAACACGTTTAACTTTTTTTTCTGCTGTATTTTACTCCCACACTCTTGAAACTGCATGTAACATTTCTTGATTTTATTTTCAGCAAATAGATATATTGCCTTTCCCATGTACCCAGTTTCTTACAAATCATGCTTCAGCAAATGTAGTAAGAGATTCAAAATCACTTAACACTTGTTTAAAGGTTCCATTTGTCTTTGCCTACTGTATCTGGATGAACTGAGATGCTGAATTACTGCAATAAGCCTCTGATTAAGCAAGGTACTTCAGCATGTGAGTAGTCCCACTAAAGTCAAATTAAAGTTGGGCATTTGTTCTAAGTACTTTGCTGAATCAGGGCCTACGGCATATGCACTGTATCCACAGCCCTGTGTATTCTGTGGTATGTTGAATTTAAACTGTATGGGAAGTTCCCCTTATTTTTGTGGCACAGCAGTGCTGTGCTCTATGGCAGATGGAACATTTTGATGGAAGCTTAAGATAAATTAAAAAGCCAGAGGTATTTACTTACACATGAAAAAATAACAGCCAGTATAGTATTCTTTATTTTGATATTCAATTCAAATCTCAGTTTTGGCATGTGTATCAAGTGATGCATTCTCCTGATTTCTGGCATGCTTAAGATTTTTATAGCGTCTTGCAGAAGTTGTCGGGGAAAGCTGGAGTTTTTGGCAGGCTGCAGGCAGTCTCAACCTTTGGAACCCTGGAAAGAGTGGATTGTCACTGGGAACACTTGAGTGTTTTGGCCTGGGGAGTGAGGTATCATCTTCTTTATCCTCAGCTCACGGGAGCAGTGGAGGGGAGTTGAAATTCTGGGGGTGACTGAACTCCTAGTTCATTACCCTATTATTCCTGGACAGGAGGAGGTGAGAACTGCAGGAAGGAAGGGAAGGTGGGAGTCAAAGGAGGCAGACAGGCACCTGGGATTTCAAGTGAGGGATTCAATCAGTGCTAAAATGCAGACTTATTTGCCAAGGAAGATGGCCGAATTGAGGAAGGAGAGAACAAAACTGTAGTGGAGAAATTTCAATCTCTGAAAGAGGGTGTGGAGTTTGCAGGCCAATACCACAGCCTGCAGATAATCACAATCATGGGTCTCTCCTTCTTTCAGTTACATGGTCATCACTACCACAATAAAGAGTTTGGCTACAAATAGTAGAAAATCTACAATATGGAGAAAATTATGAATATTAGGGTAATGACAGCAGATAAGGTGGACAGCTGGTAAACAGCTATACAAGATCTTAATTCACATAGGTTTATCTACCCTAAAGAAAGTTCTCCAGATAATCTCAGTCCCAGCCATGTGAGAATTACAAGATAAATAGAGATGAGAAGAAAACAATTTTAATCAGAGACCCCCTCTGGATACAAAACCACCGCTCTGGCTGCCATGCTTACTTGCCCTAGAGAAGAACCCAATTCAGGAGCACCCAGGCATGCATCTGGACGATGCATTTGGTTTCAGGGGAGGGCTAGCAGGGAAATACCATTTACTCTGTGGTACATGCTACCCTTCCTGGTTGATTAACAGAGAGGCATTAATTGTGGCCTTCTGTCCAGAGGGAAAGTAGTATGACAACGACCTCTGTGAAGGAGAACGCTGGAAACACATCTAGGGAAAACTGACATGTCCCAGGATGACAGTATGATGTCCACAAACATTAAAGTAGGTCTGTTGAGAGGATATTTACCAGTTAAAAAAAAAGGAATAGAGTAAATAATTACAAAACTGAATTTTAAAAGTAGCAATCTACCAAGCTAACACAAAGAATAATACCCGTATCTCAGCTAATTAGATTCCCATACAGCCATCCCAGTTGATTACATTTTTTGCAAGTTGTTACTCTACAAAGCACTTTTTGAATCACTAGTTATGGTTACAGAACATACTACCAAACTGGAAAACCTCTCTATTCAGATGAATGGAAATGAAACTAATTAACACCATTGTAGAATTAGAAAATGATAACGTAATGAGTGTCTGTTTTGAATTATTACTTTTTATACACAGTGGCATCATTATATCTTCATGTTATTAACTGTAGCTTTTGGAGTGGGGGCGGAAATCAGTACTCTTAATTTAAAACTAAATCTTGTTCATTACAACTCCTTTTAAAAGCAATTTTCATGTATTTAGAGCAGGAGCATCTGTGTTTTTCCAACACTGAAATGAAACAGATAACAGAATAGTTATAGGAATGAAGAAAAACCTCTCATGGCCTCTTGCTACATTTTTGAGTAAGCACCTTTGAGCTCTCTCCTATCCTGCCCCTCACACTTGGGAGATGCTTCCTGTAAATATACACAAAGCCAACTCATTACCTTCAAATCTCTCTTCGAACTCTCCTTTGCTGTGATGCCTATAAAAAACTTTAAAACAGTTAGGCTGCTGGTGTGCTGACACTACTGCCAATCTCATCTCATTGGTTTTGTGGAAACATGAAGTTTGTCACAAAGGTAGTTTAAGCATGTAGCTGAAGGCTGAGAGGACGTTAGGAAATGTGCTGACTGATAAGAATGGTCAGCTAGGCTGGGCGAAGTTTTCTCTGAAGCTGAATGAGATAGCAAACTACTAACTGCCTCTTTCTTCTTGACTGAAGTTGTGTTTTTCCAATTTAGCAATAAGCTATGCGCATGCCTTCTTTTGTAACCAAATATGAGAAGTTCCTTGTACAGCTGTTTGTGCAACTCACCATTATTTCTTCTTTGTGTTATGCATGTTTAATGCATTTTGCTGTATAACAATGACTTTGTAATAAGTTTGTATAAAAACCCTCATGAGATGCAGATCAGGGGCGCAGTTCAGCTGAAGCTGTTGCCCCAGGTAATTACCTTGTAATAAAGGTCTTTTCCTTGCGCACCCAAACAGAAGTGAAGACTGTGTTTTCTTCTACAGTTTCTTGTACTGCCCTGTCAGTCTGTATTCATCTGTTGTCTTTTGTCTTATACTTGGACTGTAAACTCCTTGGGGCAGAGGCCATCTTTTTGCGCTGCTTTTGTATAATGCCTAACACAATGGTGTCCTCATTTGGGCTCCTAAGCATTACAGGAATACAAATAAATACTACTACTGATAAAGATATGAAGAAAGATTGTAAAGATTGAATGGTTGACCATAGAGAGAAGATGCAAAATGATAATGGTTTACAAAATGAATGGTATAGGGAAGATAGATCAAAAACTTCTATTAACTCTTTCAAAGAATATTAGAGCAAATGGACTTTCAATGAAACTGAAAGCTAGAAAATTTAAAACAGATAAAAAATGCTTTTTCCAAACAATTAGCCTGTGGAATCCACTGCCACAAGATAATATTGAGGCCAAGATCTTAGCAGGATTTAGAAAAAGATTATCATTTAAATAGAAAACAACATTATACAGTTAGAATAGTAAATATGAGAAAATGAAACCAGAGTTTTGGGAGGGATCATAAACTACCATGCTTCAGTGCATAATCCAACCCCTATATACTGGGGATTAGGATAAAACTTTTCCTGAGGCAGGTTATCCTATAACTGCCTACTGCAAGGTGTCTTCTACCTTCCCCTGCAGCAGCTAGCAGTGGGCGCAGGCTCTGACAGGACACTGGATTAGATAGGTCCACTGGTCTGAACTAGCATGACCATCTCTAATATAATCCAAGAGAAATTTTTCTATATCTGTAAAACCACCTTTTTCAGATTAGGCATTTATAGTAAGAGACTGTTTTCTGTTTATTATAAAAGAAATATCATCTTAAACTTTTCATATGTTTTCTTAGCAGAAAAATGTTTTGTTTTGGTTTTTTTGCTGCCTGTTAGAAATTCAGAGTCATGTAAGAGTTGGTGAATAACATGCCTACTTAATTCTCAGAGTAACTCTATAAAGTCTATGGAGTACTCCAGAGAAGAATTTGCCTCTTTGTATATATTTTCAAACTACTCAATAACAAATCCCTCCTTTGTGCTTTAAAAACACAGACAAGTAGGACAGATCCACTACTTCTGGGCTGCTGTTACGCTAGGCGTGTGGCAATTCTCTAAAAAGGGCCATATTTTTAGAGTTGAATATGCCCACCCTACACACACCCACTTCATATATCAGTTGAAAGATGATTTTATGTACATTTAGAAGAGGCATGATGTGGAGCCATCAAGTAGTGCTGTAAACCTGTAGGTGAAGTGAAACAATGGTACTCAAATGAGAAAAAGTCTCATTTTTGCACAGTTCCAGAAACATTACAACGTGCTTATGAGTATAGTGTTGACTGTTTGAGTTAATTTCAACACCTTAATATGGTATTTGTTGGTCAAAGCTAACAAATGACATTGTATTAAAAGATTTATATTGGGTTTGTATGGGCAAGTAGTTCTTTTTCAGAAATGACAAAGCTATTTAGCATGTGGAAAAAATGGCAAATATCAACATTTTGTAATATACTAACGTGAAATGTTTTCACATCACATATTGTTAATTTTCAAAGGATCTCACAAGTGGTTACAATAATTTTCTATATTTTCAGTTGAAATTTGTTGACCAGATCAGACCAGACTGAATGTCATGCACCAGTATCAATTGATTGCATTCCCATAGTTTGTACTCAATAATGAGGAGATATAAATGTACATGAATGCCTAATGTCATGTTTCTCCATTTGTAAACTTTAGATACTACCTTGTATGTACAAGTCTGCTTGGTAGTAGGTTTTAATTTGAAATTGCCTATGCATAGAGTACTAGCCTGTGAAATATTCTACAAACTAGCTTTTTAACTTAGTGACACTTATGCACAGGTCAGTATTAGTGTTAGAGATGACAATACACAGCTTCATATTATGAATATGAAAAAGCTAGGAGAGAAGGAAATGGCCAAAAAAGAAATAGTGAAGGCAAAAGTCCGCAAACAAGTCCTTGCCTCTGCACTGAAGTGGGATGAAGAGCATGTTACAGCTCTTATCAACCATGTCGTCAACAATATGACAAACCCATTTGGACCTGACTCACATCCAGAGGTGCTTATCCAACCTATTTACTGCACTGCATGTAACATCAGATGTACAAAAGTCTCTAGTGAAAATAGCAAATGCTGGAAAAGAACAAATGAAGAGATTTGTGAGAGGTGCACTTGATTCTGATCAGACCCGTAGCTTCTTCAGCCCAGTCAAGAAATCTGGTATCAACACATTGGCTGACATAGCCAAGACCACCAAATTTAAGTCTGGCAAGGGAGGGACAATCACAGCAGTTATCAGTCCAGAAATTGTTTTCTGCAAAGCCCTGTCCTTAGCAGCCTGCAAAGATGATGTTTCAATGGCAATTGTCTTTACTCACTCAATAGAACTTGTGCCTATGTCACTCTGCCATGCTGATAGAACATTGAAAAGAACAGACAAAGCTGAATTAGGGCATCAGCTGGAAGCTCAAGCTGAAAGAATCCACGAACTAAGGGATACAACAAAGACACCACAGTGTACATCAGACGTGCCTTGGCTGTGATATGAATGATGGCTGGAGACAAATTCCACATTCAATGAATTGAATGTTGAGTATTTGAGGCAGGTCCTAAAAGGATTTGACAAAGCTAATTCTGTAAGTGAAGTCTTTGATCGATACAACAACAGTAACTCTGTGAAAACTGCAGAAAGACAGCACTGGACAGGATCTAGGGGCAGATGCAAGAAATACCAAGTGATTGGTGGATGCCCTGCACCAACATGGAAAAAGTTTCTAAATGTGACATCCAACAAGCAGTCACTTGTAAAATTTGTCTCTGACTATATGGTTAAAAATGCACCCGAAAGTGTAGGAGCAAACTCAACAAAAACTCTCCTCCTTGCTGGAGGCTTTTCCAAGAATGAAGTTCATCAGGTACTGAAGAAGTCCACGATCTGTACAGTACTCCAGAGGAAATAGACACAAGGATGCTTCTGTATGCAGTCTGTGCCAATATGGCTTTTGAGTCTCTTGATGTCAAATAAACCACAGTAATTAGATCACCTGATACAGAGGTTTTAGTCCTTGCTGTTCTCTACTGTCCAGAAATGGAACACATGTATATGATGTGGATTGAAACAGGCAACTGAGAAGTGCCACTTCACCTGTGCATGCAATTTGTGACACACTCACTCCTGACTTCTGCAACATACTTCCTGCTATATGGACATAAACAGGATATGACGGTGTCATCTCTATTTGATAATGGGAAAATCTGTGTTTAATATTGTCAAAGCAAAAGGGAGCATACCGCTTCAGAGATCTTGCCAAATTGGGAGAGAGTGATAAACAAGCTGCAATTTCTGCAGCAAGGATGTTGATAGCAGTGCTGTATGACCAGAGTGAGAAAGGAGACTCTCAGAGACCTGAACTGCTTGAGCTTCAGTCTAGCTATTTACAAGGAAAAGTCACTGGCCAAATTCCCACCATGTGAGGACAATTTTGAACAGCATGACAAAAAAGCATCTTGGCAAACTAAAATATGGATTTCTTCACACATACCAGATATTGTATCACCACTGCAATATGGATGGAAAAGTGTGGATGATGAACTACTTCCTGTGTCCTTCAAGGACCAAATGGCACTTGAGCTTCCACAAGATCTTATTCATGCCTGTACCACGAGGGGTCGATGTACAGTCAACTGGGTCTGTACTCAAAACAATCTTCCCTGCACAGAGCTATGTACAATGCAAGGCAATGAAGACTGTGGTAACCTGCAGACACTTGACAAAGATCATAATGATCAACAAAAATGATGATAATGATGTTGACTAGAAATGTCACCAGCGCTATTACACTTCAATGATACCTCTACAAATTTATTAGATTTTGTTTTACCCTTTAAGATTGTGACCTCAAAGCATCACAACAAAAACAATTTTATGTTTTGAAATAATACACACAGAGTCATTAAGCTAACAGAAACAAATGCAAATATTTCAAAGTGGTCATTTTAACATACTGATGGTATTACTGTTTATCTTCATTTATATGGAAACAGCACCACTTGACAGCTCCACATCACATCTTATCTTGAAGTAGACATATTAAGCTTTCAAATTCATATGGCCATTGTGATCATCTATTGTGGCCTCCTATAAAACAGGCCACAGAACTTCCCCAAAATAATTTGCAGAGCGTATCTTTTATAAAAACAATGTACAATGTGCGTGTGCATAGAAAGGGTACATTAAGTTGATCAAATCACCTAAAACATTGTTTTGACTGTAAGACAGGGCCTGTAAAAGAAGTCAGAATGGTCAGGTTAGGTGCAGAGTCTGGGTTGTGGACTGGGGGCTTCCACATATTGGACCCTGCCTGTATATATTATATCCCTAATTATTGCTCAAGAACACTGACTGTACACTCAGGCCTTCTGTGGGCATGTGGACATTCTCTCCAAGATGTGAAAAATCCATGGAGGGGAAGATATCGATGCTTCTAGTAGTAATATTTTATCTTGCTTAGAGCTTCTGAAGTCACACTAGATTTTCAGGGGAATATAACATTAAGAGTGGCTATTCCCTACTCCTTCCCATCTAATCCTAGCTATTTCTCTGGCTCCACAGTTGTTGGGTGAGAAGACATAAATAGTTAGCTTTCCCCTATATATATAAAAACAGAATGATCAGGCTTTAAAGTAAGCATCTTATTCTTCATAAGAGCAGACAAGAAAGACTTATTTTCTATACATTAAAAATGGTAAAAGCACAATAGCCAGGAACATGTAAAAGGTACAGCATGGAACAAATATAAGAATGATTAACAGATGACAAAGGAAACAGATTTGAGATTAAACTAATGCAACACACTCTTCATCTTGAGACCACTTAGAAACTGAAGCTGGTGCAGAATGTAGTGACCCATTTGTTGACCAGAGTCTTGCCAGCCACACATAACAATGATACCGTGGGGGGTGAAGTGGGTGAGGATAAATTTCCAGGTACCATTCAAGGTACAATGGGATTGACTTCCAGTGGGAGATGGGCACTTAATGCCCCTTTGAAAGTCTCCTTTTAAACCATCTGGGACCTGGTAACTGCTTCTCTCTCTTCATGCCATACAGCCACAGTTCAGTCAGTAGAGGTGCTCAGGCTTGAACTCCTTCACTATTAAATGGCAAAAACCTCTCTTAATTCCAAATTATGGTTGCCTGGTGATAGTTTCTGCCCTTTCAGAATGTTGAGTTTAGCAAAACTCAGACTTCTGAAAAACCAGGAAATACAGAGTTAAGAAAAATGCCCACACCACCTTAACTCTGCCCTTCCTGGGAGCTGTCAACAGCCACTGAGAAGTATCTGCATGTACCTCATCCTCATTCGCTGTGTTAGGTGTAGCTGTATTGAATGGTGGAGGAATAAGTTGGAGCAGCTCGGAAGAGCTGTGATTGTGATATGAGGAGATCTGTGTTTGAGTCCCCCCATGTGTTATCATTAAAGGAAAGAGGTGCATGTACACCTGGATGGTTCAATCTGCATCATTTCAATATTTAATTGTATAGGCTGTGTCAATAGCACGGCACTGGGATCTTTTTGCCATGGGCACTATCAGTAGTTAGGTGAGACATGAGAGCAGTCTATGGATTTAATGTTGGACCGGGTGAAGAATAGGTTTAGGTGGTCTCCTGTGTGCAAGTGTGAAGGGGCTGTAAAAGAATATGAAGTAATTGTTAAATTTTACAAGTGGGGTATTCTGGCAGGAGAGTAGGCACAGTGTTTAAGCACAAGACAAATGTAGGTGGGGCCATTACAGTGAAAAGGCAAAGTGGGAGTGTGTGTGTTATGGGTGTGTTGGTGCACTGCTCTAAGAAGACAGAGTTAATGTTATTTGGGTGTTTACCTTAATTCTGTATTTCCTAGTTTTCAGAAGTCTGAGTTTTGCTGAACCAGACATTCTGGAAGGTCAAAAGCTATTAACGCTCATTTTTTTTCCATTTAATTACCTAGTTGTTTTTGTTTGTCATTTAATAACCCAGTTTTTTTAAACAGGAAGAGAAATGTTTGTTGGTAAAAGTTAGTGGTCATTTAGACAGTTGTAGTTCTTACTTAGGTTTGCAGTTAATATGCTACTGTGGCTAGGTAATAATCAAAAGACATCTCTCTTATATAGTGCTTTTTTCAGTGATTCTCAAGGAACTTTACATCATTACTTCATTTTACAGATGAAAAACTGAGGCACAGAGAGGTAAAGTGACTTGCCCAAGGTCACCCAGCAGGCCAGTGGTGGAATTAGGAATAGTACCAGTCCAGTGGGCTTTCCACTAGGCAACATGGTTGCTATGAAATTCCTCAGTGCTCCTCCCCTCTCATCACGGGCGTATACAAGAGGTGCGGGGGGGAGGGGGGGCGGAAGCAGGGGTATGAGCTCCTCCCAAAATTTCTGTGTGTCCCTGCAGCCTGAGGAGGGAGGAAAACAGCAGGGTGGCTGGCTGCCAGCTGAGCTCCTCCTCCCCACCCAGGAATGCCACCAGTGTCGGCCCTGCCCTGCCTCTGCCCCCCCTTCCTCAGAGTTTTGTACCGGAGATCTGCTCTGGAGCATGACCCATCCCCTGGCAGAGCTCTTACCTGTGTTCAGTTTACCCACTGCACTAGCTCACCCACACTGCCCATCATCTGCCTCCACCAACCAGCAGCAGAGATGATACAGAGTGACAATCCTCCTAACCAATAGTAGTGTTCTACTACCCAGGGCAGCCATCCCAGATGGGGTAACAAGTGCTCAGGACAGCCTGACCCCATGGCCAGGGCACCGCACACTGAGCAAAGCTTTCGGAGTGCTACAGTTGGCCATGCTGTCTTTGTCCCCAGGACCTCTGGGGGTTGGGGAGGCAAGGAAGGCGTCAGGTCAGGGCAGACGGGGAGGACAGGTGGTGGGAGCATAGGAAGGGAGAGATGAGGACATAGGGCTGTGCCCTGATGGAGGGGGCAGTGAGTGTGGGAGGAACAGCTGAGGAGGAACAGTTCCTGCGGCAAGGACTGTGAGGGAGTGGGAACTGAAGAAGGGTGAGGGGCTAGGAGCAGCTACATGAGTCTTGGGTTCCATTTGCCCTCCGAGAACTGGGGAGGACCCTCACCTCTCCCTGGGAAGAGAGTGGAGACAGCGCCTTCTGGCCCAAAGCCATCACGTTCACAGGTATATATCTGTGCTGTGCTGCAAATTCCAGCTGTGGGTGTTTAACATGCCCCTCCAAAACCAGTCATATTTAATTTCCTGTGCATGCCCCTGCCTCTCATATACGTTTTATCATCATGGAATGGGGAGAACAGTCATGCTTTGAAATGTTTGTAATGGGCAGTTGCTAACAGGGCTGCTGAGAGAAATCCTGTCCATGGTCTATGTCCCAAAACCTTGACAGTTTTATTACATGGTTGTTACAGTAACTTTAAATCATCTCTCCCTCTCTCCTTCTCCACACTCTGCCCCACCATTCCCCATAACATGTAGCCTCTGCTACCATCATTTCCAGCTATCCTGCCCCATCCATCCCACTCAGTGATTAGTTGCCACTGTAGAAACCATTAATATGTAAGAGGTTGCTTTTTGCTGTCTCCTGCCTTATGCTGCTGCATATACATATCACAGGCAGCAGATTACTGGAAGGCCAGACCACACACTACCTAGAGTCCAAGCTGCAGAATAAGTTGGGCTCCTCACTCCCACTATCCATCTCCAGCTGGCACTCCCTGCCCCTGATTCAGGCTTCCCCAACAATTCTCTGGGTTCACCTAATCCACCCCTTTTCCACATGGGGCCCCTTCCATTCCTATTCTGGCCAGCCTCCTCCACCCCACACAGGGGTGATGTGTACCTTAACTATTCATATTCTGGATTTCAGATCTTGAAATTTGTGTTACCTTCATTCCCTCCACGCTAGATCCCAGTTCTGATGGAAAGGCAGGGAGAGGGGCTCAGACCTCCCAAGAGGAGCAAAATCCCACAGCTCCCAGAACACACAGAGGGCAGGGAGAAGGACAGGGCTCCCCAAGATTTAAGCATAAATACTGAAGGGGCGTATAAAGGCTTCCCCCTTAATAGCCACCCAAAACAAGTGTGACTGGTTCAAAAAACACAAGGAATAAGCAGGAACAGGATTTGCATCATGATGCCAGGCAGGGATTTGCATCATGATGCCATGACATTAGGGGGAGGTTTGAGGCAAAAATGCTGAGGGGCATACTCCAAAACAACAACAAAAACCCAGAGACAAGCAGAAACACCCATCAGCCATGAGTGTAGGAAAACGCCTGCTCACCACCACAAAAACAAGCCAAAAGTAACTTATAATAAGCTGACAGCCTCAATCCAACTTCCTTTACTTACCCTTCTTTCTCCAACCCCTCCTGCCTTCTCCACTTCCTCAATCCCTATCACCCCCCTTACCTGAGCTCCCACTTCTCTTCTCCCTTCTGCTACCCATTCCCATCTATCTCCCTCTCCATGATACCCCCATCCTTTGTAGCAGACCCAAACCCCTCTTTCTCCATTGCCACCTACTCTTCCACCCCAATCATGCTTCCCTTCCCAGTGAGCATTCACATGTGTAATTTATTTTCTTTTAAAGAATCGTGTCAGTGCTTTCTGAATATTCTGCTGTACTCAGATTACATTCAAAACACAAAACACCAAAACAAACCAAAAAAACCACCAACTCCCCCTTCCCCCCCCCAAAAAAAAAAAAAACAACAACCAATCAATGAGATTTTTCTGAGATGTTTACAGTTCATTTTCAGATTCCTAGCCAGTGTGGGTTTCACACTTCGAAATTGCTAAAATGTATGAACTTAATGAAATGCTGGGGGGTTTTGTTTGTTTGTTGGTTTTGCTTTTTCTGGGGACTGGATCTCAGGAACCCCTTGTTCAAATGATCCTACATTTGGAACACTAACCCTACCCTATGCTGCCACGAGACATAGCAAATGTCAAGACAATCTGTGTTAGCACAAAGATTTTAGCACACTAAGCAGAGTCCTCTTTTTAATAGGAAGGGCTTTCCAACCTTACCTACATCAGAGCTGGCACTCCACTGCACAAAATTAGAAGGAGAGGCTCTACACATCCATCAGCAGTATACCAATCTCAGAGTGGTTAAGTGGCCCATTCATCTCACTGAGATATCAACTGAAACAGAATACCCCTTGGAGATGAATATAGCCTGAGACCCTCCCCACCAAAGGGTGCCAGAGCTCAGACTCCAGCTCCAGCCAGACGTCTACAGCAGCGGTTCTCAACCTGCAGCCTAATCAGCACACAGCTGCAGCCCGTAACATCCTCAGAGCCATACAGGTAGTATTGGATGCAGACCACATGGTAAATAGTTTGAGAAATACTGGTCTACACCTCAATTAAAAAGCCCCTTAGCCTGAGCCCAAGTTAGCTGACACAGGTCATCCACATATGCTTAAGTGTAGACATACCCAGAGAAATGTAGAACTGGATGGCAGGGCTGGATTTAAGGGCAGGTGACCCAGGCTTGGGGGATGCCGGGTTCAAGATGCTGTTTTTGTTGTTAGTGACAAAAAGGAAATAGAATATTTGAAGTAAAATGTTTTGGGTATTCCCACATGTGGATTCATTTTTCACTAACCTTCTAGAATGTTCTGGACCTTTGTAGAATCTCATGGAACCTTCCAGACATTCTGAAAACTACATTTTTCTCGAACCTCCTACAATGTTGTGGGCCATGCCCACATGGGTATAAGGGGCAGAGCATCGCCAGTCAGTCAGTGAGATATAAAAACAAACAGAAGTGAAGTGACTGCCCAGCTGTGATATTGTGAACCTTGTTTTATTGTGAAAGTGTACTTGTGTTTTAAGACCTGAAGAGTGTAAGTAGTGACTAATAAAGGACACATTTAATGAGACACCAGCGATATCTATCAAACTCCTATCTACGCAACAATATAAAAGAAACACTTTTTTTGCCATGCTTAACACGTAATATTTGATGACTTTCTAAGACAGTGGAACATAGACTTTTGCTCTCCCTAAAACTGTCTGCTTTCCACTGTAGAAAATAAAAGATGCCCCCAAAGAAGCTTCAGGAGCTCAGTATGGGAAGTGAAGAGCTCAATTGCAATCCAGTTTGCAGCAATGGACCAATTTGGTGGGAAAATATCTGAAACAGAACACCAGAGACCAGGCTGGAAGTAGCAGTCATACCAGTGCAGAAGAAATTGAGGAGCGAAGTATAAATGATGGAAGTCCTAGTACTAAGGAATTAGGAGATTTACCAAAAGATAAGGAATGGAAATATGACTAAAGTGATGGACAATCATCCAGTTTTCCTGGCGGTGTGAACGAGAGTGATGATAAAGAAGAATGTGGCTCACATGAAAAGGAGAGTAATTACAAAGAAATATCTGGTTTACATGAAAAGGAGAGAAAGAATAAAGAAGAATCAGCCTCGCATGATTACAGAAACAGCAGTAAGAAAAACTGCACACCACAAATGGATACATCACCTCCTGCTTTATAGCTGGAGATCCTAAACTCTGCCGATATTGATTGTACAATTTTGAACGGGCCAGGCAAAATCAAGGGTATGACATTTCCAGTAATGAGCAGAAGCTACGTTTCTCAAAGTTACATTGAGAAAGAGTGCTCGAGAATGGTGAAAAACTGAATCGGCATTGGCTAGTTTTATTAGTTGATTTTGAGTAAGTGTTCTGTTTTGTGGCTGCCAAAGAAATGGTGGAAAACTTAGGAGTTGAGCTAGTCTTCAAGGAAACTCATATTTATCAGAAGAAGAGACATTTTGGTTACAAGGGCATAGATGAGGTGACAGGAAGCTTGGAAAAAAAAATTCAAGAGGTAGTTTTTTTGCTGGCTTATCGACACTACTCAACTGTCCATTGAAGAAAGGTTTGGACATATGAAGCACCATGAAAAAATCTGTTTTTTGTTTTGTTTTTTTTGTATTACCTTAGTAAGCTGCTGACGGACAGGAAAACACTCTTGAATAATGGTATGGACCTTCGACAGACAATGACACATGGGGAATGTTTGGACATCAATGATAAAGACCTCTAGGTCAAATTGGACAATATCCATCATGTTTTGCCACATGGGAAGCACTCTCCACTCCAAGTTCTCCAATTCATTCATGATGCAGAGTTGAAGGACTCTTTTCCTAATGTGTGGATAGCTTTGAGGATTCTGCTCATGCTGCCAGTCACAGTTGTGAGTGGTGAGTGCAGCTTTTTGAAGTTCAGGCTCATTAAAATGTATCTTTGATTGACGGTGGCCAACGAGAAACTGACATCGCTTGATATTTTATCGCTTGAAAATGCCATTGCCCAGTCTTTGCATCTCTCTGACGCTGTGCTTCAGTTCACGAGGGCAAAGGTGAGGAAAGTGACTTTTTGAACTAAAGGACTAGGGTTAACATTCTAAGGCTGTCACCTACTGTCACACTATTTAATACTGGTCCACCCAATGTTGGTGCACAATCCAATTTCTTGACGTTAGTACATTTTGATTATTCTTAAAATTAAGAAGTTACTGTAAGCTTAGAGGAAATTAATTTTTTATTTGCTTATATATGGCATGAATAAATACAGATTTACAGATCCTAGCGTGCATAAATCATGCATGCATATCGTGCATCATAGTCATTAAATGGGCTAAAAATGAAATAAAAATAAGGTATTCAAAAGTTTAACAAATGGGGGGAGGGAGGAAGAGGGGTACACTGAAAATTCTCCTCCCTGGGCACCATTTGGTCTAGGGTTGGCTCTGCTAGCAGGGACCTTGATAGGTCATCTAGTTCAGTTCCATGCACTGAGGCAGGACTAAGTATTATCTCTAGATCATCCCTGAGAGGTGTTTGTCTAGCCTGTTCTTAAACACCTCCAATGACAGTCTCCACAACCTCTTTTTTAATGTTATTTGGGAGAAAAAAAGCAACTCTTTTTCAAACAACATTTTAATATGGTTCGTCAAAAGGCTGACACTCCGTCGAGTAACCCTCAAGCATTTGAGACCCTGATGTGATGATCTGAGCTCTGGTTTGATCTTCACTGGGAGCAAAAAAAACAAAAACAAAAAAATCAACAGCATACACCATTGCCAGAATGTCAACTTTAAGAAATGCTGTTTTTTTCTGGAGGCTGTGTTTTGGAAGCTTCTTTGTCAAACGGCCCCACATTCAGACCATTGACTGTATTCCACACCCAGATGATGCATACCAAATGTCAAGGCAATCCAATCAACCTTATGGATTTCAGATCACTTAGAATAGTGGAGATGTAACCAGAGAACTGATCTTAATCTTAATTATAGCAGAAATGTCACTCTGCTATAATATAGAGTGGAAGTGTTAGCAAGGCATTCTCCATGAAACCCCCTTGACTCTGGAACTTGCTTCCCCCCCCCTCAGTCTGCTAGAACTCAGGTAAGTGAACCAAGGCATTATTCAGAATCTTCAAACTGTGGGAAACTCTGCTTTATTTACACAAATAAGTTTCATAGACAACTCAGTCTTTGATTCACGAGGAAAACATCCATCTTGAATTTTAGGCACCCACTTTTAGAATTTCTGGAGTGGGAAAATCCAGAAAAGAACATGATTTTAACAGAAATCCAGCTGAGCTAGGTACTTATTGCTTGGCTGGTTACACTTTTCCTTGCATCCAGTTAGCATCTCTATGCTGTTGCATCTACAGTGAATGGCAGAATGTCCACAATGGGAGAAGGGATTAAAACCGACTTTTCTGTGCTTACTGGACACATGCAGGCTTTTAGCAAGTGCACCTGTAGCTGAAATATGTAGTCTTGCCTCAAGATATCTAAATAAATAAGCATTTTACTCCTCAAGACATTAGCAGATGCATAACTGGTCTAATAAATGAATAATGAATGAAAAAAATTGTTTTAATCTCTGGAGGAAATACACAGGACAAATACCATAACTTTGCACTGCTATCATCCTATTTTCTAGGAGAACCCTAGGAATTTCCTACAGCTTGGATATATGTGAATGCTAAGGAAGCCTTTATTTAAGTCTGTTTATGACAGGAAAAATGCCGTGTTAAAATTGACTTGTATGTCTTTGACAGAGCTGCCAGGTATCATTCATCTTACATGACACTCATGCATTTGGCAGCAATGACGTCCACTCTTGCAGCCTTGCTGGATTCTCATGAATTCAGCAGGGAGACAGCAGAAATTCCCCCACTCCTTTCAGGGGCCACTGTGGCCCGAAGACTGATGGCAGGATACTGCCCTTCTTTCTCTGCCAGCAAAGGGTAGGCAGCAGCAGGGAAGGTATGTTATCACAGGCTGACTGTCTCAGTGCCTCCCCAGTGGGGAGGTGAGGGGCTGAATAAAGGGACAGAATTGAGGGGATAGGAGCTGAAAGAGGGTAGAGGTAGAATGGGGGAAGATAATTTGACATCAGCATCAGATTGCTGAAGTCTCCTCCACTTAGAGCTACTCTAAGACTCACAGTTGCCAGCTCCCACTGAGTCTTAGCAACCCCCTTAAGCTACTCCAAGAACTCTTTTCTTGACCACCACCACATCTCAGGTTCTCTTCCTCCCCCAAACAGCACTCTAGGAAGCTTCCTAATCTCCCCTCCTCCTCCCAGATCCATCCCCTCCAACAACTCTCTCCTCCACAGCCTTCTCAGAATTCCCCCAAACCTTGTGCCAGCCAGTTCCCAGCAGACCCCCAGCCCTGATTCCGAGAGGAACCAGAGGGAAACATCTGCCTTTTATCACACCTGCTTCATTGCTCAGAGGGAACCTGATGGGGAATCAATTACTTTTCTCACTGAGGAGAAATGCCACACACAGAGTAGCAAAAATCATGGTGGCTGCACCATGGTCTAGCAGTCCATCCAAATTGGTTGAATCACTGAGGGAAGATAGACCATATTTAGAAGGGAGAGACTCCAAAGTTTATGGTATAAACTCTCACTTGAGATGATCTTAAAAAGTAAGGTGAATACACACCAAAAAAAAAAAAAAAAAAAAAAAAATCTCTAGAAAAATGTCTATTCCCTGAAATCCAGGAAAAAGGAAATCACACTCATGAATACAGACTGTTTATTAAAGTTCTTTCATCCATTCCCACTGTGACTAGAATCACTTACCATGTATCATTCTGCAGAACTCTCTTAACACACAATTCAAATTCACCACGTTCATATTCCCATCAAACATCCTTTGGGGATAGAGAAAAATCTCTCACTCTCAAGAATAACCCCCATTTATTTCAGTTCTTATTAAGTACATGTGGCCACACATAGCAGTAAGATGGTATTAAGTAAGACTTAATTTGACGGACATACATTTCTAATAAATGGCAGACTTCAAAATGTTTTAAATGTGCTGTTTTCTAGTGTCGACCCATTTTAGCTATAAAATAAAAAAATCTATTTACAAGGGAAGAAGATTTAATTTAATTTTATAAACTTTGTAACATGAAGCTGTGGCCCACTATGTGATATGTTGCATAAAAGGTTGCCTAGCAACTGCAACACATGCCCTTTTTCTAGTCTTAGAGTGTGATCCTACAAGGACTTATAAACATTGGTAACTATACTCAGCTGAGTCGTCCTGTTGAAGTAAATGAAATTACTCACTTGTGTAAATCTTTACAGGTCAGGACTTTAATTTGCCCAGTAATCTATAGAGAGTGCGCAAAATATCTCCCACAGGTGTATCAGATAAACAAACTGTTTAGGACCAATTTCATTATAAAACAAATTTTTTTGTATGTGCCTGTTAAAACTCACTTGAACATACTCAACAAAAATCTCATGCTAATGTATAAATAATGCACGATGTTGTTTAACAGAATGCAATTCTGACCACTTTCCACTTTAGTTCAAATTAGGAAAAAATACAATTATTATAACAGTATGTGTGCGCGTGTGTGTATGTATATATATATAATCTCTGTGTGTCACACATATATGATAATAATAGCTCTAATCTATTATATTAGAGTCTTCTTAATCCCATGCTCTTTAACAACAACAATATGCCAGAAGGGTTGTCAGAGTTAACAGCTTAAAAGGACGCTGCCACAGCTGACATTCTCACAAATTCATCTACCTTAAAAATATTCTTTTAGGTTTTCTCTAGATGAAAATGTATTCCCAACACAAGGACTGCAACATATTTATCTTCTGTGCTACGCAAACCAGTGGAAAAAAATGCAAGACACTGAGTTTCTTCTTGATTATAGGCACATATAGCCAGGATGTAGTGTAATGCCTTTCATCATTATAAAAATTGCTGCGGATAAGGACTTTACATTTACTAACATGGATTAAATTATTTGGGACAAGTTAGTGTTTGTAAATAAAAGTCAGTGAAGAACTGAGAAATAAAGGAGCTGAGCTTGATTTAAATAAAGTATTACTAGTACAGATGAAATGGCACAAACTTTGCTAAAATCTATGTCTAAAGAGGAGTAAATATATAAAATAACTAAGTCTCATTGTACCTTCAGGCAACCACAAAAAAAAAAAAAAAAATCTGATGTGCTCAAGCAGCTATGATGGGCTACGAACCTGGAAAACCAAAGTAAAACCTGTGGCAAAAAGGGAGAACACCCAAATGAGAGGGATGTTTAGCAAAAGGACAGATGCGCCACAAGTGTAAAAAATAAAAGAGCGGCTGCAATACAGCACAGATGAAGTTATTAGAGATGACTGATAAAAGAAACTGGAAAATTTGGTTAATTTTGAAAGTGAAAATGTTTTTTTCTATTTTTCTTAAATAATGAGGAAAAAATTACCTCATGTAAACACATTAGTGAGTTAAAACTGGCTGTGCAACAAAAACCAGCTAAGGATGACAGCCAAACACCAAAAAGAGGAAACTTACGAGGATTTATGTCAGAACACCCATATACAAACACGCGTGATGACTGAACATGACATTCAAAACTTACACCAACTGAACATGAAGAAAGATAAAAAACTGAAACAAAACCCCTAACCCAGACTAGTTTATTTACACTTTCCATACAGTATTTTTTGGTTTAGCAAAAAAATTTATTTTTGACAAAATACCATATTTTGATAAAAATGTTTGTTAGAAAAATTTCAGCCAGCTCTAGATATTATTGTGGTAGCAGGCACCAGGTACAGAGAGTAGTAGCAACAATGGCCGCTCTGGCAGCCTAAATTTTCCACAAAGGGTGTCAGTAGAGGTGGTCAAAAATATTCTATCAAAATTACTGTTTTTGATGGGCAATTGAGATTTTGACTAAATTTATTTCTCCTAAAAGTGTCTGCTTTTTGTGGAAAATTAATATTTCATCAAAACACCAAACACCCATAAACTGGAAAGTTTACATCTCCCATGATGTACCACAGTAAGGGATTCTTGTCATGCACCACCTTCCCTCACAAAGAGGGAAGAAAATGGTGCATCATGGGAGATGTAGTTTGGCCAGAAAGCCTAATACATAGAGGACAGAGCATATGGCACCCACACTAGAACCCCTAAGAAATACTATGGCACCATTATGAATCAAAACATTTACGGTTTTTAATATTTTGCTGAAACATCTAAATTTACAACAGGAAAAATTCCCATTTGCTGACTAGCTCTGTTACCAATGTCAGCAGGTTAAACTTAAGTTGGTCAGGGATGCACAAGTTAAAACAATATCCACAAAAGTACCTAAACAATTAAAGCACTCAAAACCCTTCCAACACACCATGTAGAAATTGCTTGATTATAGTGGTGCTTTCCAAATTTTGTCATTTAGATTAAGAACCTATTTGAGTTATGCAAGTGCAATTTATTACAGGAACACATCTTTTTTCTTATTTAAACAAACCAAATAACTTTAAAATAGCTATTTTAAAAAAGAAGTCCCTCCAGGACTGAACACATCTCCTGCTTGTACATATCTGCCACCGGACTGCTGAACTCTTCCATAAAATGTCTTCAAGTCATACTATTAAACTAACATGTAAGTGTGCTTTGTCCAATTATGCAAAGGAACTAGTTATTTTCTAATTTTTAGGGCTAAAAAACAAATAGTATGTGCTAAAAATATTTTGACATAATTCACATACCAACTGAGCCAATGGGCTGCAAGGAACCTGTTTTATATGAGTTAACTGATCACAGCAAAACATTGTGAACCAATTATCTCTTGTAGATTTAAATTCAGACACTAATTCAGTGTAGACAAGGCTTTTGTGACTCATAGGCACTTCATGAAAAGAGGTCATTCACTTGCTCAACTCTATTTACCTTGTCTGTATAGTACTGAAGCACTGACTAATTAAACATCCCTCATCTTGAGCATCTATCATTTTATTGCGAGAATTTTTCATAATGAAACCTTCAAATCCACCATACAGCCAATGACGATAAATTTAAATGTTCATACCATTCAGTTGGCACAATGAATCTTCTCTGACTGCGCACCAGGCCAGAGTCCTCTGTGTTACCCGAACCATATTACTATATAGACCAAGCTCTGCTATTTATCAGCCCTTGTTTCTACCCTGGCTTTGACAAGCTGGAATGGTAATATTCATTCTGCCTGCCCTACCATCACAATTGAATTTGTAACCTAACTGCTCAGCTGTCAGCTTCACTGCAGGCCACATTTTATTTTAATAAAAACTCTGGGTGAGAGAGACTCTTTGTAAACTACACTAAAAACCTTAAGCCTGGCTAAGTGAATCCATTAAGTCTTTGTTATTAACTGATCTGAAAGATCTATTTAAATATGAAGTGTTAGTGATCCTGATGAGATGCTGACAATACATTTAATTGACTTACTTTATTTTTTCTTTTTCAGGGTCAAACAAACTGGAATGAATTAGCATTCCACGACTGAAGATGTGCTTTCCTCATTAAACTCAATGCACAGAAGTATCCACCTATCACCATATGAACATTCATAAGTGAAATCTAACACAGGGAACTTGGGCAGTTCCCTTAATAATTTCTAGTAATTTAATAAGAAATTAACAAATATTTAATTAAAACAGATGGAACATAATTGGGTAGAGCAAATTGGTGGGTTTGTTAGAAAGTAAATCATGCAGGTCTTTTTTGCTGAAAAATTTCTGAGCAGCCAGGATATAGGAAAACCAGTAGGACTCAAACAACAACAGACCCTTCTAACAAATGGACATTTGAGTCTATCACTCACACATCCTGAGAAATTCAAACAAGCTCAATTACTTGCATTTTTCAAGTGGAAATCTTTTTTTTTTTTTTTTTTTTTTGGGGGGGGGACTGGAAACTGACTGGACTGTAGATTCAAAAGATGTGACTTCCTCAGTAAATTAGAGGAATGAAAAAATCAGTTTAACATTTAAAGTAATTTTTTTATATAAATAAAACTGCTATATCGCCATATATCTAGCTAACTAGATTTACAGGAGACTACTAGAATTAGATTCCAAAAGTAAATGATATTAACGTTTATGACTGGATGAGCTTTTACTAATAAAGTATCCAAGTTTTTACTAATAGAACTTCCAGTTACCTAATCAAAAACTTATTTTGTTCTGACTTTGTGATTTGATAACCTTCCATACAATGCTGCACCATTAGCAAGTAGAATTTTTTTTTTTTTTTTAAATGACTTTAACAAGCCCTGAACTTAATAGAAAAACACAATTCGGATTTCATGGTACAGCTGGGAGTGCTGAAACAGTTTGTAAAGTGGAAGTGCTGAGAATCATTGAGCCAAACTGTAAACCCTGTATATGATGGAGAACACTTCAAGCCACACCCCTACACATACACTGCCCACACCCAGCACCTCTAGTTCTAGCACTTATGGGGACAGAACATTCAAAATTCATTATAATCATCATAACTGTTACTGTGATATAGTTAGAAGACAAAGTAAACTATGGTTAAAAAAAGATACGTTGGGACAATGCCTGCCCTTTCTTGTACTCCATTCAAACCCACTGACATCAAGGATTTGGCAAGGGGTAAAATTTGGCCACTTAAAGGAAATGTCTCTGTACAATAAGAATTACTTTGCGACTCCTGCTGCAGTTCTGTATAGTAGTTTGTGTGAAATCCTCACCCCAATGAAGTCAGTGGGCATTTTGCCATTGATTTCAATGGGCCAGTATTTCACCCTCTTTTTTCTGTTGGTAGGTAAGACATATAGATCAGCTGTATAATTCTAATCCTTTAGTGGACCCTTTTCAAAAGTGATGTCCATGTATTTTTCAAAAAGCAAAATAATTTGTCTACATAGGACATGTAATTTCCAGTTCAGGTAGACGCATACACATTAGTGTTCCTGGGGTTATGGCTCCTAAATATAAAAGTGCGGCCACAGCAACTTGGACTAGTTGCCCCACCTATGATCCAGTCTGAAACCCTTGCCATGTACTTGGGTGACTAGCCCATCCCATCACTTAAGCTGCTATGTCTACAATTTTTTTTTTTAAGCATGCTAGCTCTCATTGATCTAAGGTGGGTATATCCACTTGAGCTGGAAATTACAACTCCCAATCCAATGTAGGCATGTCTTAAGGGTCTAGTCCTGCAGCCCTGACTTGTATTTCATTTTGAACAAGAAGAAGTGTGTATCTATCAGAATGAAAGTATTTGTTTTCTTTAAGTGCATATAGGGAAAGATGCTTCTTTTCAATTTTTTTTAATTGAGCCAGTCACCTCACCAATATATACAATATTATATTGTATAATATATGTGATTTCATTCCAATATAAACTTGAAAAATCTTTTATATATATTATATATAGGTTTTTCAAGTTTAAAACTCTATTTTATATGCTTTTGCCTTTTTTTTTTTTTTTTTAAAAAACAACAAGAACTAAAATAAACATGTTCCAATCATCTCCAAGGAGAAGTTGATCGACCAGTAGGCCTGTTTTCTGTGTCCTGCACTGCCCCTTGCTGGAGCTTCTTGTAAGTGTGACAACATGCTTTCTAATGGAAATTAGAACTTGTTTCAATTTCTTCACTTCAGCAATTCATCACAAAATAATTGTAAAATATCATGACTCCACAGTCTTATCAGTGGGTCAATCAACAGTTCTTTAATCACATACACCGACTCTCTTTCTTACCAAAACACTGACCACTCCCTTTTGTAAAGGTTTTCATTTTAACTGCATCGGCTGATAAGTGCTGGTTTTTTCCCCTGATGACTACTACTTAGAAATAAATATTAAAGGAAACATTACAATTACTGCTTCAGAAATATTATTACTTGCATATAAAAAGAAAATCAAGGTAGCCAGAGGTTCTTCTAGACACTGTACTATGATTAAGATGTACAGTGAGTGAATGTGATCTTCATATAGAAATGAGAAAAGGAAAAAAAAAGTTCAGCTACCTAAATCTTTCACTTCTGAAACTACTGCAGGAAAACTGTATGGAGAGAAAATGGTGCTGAGATAATCACTATCTGCTGCTTTTCAATGTGTTACCAGCACAGATTAATTTATTTTCAAAGTAATTGTTAGTTTGACAGAATGAATACGTATGAGAATCCATGATCACAAGTTAGTATTTTTAAATGTTCTCATTTCTGTCTTTTTCATGTTTTCTTAAATATGCCATCAATGATGCTCTTCAATCCTAAAAGGAGAAATCATTTTGATTAAGTATCAAAAGATGTCCTGTACAATAATATATGCAGAATTGAAATATGCATGTTAGAAGTCTAATCTGAAAATTGCATTCAAGCAAATCTCACCACAATCTACTTGCTAAACACTTTTTGAAACAAACTGCTTGTGATATACTATTGCTACTTATACTTTGTTTTAGTCATGCAGGTGTGATTAGTTGCATGGTATGTGTATGTTAGAGCCACTGCTTAGCTTTGGTGGATCTGTTTACAAATCAGACTTCTGTAACCCCATCCAGACTTGCCTTCACCCTTTCCTTCAGTTGGGAGTTGAACATTCACACAGAGGTGAATATTGACAATGAAGTCCAAGGCTAATGTTGATAATATTTCTATATGCAATTAGACTCTTATTTGAAAACAGATACTAAAGCACTGCATACTGTACTTGGATCTATGCACAGAACTACAACTGGCATTGCTGATTTGCCAACTGTGGCCATCATATGGGTCAAAACAAATTACAGTTGTTATATGTATTAACGTAGTGCCTAGGAGCCCTGGTCATGGACCTGGACTCCATTGCATCAGGTGTTGTACGAACACAGAACAAAAAGACAGTCCCTGTCCATTTAATGAACATCTTAGATGTCTGTACATGAATTCAAAAAAGGATGGAGAACAAACAACTAATGAATAATCACAATGACGACATAATTGGCATCACAGAGAGTTGATGGGATAATTCTCATGATTCCTATGAGTTGGATGAATGGACTATAAGGTGGATAGAAAGCTGGCTAGATTATTGGGCTCAACAGGTAGTGATCAACAGCTCAATGTCTAGATGGCAGCCGATAACAAGTAGAATGCCCCAGGGGTTGGTCCTTGGGCCAGTTTTGTTCAACAACTTCATTAATGATCTGGAGGATGGAGTGGATTGCACCCTCAGCAAGTTTGCAGATGACACTAAGCTGGGAGGGTAGAGATAGAATACAGAGTGACCTAGACAAATTAGAGGACTGGGTCAAAAGAAATCCGATGAGGTTCAACAAGGACAAATGCAGAGTCCTGCACTTAGGACAGAAGAATCCCATGAACTGCTATAGACTGGGGACCGACTGACTAGGCAGCAGTTTTGCAGACACGGACCTGGGGGTTACAGTGGACAAGAAGCTGGACAAGTGTGCCCTTGTTGCCAAGAAGGCTAACAGTATATTGGGCTGCATTAATAGGAGCATTGCCCACAGATCAAGGGAAGTGATTATTCCCCTCTATTTGGCACTGGTGAGGCCACATTTGGAATACTGTGTCCAGTTTTGGGCCCCCCGCTGCTGGAAGGATGTGGACAAATTGAAGAGAGTTCAGTGGTGGGCAACAAAAATGATTAGGAGGCTGGTGCACATGACTTATAAGGAAAGGCTGAGGGAACTGGGGTTCTTTAGTCTGCAGAAGAGAAGGGTGAGGGGGGATTTGATAGCAAATTTCAACTACCAGTGGGGGGGTTCCAAAGAGGATGGAGCAAGACTGTTCTCAGTGGTGGCAGATGACAGAACAAGAAGCAATGATCTCAAGTTGCAGTGGATGAGATCTAGGCTGGATATTAGGAAAAAACTTTTCACTTGGAGGGTGGTGAAGCACTGGAATGGATTACTTAGAGGGGGTGGGGGTAGAATCTCCATCCTCAGATGATTTAGTTGGGATTGGCCCTGCTTTGAGCAGGGGATTGGACTAGATGACTTCCTGTCGTCCCTTCCAACCCTAATCTTCTATGATTTTATGTGGACAAGGATGATCCAGTGGATATAGTATACTTAGATTTTCAGAAAGCCTTTGACAAGATCCCTCACAAAGGCTCTTAAGTTGCACAAATCCAAAATGGGAAATGACTGCCTAGCAAGGAGTACTACAGAAAAGGATCTGGGTGTTATAGAGGATCACAAACAAAATATGAGTCAGCATTGTAATACCGTCGCAAAGAAGGTGAACATCATTCTAGGATGTATTAACAGGAGTATTGTAAGCAAGACATGAGAGGAAGGTCTTCCACTCTACTCATCACTGATAAGACCTCAGGGTAGTATTGTGTCCAGTTCTGGACACCACACTTTGGGAAAGATGTGGACAAATTGGAGAAAGTCCAGAAAAGAGTAACAAGAAAGATTAAAGGTACAGAAAACATGGCCTATTTGGAAAGACTGAAAAAACTGGGTTTGTTTTCTCTCTGGAGAAGAGAAGACTGCCGGGAGACATGATAACAGTCTTCAAATCTGTAAAAGGCTGTTATAAGAAGGAGGGTGATAAACTGTTATCCACTGAGGACAGGACAAGAAGTAATGGGCTCAAATTGCAGAAAGGGAGATTTAGGTTACACATTAGGAAAAACTTCCTAACTGTCAGGGTTGTTAAGCACCGGAACAAATTACCCAGGAAGGGTAAGGAATCTCTATGATTGGAGGTTTTTCAGAACAGGTAAGAGAAACACCTGTCAGAGATGGTTTAGATCATACCTACCCTTGCCTCAGAGCACAGGACTGGTCTAGATGACCTACTACTGAGGTCCCTTCCAGACCCAGTCCTACATTTCCAGGATTGGTCAGCATGATAGGCAGTGGTCTCTCTACACCAGCAGCCTTACTGTTGTCAAGATTTTCATAGGGATCACAGCAAAGGGGAGTTTTGAAGACAGATAATGAGAGTTTTGGGAATGTTTATGTGGAGTACCTTCCAAATATGAAGGGCAACCTGGGAGAAAGCATGAAGGCATTTGTTTGAAAATGTAACAAATGGAGGCTGGAATCATGGGTCGTTCAGAGGCAAGAGATGACATGTTGACAGCAAATGAGAGATGCAAAGTAGGGTCCTTGGCTGTGAAGGGATTTGAAAGCGAAGACAAACAGCTTGTTTTATGCAATAGAGAAAGGAGAGCCAATAGAGGGATTCAAAGACGGGGTGACGTGGTCCAAACAACAGGCTCAGAGGATAATTCTTTGAGCAGCATTCTGAGTGGATACGAGTGGGGCAAGACTGCATTAGTCTAGGCCAGAAAGAAGGATGATGCAGTGATGCAAGGTAATAAAAACTGGTCAAGAGTTTCAGCTTGGGGATGCATAAGAAAGGCAGTAACTTAGAGATGTTACACAGAAAGAATCAGCAAGATTTAGACGGCCTGAATGTGAGGCTCTAGAGACAGGTCTGAGTTGAAGATGATGCTCAGATAATAGTAACACAATGACTGTGTATTTGGAAATACTACCTTAAACTTAGAAACACACAATGAAAGTATCAAAATACCTGTTTGTTGGCCCAGTGCTTAAATATTACCCTGGAGAGCTGCCATATGAAAGAACTGGGTGAAATCCTGGCCCCACTGAAGTCAACAGTGAAACTGCCTTCAGGGCAGCTCTGTAACGCTAAGAAAATTTAGAGGAAAAAACCCAACCCCCCCCCCCCAAATACTTACCTTCATTCCATTTCTGTGCTTTAGTCCATTTGGTAATTTAATAGCATAGCTCTTCCACCTTCCAGACGATAGATCCATGCAGGTACAGCTCAGCAGTTCCAGTATTCCCAAGTGTCTAGAATTCCGATTCAGCAACATGCTTAAGCATGTGTCTAACTTGAAGCATGTGTCTAGTTCCACTAAAGTCAATGGGACTTTTTATGTGGTCAAAGTTAGGCATGCACTTAAATCCGCTGTTGAATTAGGGGCCTCAGAGCATTCTACTAGGGGTCTTGTGAGCTGGCCTGCCAATGCGGCAGCACCCCCTTTGCTCTGATGGAGTGTTGCACAGAGTTTGCTCGCTCTGGTGGGGTGGTCAGTCAGCTCCTCTTGCCTGAATCCCATTCTGGGCTATGCAGGGTGTTAGTTTCAGTCCTGCTGGGTTGTATGGGTTTCCCTTTATACTTGGCAGAGTCCTCATGGAAATGGAAATCCCTTTAGTTATTAAGTCTTTTTTGAGGGATTGGTAGGGAAACCCAGGCCTCCCAACTCCACTGGGTTCCAGCTCAGGGTCCTTAAGCCAGGCAGATGGAATCAGGCCTCAACAACAGCTCCCTCTCTGCCCTGAGCTCCTTGCTACCTCCTTCAGTTCCGTAGACTTCTCCAGCCTGCAGATCTGGTTGTCCCTTCTCTGAGATGTAGCCTCTGTGGGCCTTCTCATTAGCTTGCTGACAGGTCTTTGTTTCTCCAGCCTGCTTGCTCCTCTGGCAGCCGCCCCATGCCTTTGCTTCTCAGGGCCATTACTGATTAAATGTCTGCTCCAGAACGAAGAGATATCTTAGAAAGTTCAGGTATTTTGCTTGGAGTGACCAAGAAATTGATCCTCAGGAAAGCCTTTCATGAAAAATAAAATGGAAGCCTTCTGACTCCACCAGCCCCCTTACCCATAAGTCCTTAGAGAAGCAGCACTACAATTAAGTGCGATATCACCAGCCTAGTGTGGAACAGGGATGGTAAAAAACCCCTATGTCTGAGCAGATCTAACCTTAATAAAAATAGGCATGACAACTCTAATTTGAACATATTACTTGTTTAAGAGGGAAAGAAGAGATTAAAGGAGAAAATAAAGCATTGGCTTTCCCCTTATTGTGTACTAGCTTTCCAAAAAGCAAATTATTCAGTATCTTTGCATCCTCACATAAAGACATTCATAAGTTCTTGTGTATTAATGAGTAATATCACACATTTCTTAATATAACCACCCTGTAGAACCTTGCCTAAACTACAGACTACAACTACAAGCTGCTTTTGCTTAAACTTGAATTTAGACATGATGCCTCCAGATCTCTAAAAGGACCAATTTAGAAGTATACGATGAATGGCATTAGACGTGACTAAGTGAAAAAAATAGATAAGGTTACTTCTTTGTAAAGTGCTTGTGTCCTGAACAGCTATTTTCTGCACAGTGTCCCCAAAATATTTTTCAGCAATTGATTTACAGTGATTAAACAAATGAATGTGATTCAGATAAGGATGAATGCTTTGTAGTTAAGTGATTATCCATAGCTGCCTTACAGAAATAAAGGCTTTGAACAGGTTTGGCATTATAAAAAAAAAAAAAAAGAGGACAAACAATAATTGATCAGGTTTCACATCTTTTCTGTTTTTTGCGGTGGTAAAAAAAATTTACAATGTCAGAAAGGTTTTTCTAAACAAAACCAGATCAAATGTGTCAGGATTCAATTTTACTATAACATAAATTACCTTCACACTTTCTCATTGTTCTGTTAAGGCAGACATATCAGGACAAAGGCTTCTCGAGTCATCAGCTTCCAATGTAAGGGCCTGATTGTGCACACATTGAAGTTGAAAACACCTTTGCCATTGTTTTTAAAACGTATAGTATCTGACCCTAAAATAGAAAAAGTGGGATTTGGCCCCTAATTCAATGTTCCATATTTTGATGGAAATTATAGTATAAACTTATAAATGAATTAACTCTCAGCCTAAGACTCACATATCTATGCCTTCACTTTCAGTCAGAGCTCTTCAGCTGGTCTTCAGCAGGGAAAAAAAGTTGTGTTCTTTACTTGCGTTAGCAAAGTAAAATTCTAATGAAGACAAGATGTTTGTAGTTTTCACATGAGTTATCAGGTAGGTAAACTAGGGAGAAGCCTAAGGTTCATGTTGACCTGCTATGTGTTAAGATATGTCCATTTAATACTTTCATTAAGATTTCTTACTATTAATCAGATCCTGAAAGTGTTCATCTGCAGGACATATTGCACCATCATCTACTCTGTGCACTGGGCCTGAAAAAACGACCCAGACACACTTGCCAGACAAGATTTAGGCTGACACTGCCATCTCCAAGTACGAAAATGGATCTCACAAAACTAGGTCAGACCTCTTCATGTAGTTATATTAAAAAAAAAAAAAAAAAAATACATATAACTGTGTTTCACAATTTAGTGAAACGGGAAAAGAATTTGAACATGTGTTAAGAATTACACTACTTCCATATCAAAGTATAGTAAGTATTACTGAATGACACTTTGCCTACAATGACACCTTTCAACTGGTCTTGAATCTGTTAATGCATCATTATATTTTTCTATTTGTCCTTGGTCAGTGCCGGGAAGAACATCATGAGTATTAGTGATGTGTGTCGCCCGCTAACTCACCATCTCTAAAAACTGTGATGTTTCTTAATAGCTTCACTTCCGTTAAGTCTTTGGAGTCTGGGGACACATTCTATTCCCTTTACTTGAGGGAGTTCTGCTTTAGTAAGGACCTCAGAATTTGGCCCATGGTACTGTTTTACACCCCAGGTAACCTGTGAGGTGTAAAACAGGACTGCAAGGAGTGCAAGTAAGCACAACATTTGACCCATGTGATGTATGTTGTCCTAAGCATTCATGTGCCTGACAGCCTAGAAAATGTCAAGAGTTCTAAAGGACAACATTTTTACAGTTCAAAGAGAACAGAATGTGTCCCCAGACTCCAAAGATTTAACAGAAATGAAGCTGAATTTAATCAACCCACTTTCCTCTCTTTCATTATGATGTTTTATTTTTCAAGATTAAGAAAATTTCAAGATTGTGGTTTCTCACATACAAAAAAGTGCTGGTTCTAGGCAGCAGCACTGGGAGCTTTAAGTTTTTAATATATTGTAGGATGGTTGATTTTTGCCAGTGTGCTTGTTTAAACCAGTAGGGTTGAATGTTTTTAGCCAGAGGGCCAAACGTATTATTTCAAAAAGGTGAAGATGCAATAATTAATTCTGTTTCTCTGCACTGTTCTGAACCAAGTTTGTGTGAGTGCAAGATGCTGCTGCTCTTACAATAGCACCGTACAAGACTGGCGCACAGAATTCTTTTGCAGATAGGCGTGTGAAATATGCTTCTAACTTCAAATTTTGAGATATACAGTTTTACATGTGAGAAATGTCATGTGAAAGCTCACAATTTGACAATTCTGGCTTGTGGATAGCAGTCAGGGATGGCTAGAGCAACCCACAGAAAGTCAGAGAAATATTTCTGATACATTACATACACAGACAGGGACCCATACCAAGCCAGGTTGGGTAGAAAGTAGCCAGAGGCATATACATGCTAGTTTCACTCACAGATATACTGAAGTTCCTGCATTAACAAAGGCAAACTGTATGTGCAAAAGCAAGCACAGTGTAAACCATAATCAAAGAAACAGTCTGCTAAGAAGAAGCCTTTCTATAATCTAACTACTGTGGCAAGTGGCTGGCTTCATCCTACTGGGTCTTGCATTTCTGCCTCTTGTAGTGGGCCAGGGCATCTCCAGTTACCCATCTCCCCAGGAGGGGGGTAGGGACCCAGGCCCGCCCACTCCTCCAGGTCCCAGCCCAGGGGCCCTATGAGTAGCAGCAATGAGCTGCTGGCACTGTACTTGCAGCTGCCGTCTTTTCCCCTGGGCTACTTTGCCCCTTCGGTCCTTCTGACCTCTCAGGCCCTGCTTCCTTGCTCCCTGGACTGGGCTTCCCTACCCAGGCCCCTGTGCCTGGGGGAGTATCTCAGTCCTGCCAGGAGTGGGTTTCCCCCTCCTGGGCCCAGTACCTTTGTCTGGACTCCTCTGCTCTTCCACGCAACACTGTATTTCTGTCTGCTGCGCTGCACTCCTCCAACTCATGCCCTGTCCTCTGGAGCAGAGGGTTTTTATCAGGCACCTGGCTGGGCCTTAACTGACCTCAGCTGCTCCTAATTGCCCTCAAGTGACTCAGGCTAGGCTACTGGGAACAGAGCCCTGAGCATTCTGGGGCTTACATATCTCCCTTCCACCTTTTTATTTTTAGAGAGAGGTTTTTGATTGATCACTAATTCATTCAGACTCCTTCTGCCTGTGATTTTTTTTTTCTCAAGGGATTTCTTTGTTCATTCAGATATTACCCCCTTTACTTTAGGAACTCCTAACTATGGAAGTTATGCCCTTGAGCTGAATAGCTATTCCCATTGCATTAACCCTAAAACAGGCGCGCCTCTCCTGCTTGGATTGGAGGAGCTAAAGTTTGGTCTCTTTGTTTTAGTGCCGTTTTCAGACGTGTGAGAGCCTGCTTCCCAGCACAGTTCACAGTAACTACCTTGTGGTCAGGATTGGAAATGTGGCCAGATTTCATGCTGTGCTCTGTCAGACCCAAAGCAAGGCAGGTGTGCTCTGAGATGAAGCAACTAGCATTCCTGTTCTTCCCTGGCCTCCCCACTTCCCTGAGAACCATAGAACTGGGACACCTGGTTGTAAACTCAAAGGATTTGAAGCCCTGAGATTCCTCACTATTTAAAAGGAGAGAGATTTGCATTTTGAACAAATAGTACCACTCTTCTACTGCCCTCTGCCCTCACTATATCACACCACACAGTAAACAAGATTATTTTTTTATTAAGCTTCCTGACCAACTTGAACCAATACCATTTGACTTGCGAGCAAGCTCAAACAACCAACACCGAGAAAGAAACACTTTTTTTTTTGCTATTGTTTCGACTGAGGAAAACAGAAGACAGATGTGTAGTATACCAAAAAAAATCCTGAGTTAAAGATTTGCTTCCATTTATCTAAAACTTTCGCAATCTCAAAAAACAAAAATTTAACACTGGGATATTGTGCTGAAGATTAGTAATACAGGAGCATAGGTAGATCGACAGAAAGAAGCATTTTCTTTAAAACTTTTTTTTGTGGTTTTCATTAAGCTCTATCCATGAATGCAAAGAAGAAAAATCTGTAAAAAGAGATGACATACAGTAATACCGATAGAGGCTAGCCTTCTTAATATAGAAAGAGACATATTCAGTTCAACTCCCTAATTTCTTTTCTTCACGTTCAAGGTGAAATTTCTTCTACCTACAGTACTTTACTAATGATTATTCCAGAACACCATAATTTAGTCAGAGGTAGGTGGTTTTAGTTCATAGCCACAATTCTTCATTGCTGATGATCTTAGCGCTCAGGCGCAGTACTTTAATGTAATGAATACCAAAAATTAATCTGGGAAGCTGTTAGAGATAAATTCCCAGTAAACAAACAACATTTTTTAAAAAAATAGTCAAGCTCTATAGTATCATGTTGCTAAACAGACTGTCAATGACCCCCCATGGCAGTCTTTCCCCTTTTCATGGGCAGTGTACAGGGTTCTATGTGGGTCAAAAGATCTGTTAATGGGGAAGAGGTAGGCTAATGGCAGGCCACGGAGTGGGCAGGGCATGGAGCTGGATTACATATCTGCAGGCACTCCTTCGGTGAAGCCAGTGGGACTACCCACGTGTAGAGATAAGTATGTGCTTGCTTGCTGAGTTAGGGCCTAAATATGGATTCTCACAATGGTTCCCCCCTTGGGATGCTTGGAATTGTACCTTTAGGTAGTTAGCCCAGAATAATTACTGAATCACTCCTGTGGCCCCCCAGTTCAGTATGAATGGTAGCACTGCATTTGTAGTGTTACAGTTAATGTTTTGGCACCCCTATGATACACTTTATATTTAGGCACTATAACTGTCTGATACAAAAATATCTTCTGTCTCAAATATGATGTGGAAATACCTCGTAACCTCTACAAGGAAATATATGTTCTTTTTAAAGTTTTTGGGAACTTTGTGTGTGAGTCTGTGTGTGTGAGAGAGTGATTGTGAAATTCAGAAATGTTGTAGAATATTGGTCTTTAATTCAGAACAGGGTATGTTGTTGTTCTTAATATTCCTATTAAATCTGAGTCTTTAATTCAGTCACAGCAGAATCTGTTCAGTTCTTTCTAATATATATCTGATGAAATATCCAATAATGGGATTCCTGTGGGAAAAAACTAAGATATGTGAGTCTCCCACAAACTTACAGTAGGATCCAATATAGTTGCAGTAAATATATCAAGATTCTTTGGCAGCAGCCAGTTTTGATCATAACTGATTTAGTGTAAGGAGATACTTCAACGACATTTTAAAATTATAAATAAAACACCAGGATCATAGAATCATAGAAGATTAGCGTTAGAAGGGACCTCAGGAAGTCATCTAGTCCAACCCCCTGCTCAAAGCAGGACCAAGTCAAACTAAATTATCCTAGACAGGGATTTGTCAAGCCCTCTAAGGATGGAAAGTCCACCACCTCCCTAGACAACCCATTCCAGTGTTTCACCACTCTCTTAGTGAAAAAGTATTCCTACTATCCAACCTAGACCTCCCCCACTGCAATTTAAGACCATTACTCCTAGTTCTATCATCTACTACCACTGAGAACAGCCCAGTTCCATCCTTCCTAGAACCCCCTTTCAGGTAGTTAAAGGCTGCTATCAAATCCCCCCTCATTCTGGTCTTCTGCAAACTAAACAAGCCTAGTTCCCTCAGGCTCTCCTCGTACGTCATATGCTCCATTTTTGATGCCCTCCACTGGACTCTTTCCAGTTTGTCCACATCTTTTCTGTAGTGGGGGGCCCAAAACTGGACACAATACTCCAAATGAGGCCTCACCAGTGCTGAATAGAAGGGAATAATTACTTCCCTGGATTTGCTGGCAACACTACTACTAATACAGCCCCATATGCTCAGAAAGAGTCTGCCCAATATGCCCAAAAAGGGCTCAGGAAAATGTTTCTTTAGAGCAACCTCTAGCTGAAGAGAGAAAGGACAACATTTCTGTGGAAAATGGACTGTTGCCTAAAAATGCTCCTGAAGGAATAAAACCTAGTAGCTTTTGCAAGCAGTTTGCTGAAACTGAAGGGTGTGGAAGTGAATTGATTAAGTTAGCTCAGGATGAATCACTGCCTGTAGCAAGCAACAGTTTATATGTTGGATAAAGTGGTTCAGTTTCTAACTGCCAAAGTTTTCCAAATGTGGATGGATTCACTGACTTCGTTTTAGAAAGGTCCAGTTTGGATACCTTGGAAAAGGTTCCAGATGGAGTGAAAATTATTAGGAAGCTTAAACAGCCCTGAAACCGAGGGACTGTGCTTGATCATTATAGTGGGGAGACAATGATGTTGGAACATGACTGTCTCCAGGCTGCTAACTCTGTAAGTGAACAGTTTCAGAGGGAAGATTGGGCAGCTGAAGACTCACAGCAGGACAGATGTGAAGTTGATATCTTGGGAATGCAGGGGGTGGCAGACAAACTCTCACCTCTGAATGCTTTGAGTATATTGTGTGATCTCTTAGTGGACTCAGGTACATCTGATGCTATGTGGAGTCAGAAATGGGTAATGGAAGAACATCAGAAGCCAGTTTATGAGATGCTAGAGGGAATGGTTGATATCTCTTTAAAACCAAGTCCAGACTTGAAATGGATAACAGTTAAAAATTTGAAAACTAGTGAACTAGCTAGTGTGTGTGGTAGTGCAAGTTACTTGCCTGACAGGGGGGAAAAGATCTACCCATAGCTGTTAACACAGAGGATACACCTGGCAAGATCACATAAGAGGAGCAGAGATTATGCACCAAGAGCAGATCCAACCCACTATTGAGCTAACAGAACCCTTACAAATGTTTTGTAAAGAATTGAACATTGTTACCTCCATAGTGAACCTTACAAAGAAAAAGCCTGTTTTAACTAAACATGATTTTGCTGTTAATATTAAAGCCAATGTTAAGTCTTGTAGTTAATTTGTTGCTAATGCCAGAAACTGTAAAAATGTACCATGTGCCTGATATTATGTAAAACCCTTGAAACGTGTTAGAAATTGTATTAATACAAAAGCAAAAATGAAAAGTTCCTGTGATGCATTCAGCAGTGTCTAGGGACACCCCTTTCTGCATCAATTTTGCATGGGGTGTGTGAGATGGTGGCTGGATTGGGGGGCCCTTGAGGTGTATTCAGGAGCTCTGATTACTCCCTTCTACACCAATCTCGCGTTGGAGGTGTCATGCTGGCTGGATGGGGGGGAAGGGGGATATTTATTATATTTTTTAACATCGATACATCAAAATCATAATAATTCATGTAAGATATGCCATGTCAGGTACTGTTAAAAGGCTATAATGTGCTAAGTAAGATGATAATGTTTATGTTCATGTGTTATATGTGTAATGGAAGTTATGGATATGTTTGTATCTATATTTCAATTTGTACTGTGTTTCTGGGTGACACCCCAGACAGGATGGCTGCAGCACTAGCCTGCTTAATGGCCCATTAAATAAATTCACAGGTACAATGGGCCCAGGGGGAGAAGCCAAGGATATACCTGATGAATCACCAGTAACTCATGTGACCCTGGAGTCTTATTCCTGTAAATTTCCACAAGCAGCATGGCAAAGGCCAAAGGACATAAAAGGCAGCCGCACCACATCCATTTTGTCTTCAGTCTACCTCTGGATCAACTCTTCTACAACTGACCTGAAGCTGTGAAACAAAGGACTGAGACCCATCCAGTACTGGATGTACACCAGAGGGACTATACAAGCCTGCAAACTCCACAATTCTACTAGAAACCTGATATATATGGACTTTCCAGTTATTTGTATGTATGTGATTGCTTTAATCCTTTAACACTTCTCTTATAGTTTGTTTCTTTCTTTTTATAATAAACCGTTAATTTTAGTTACTAAAGGATTGGCTGGCAGCATGGTATTTTGGGTAAGATCCAAACTTATATTGATCTGGTAATGTGGCTGACCCTTTGGGATCAAGAGAAACCTTTTTGGTAAAGAGCATAGAGTTTAAATAACTGATCTCTTTACTGGACATAGTGGCTGATTGGCAGAGAGAGACTGAGATGCAGTAAAGAGGGCTGTGTACATTTTTATTTTGGCTTCTTGATAACCGGTGTGGGGAATCAGAAGCACTGTTTGATGTTGAACAAAACCTCCCCCAGCACCAACCCATGGGGCACTCCGCTTGTTACTGGGTGCCAAATAGACATTGAGCCATTGGTCACTACCCATTGACCCTGATGATCTAACCAGCTTTCTATCCATCTTATAGTCCATTCATCCAACCCATACTTCAACTTGCTGATAAGAATATTGTGGGAGACTGTAACAAAAGCTTTGCTAAAGTCCAGGTATATCACATCCACCACTTTCCCCACATTCATAGAGCCAGTCATTTCATCATAGAAGGCAATCAGATTGGTTAGGCATAACTTGCCCTTGATGAATCCCTGCTGACTGTTCCTAATCACCTTCCTCCCTTTTAAGTGCCTCAAAATTGATTCCTTGAGGACCTGCTCCATGATTTTTCCAGGGACTGAGGTGAGACTGACTGGTCAGTAATTCCCCCATTCTTCCTCCTTCCCTTTGTTGAAGATGGGCACTATATTTGCCTTTTCCCAATCATCGGAGACCTCCCCCAGTCACCACGAGTTTTCAAAGATAATGGCCAATGGCTTTGCAATCACATCAGCCAACTCCCTCAGCAGCCTTGGATGCATTGCATCCGGCCCCATGGACTTGTGCATTTCCAGCCTTTCTAAATATTCAGATACAAGCCCTACATACAAGGATATTCACATACAAGCCTGACATACAAATGTTATGAGTTAACATCAAATTAAACCTAAGAAGATGATACTATTCATCTATAAACCTCCAATAACCATGAATGGTAGGAAGCATCCCTAATATTGTGTCATGTGTACTTACTCAGTATCTAACTCTCTGCTCTGACTTTTTTTTTGTTTCCATTGCCATGGGCCACAGTGTTAAAGTTCTTTTAAGCTTGTGTATGTGAATTTGATTATTAATTAGATACTGAAGATGTGAGTGCTGTTTTTCCCCCATTGTTAATTTTTTTCTAGAAAAAAGTATTCCTTCAAGATGATGTGCTGCTAATGCTAAGCTGTGTGAAGAAAAGCTTTCAGAACACTATATGAATATCCTATTTAGATAAGGATAAAGTCTATTTGGGAAACTTTGGAGAACACTAGGATAAAAAAGTTATCTGCTGACCATCTGAATGACGACAGTTGATAAAATTTAAGCATTTTACACAATATATTGTGGTAACATAGATAGTGTTTCAACACAATGAATAAGAATCACCTAGTTTAGAATCATTTACAAAGTTACTGCACCAGAAGCTCTCCCTAGATACAGAGAAGCTTGAGTTCAGGAAGAGCTCTCTTTTAAGATGTGATTAGACTCCTTATTCTTAGGAAAAAGGTGAATATATTAGTATACAAGTCTTACATTAGCTTTATTCTAATCATTGAAGGTTTGGTGAAATAATGATAATAATGGCAAACTCCCCTAGTGGAGATGCAAAAGAGTTCTGATGGCATAGATTACACCAGTTCTCTGAATAGAATAAAGTATACCAGCAAAAGGACTTTTCTGCAATATAATTGTGTCTACACTAGGGCTTTTGCCAGTTAGCGGTGTGATTTAAAAAAAAGCCCCAATATAGCTACATTGGCAAAACTTTTATGAGTAGACCAGTATGGGAAAATCACCTGTATAATCTAAACCTAAACTTGATTCTGCAACAGGAAAAATTATGTTGATTTAGTGTAGGCTGACTCAGATAAAAATAGGTGAAATCTTTATTATCTTAGCATAAGAAAAAAAGGGAGTATAACACAAACAGATTCCCTGAGATGGTTTCCCACCTTTCTTGAACATGGCCCATACAGACCTCCAGAAAGAGACAATGGAATGCTTGCTGATAGCCTGTCAGCCTATCTGGCAGCAAAAGAAAGGGAAAAACCTGGCTATATGTAAAGATTTTGAAAAACTAATATTCTGTGGGCTAAATTTTTGCCTTCAGCAAAAACCAGTGTATAATAGTATTTCTATGGGATATAACAGAGTTATTCTAGATTTACATAGATGATACTGATCAGAATTTGTCCCAGATATCTAAGTTCAGCATTTAGGGCTTGTCTAATACTCGTAGTGCTTTAGCTATAGTTAAAGAATAGGATAGTTAAAGAAGTACAACCCCCTTAGTGTGAACACAATTAAACCAGTATAAAACTGCTTATGCTGGTATAGCTGTTTCCATACGGGAAGGGGAATAAGCCATCCTGGTAAAAGGCACCTTTATAAAGATAAAACTGTGTCCACACTACTGGTTGTATCAGTATAACTTTTTTGATAAATACAAAAATCATTCTCCTATCCCAAATAGTTATACTGGTACAAAAATTGTGTAGACCAGGCCTTAGTTAGTGACACTTTTCACAGTGATCAGCCTAGCTGCGTTTCTATTCTGCCCAACGCTGATTTTGTTTGTGAATTTCTCATTATTTTCTAAGTCAAATCAATGTTGCTTTTATTTAAGAGCACTGGAAGTGGATGTAGTTACTCAAACTGTGCAGGTGTGCAACAGGGAAGAGGGTGCAAGGAGCCCATTCCCAAACCCCTGGGTGGGGTCCAGCCACCATTTTTAATTATTATTTATTTGTACCACCATAACTCCTAGGACTAGTCATGGAACAGGACTCCATTGTGTTCAATACCCCAAAGAGCTTAATATCTAAATCTCTGGACAGAACCTGAGCATTTCAGAGAGAGAAAAACAGATGTCTTACCTTGCAGGTGAAGAGTAAGGAAGTGGCTCGGGCACTCAGTCAGGGCAAAATGATTTGTGATCCTCTTTGACGCAAGCTGACATAGGCCAGTGTGGGCCAAATTACTGGCCTCCTACAAATTACAGGGCTCAATGCAGGAATTTTAAAAAAGATTTAAAAAGGGTAACCCTCTGCTTCTGTCCTTTACCCACCTATTTTTATTTCATTTATAGAGCAATTCCTCAATATAACCCTGGCCTACTTATAAACACATATTTAACTGAAAGATGTGAGTAGCTACAGAGTAAAAATGATATACATTTCAAACAACTGCCTAGATGTGTATTTGTTCAAGAGAGTAGGTAGCATTCAAATGAGCTATTCCATCTTCACAACCAAATATTTTTCAATTTTATAACCTTCCATAAATGATTTTTCAAGGGAATTTAAATATTCCTCCACCCCTACTTCTTTATAACACTAAGATTGTTACAAATACTGGAAGAGCAGGGCATTCAAAGTGATATTCTGTCCTTCACTCACTCAATGATGCCCTTAGGTGTGTTTAAAAATAAAACAACAACACACACACAAACAAAAAAACCCAGCAGGAGCTAAGGGACAGCACATTTGTTCCTTCTATATGTCATATGCTTTCCTGTATGTTATCAGTTTTCTGACAACCATACTATTATTTAAACATATCACTTTCTTCTTGTATTTAATATAAGCACAAGTCAGTCTGCCCACCTGGAGCCGGATCCTACAGTCTTTACTCAGGCACAACTCCCATGAACTTCAGTGGAAGAACTGCTTGAGGCCAAATCACCCCGCCCAGGTCAGGAAACTCAGGTTGTGAAATTTCAGTGAGACTATCCTGCCAATGGGCTAAGGTTCCCTCCCCCAGAACAGGGAGGGATGATGGCATTCCTAAACCACAGATGGCCTGAGATCTCTGTGGAAACCCTGTTGACCTCTGGAAAGGGTAATGACATTCACATGGAGGTCTGGAGTTTCTACATTACTCCCCAAATTTCCACCAAGGCAGCACAGTTTCCTGAGGAGCCTACGCAAAGGCTTTCAAGGAAAGCTATGCTCTTAAATCCTTATTTAGGCAAGTAAATAAGTGACCTGATTTTGAAAAATGCTGTGCACCCAGTAGCACCCAAAGCTACTGGGTGGTCAGCATTCTTTAAAATCAGGCCACTTTATTTAGTTGCCTGAATAAGAAGTTAGAAGCACAGCTCCAGGCATTCAGTTTTGGCCCTTCTTCCCAATACTTCCCGCCAACAGCTGCTCTCAAGCCACACAAAATAATATCCACTTGAATTCCATGATTCTTATCGTGACACAAGGTCTCCAATCTGTTGGAATTTCCTATAAGCACTAAGCTATTAACCACTCAGGGCTTCTTGTCATCACAGAGTTAACTTGTGTTTTAACTCGAGGGTTACCATTAACTCAAGTCCTGTCCACAAACCAAACCCCTGAACTCCAGCGTGGCAGTGCTTTTAAGTCGTGTTGGCTGACTCATTAGTAGTTACAGGCTAAAGCTTCAATGAGCGCAACTCGCCAGCTGCCAACACAACTGTTCTGGGTAGTTTAGGTGTTATTTCATGGTGTGGCTGCTCTAACTTTGGCTAGGCTAACTTGAGATAAGTTCATCTGAGTGTAGATTACTTGAACTAATTCAGCAGCAAAGACAAGTCCTAAGTGGTGGCTTTCATTGGCAGCCTTTCTGCTGGAAGTTTCTTACCAGTAATTCATTTCAATAATGCATTTCTTAATCACCTTTATTGTAACATTGCAAAGGGCAAACCAACCAGTCATCTGCTGTGTATTTTAGAAGCCTGCACTAGCTGCTTCTTATCTGGGACAGAGTACAGTTACAACAGTCTTTTGATTTCACTTGGTGTTTTATGTGCTTTGACCTCAGGCATTTTGTCATTTTTACCAGAAGGAACTATTATGATGAGTGCTTTTCGTTAGCTAGTATAAATCCTTGGCAGCCTATCACCTCAGCTTGACTAAGGCAATCAATCTGCCAGAAAATCGCTACAGTATCATGGTCTGTGAATATTTTATGGTTTACTTACTCTAATGGTTCATTTCATGCCCAAGCACTAAGGTTACGCTGGTCACACCTGCTAAGCTGTCTTGTTCTTTGTGATGCTGAAAGGTTGATTGCATGCTGCAATGTTCTCATATCCATAATTCAGTTAACTAGAGATAAGCTGGGACTGAAAAATAAAATGAATCAACAAGCTTCCCATAGGGATGGTGCAATCAAAATACTCACACAACTTGCTCTCCTGTTCCCCTGAGAAAATATCTGTCGGGTGTTTTGGATCTTGGGATGAATGTATTATGGGTTCTCAGAACCACCCACTTGCCCTGCTCAATCAGTTTTTGCACTAGCTTTTATGATGGATGCCGATGGCAGGTTGACAGTGAACTTGGTTTTAATGCGGGAGACCTTCAGGTTCAAATTCAAGCTACTGCCAAGGGAAGTGTTGACAGTATAATAAAAATTAACTCTAGCAGGTTTGAGGCAGAGATGATTCCTGCAGTATAATACATGGTTTGTATAACAGCCAGTAGAACACTGGACATCCCCACTAAAATAGTGCAAATATCAGCTTAAGGACCACTGAACAGCGAATTTTCTATGTGCACCATAACTGCAGAAATATCGCCACTAAATAACTGTCCTTCTACACATCAGAAATGTGATGTCCAGCAGCCTATGAAGTATCTCATTTCCTCCCGCTGGTGGGGCTGAGCTAAAGACTTCACATTGGATTTGCAGCGCAAATTGGGTATGACAATGTTCGTCTTAAGTATAATTCCTATGAACTACAGCACTTGAGCGTTCTGCTGTATCTCTCTAATTAGCTGTATTTAGAGTATATTAGGCACATTTTTAAAAGGGCCAAAATAGACTCTAAAGACATACTGACATAGGGCTTGAGCCTTCTTTCATTGATTTCGGTGCGAACAGAATCAGCCCTAACCGAGACCATGATCATGTCATTTTTAAAAAAAGTGATTGGATCATCATAATTGAAATGGCAAAGTCATGAAATTACAGTAAAAGAGAAATTACAAGCCTCAGGCATTTTTCTATAACAAGATAACTTATTTTTTCATTTTTCAACCATACAAATTCCTACCGTTTTTGTTTTACTTTTTAGCTTTATTTACCACATTCATTTCAAGGGTTTCCTTCTGGGGCAAAAGAAAATATGGTCATGGTTGTACTCAGTTATTTATTTATTTATTTACGTTTGTTGGTGGAGAGCAGTCCAAATTCGCAGACAGTACAACTCTCTTTACAAACCAAGAGGGAATGACAGAACCCTTTTAATATAGCTTAATATTAGAGCTTCAATTATAATAATAAAAATAATTAATTGTGTTGATTTCAAGAAATGAAGCACACCAACTGAGGCCCAAGATATTCAGAACCAGGAACGTAAAGTTAGGGTTCTAAATCCATATTTAGGCACTTAGATAAGTCACCTGATTTTCAAAAGTTCAATGGACGTTGTAGGAGGCTCAGCATCTTTGATAATCAGGCCACTTACTTAGGGTACACTGACACAGAAAAAATAATCCAATAAACAAACAACTCTCCGAGCCCGGGTCAACTGACTCAGACTTGTGAGGCTCACACTATGGGACTAAAAATAGCAGTATAGCCCTTCCTGCTCAGGCTGGAGCCTGGGTTCTGAGACCCTCCCCGTCACCGGGCTTCAGAGTGGGAATGTCTACACTGTTATTTTTAGCTCCACAGGTAAGCCCTCAAGCCCAGATCAGTTAACCTAGGCTCTAAGATTCGCTGCTGCCTTTTTTTTTTTTTTTTTTGCGCACTGCGTAGATGCACCCTATGATAGCTAAATATATACTTAAAAAATCTTGGGCAGAACTACTTCACAAATAAGTCTAAACTGTTCCTGGGTTTTACCACTGGAACATACATAGTGATATATGTCTTTAGGAATACACTATGGAATTCCAGTAGGAGATATGAGATTACACACTATAGTAATGGTTGCTATGGCAAAACACAGGATGACTAGAGACTGGGAAGTATTGGTTCTCTTGGTGCTGCTGGTTGCTCTGGTGTTTCACAAGCTGCAATTGGAAATGGAGCTGCGAGGGTTTGAAGTTAAGAAGGAACCCAAACAAGACTTGGGTGTCTCTTTATTAACTTCTAATATATAGTGTTCTGGTAAGGTAGGGATATCACCAGCAGTGTTAGTCAGTACAGGATGTTCTGCTGCCTGGAGCAGGTAATAATTGTGATGGTATTATATCAATTCAGGATGTGAATAAAATAGGGTATGACAGTATTTTTCCATTTCCTAGCAGCAATTCAAATACTCTGCTATAATAATCCAAAATAAAATGTTATTTTCATACTATGCATTGTTTTGGTTAAATTTAATAAAATAAGTTATATTTATGTTATAAAATAATAAAAACCAATTATAAATAGTTGGTGTCAATGGTCTATCATTGTCTTATTGACATTTAATATGTTTTTTTATTTTGTTTTACTAGTATTTTTATTTGCTCCTTACTATCTCCCATATACTTTGGAAGAGAAATAAGATATCTTGAAACTACTTGTTCAATTTATTTACATATACCTGGCCAAACATGAATTTCAGGTTCTTTGTTTAAATCTTCCCATGCCCATTTGTGTATTGTAGATTCATGTTGACATATCTTGTATAGTTGGCATGCAAAATAATCCCATCCAAAAGTGAGTGTACACTTCTGTGATTTCAATATTCTAAGAAGATGCAAGGACAGTTTTCCCCCCCCAATAACTGTTTGGACATCCTTCCAAGATTACTTATTTCAAATCTTTAAATTTGTTCATCCTTTCAACTGTCTCTTTTATTTCAGTCACTTTATGATCATTTGCTGGATGTTTCTGGAGTGTGTATATGTATTTTTCATGTCTATTTTTTGCCAGCATTATCAGTGACACATTTTCTTTAAGGACCACCAGCAGCAGAAATGTTCAGTGAACATCATCTGGAAACAAGGTATCTTTGTGACTGAAAAATCATTGTATATAATCTCGATGATGCTACTGACACTAATCTCTTTAGGATTGCATCAGGTGGTTGACGATCAGATCCAACAGTAAACATGGTTGCCATTTACATACCCCCAAAAGCACTTGTAGCCAAATACAATTGCGTATAATTCATTTTGTATTTTTGGTGACTTTTTATGCTGGCGAGTGACTTCAATGGGTAATGGTTCTGCCTTTCAGGTGCAGTAACACATCTAATCCAGTCTTGGATGTGACAGTGGAAAAGTCAGCTATTTATTCAGATGAAGGCAAGAACCTGGTTCCTCTGTGATATGAGTCTTTATAAGCAAAATAGAAAGCAACGCCATGCCGTTTATTCCAAATTAATTTATAATCTTGCTTTAGCAGCTGTTGAAATGATGCTTTGATTTAAGAAGTTTGGTGCAAAGTTGTGCAGATAATCAATCATACCACAGACCATCTCTAGTGCTACAGTTATGCGTCAATTCCATATTCCTGATGGTAGTGACATTAGCTAAATGTGGTTTAAGCACATCTGCCTCAATGTGACATAAAATAACTTATTTCTGGAATATAGATCCTAGTTTTATCTAGGACACCTTTTTTCCAAAGACCTCTGTATTACAGCATGAAGGTTTGTACTGTGTTCCTCATTTGAACAATCAAATGATACCATAGGAAGTTATCAATGATGGCTTCAACTCCACTGAGCATATTATACATCACACCGTTGAGATAGGACCAGGAGTCTGTATGCTGAAAGTGGATGGTCATGATGTCGGTTTAGACAGTTCGCTTGCACCAAACTTTGACCTTGCAAAGAGCATGCTTAAGAACTGGGTACCAGTGAGCATAGGTGTAAAGTTCTTAAAGGCAAACATGGATGTTGTAAGATCTTGAGGATCCAGACAAGCTGTGAAGGCCGTGCCTATACTAATAAAGTGATGTACTGTTGCCATTAGTTACCTGCAAGAGGTCTCCGCTGATCTCTTCAGTGGTGTTGAAAATGTGCATTTCAGTAACTGTGGTTGAACCTGGTATCAAGTAGGCTCAACTATGGCTTCTGAGACAGTGCTGAAGTCCTGTCCACACTTGTAATCAAACATTTTCAGTATTGGTTCAGTTGCACGCATTGCTGATAAATGTTGGTAGCAATGGATACATTTCCTAGAGTAAACACTACCTTAGACCCATGTTCTACCAGACCTGTGCCACACTTTCTGTAATGGTGCTGAAAATAATTTGTCCCATCTAAACTAGCAGCTAAACATTTTTCAGCATCAGATGAGGGAAGGAGTGAGGGAGGAGCCATCTATGCAGTGCTCATTTTCTGAAAGTCTGGATTTCCTTGTTCAAAGTTTTTTTCATTACAACTAGTGAGTTAACTCAACGTGTAGAATGTCACTTTAATGATTATTTCTGTATTAATTAGGTGACTTAATCCCTGCTTGAGGTGATCATGGTGTGGTATGTTTTTTGGTGTACATACAATACAGTTGATTTTTGTGTCAAGACAATGGGATCATTCTCCTGTGAATAACCTGAATTCTTTGAAAATGTCTGTATATTCTGTCAGAATATCAAGTTTAATATTTTCAACATATAGTGTATATCTAGCAAAAACTAGACTTGCTTTTGATATAACACGTTTCAGATTTATCAAAATAAGTCTTTGGCACTGAGCATCCTCTTCACTGGTAATCCATATGTTCCAATCACACCGTAAGTAGCTGTACTTATTCACATTTTGCTCTGCACAGACAAGGAAACATGAGTGTCACATATATTTCTAGGTTTCTAGGAGCTGTCCAGTTTCTCAGTCCATTCTGACTCCAAAGCCTCTCTATCTGTCAGTGATTCAGGATTGTACTCTGTATTAATAATTACATTGTGGGGTTGGACTCAGGGCTGGCGACCCAGATTACTGCCTGGGGTTCTAGATTTGGGAGGCGCTGGACTTGGGGTGCTGTTTTTGTTGTTAGCAGCAAAAGGGAAAATAGAATGGTTGAAGTAAAATGTTTCAAGTATTCTGAATGTGGATTCATTTCTAATTAACCTCCTAGAATGTTCTAGACTTTTGTAGAATCTTGTGGAACCTTCCAGACTTTCTGCATGCAAATCATGCATCCAGATTGTGAAATGGGCTACAAATGAAATAAAAAATAAGATATTGAGAAGTTTAATAGATGGGTGGGGGGGAGAAGTGACGTGCCGAATACACTCCTCATCTCCATCAGTTTGGTCTAGTGCCAGCACTAGTTGGACTGAAGGATGCTTGTATGGACATCTGTCAATAGACTGAAACGATTTAATATAATTTAGCCTAGCATGAGTTTTAAGCATTGCAAGAGATGCCTCAAACTTGTGATGAGCACTTTCAGGATGTGTGTTTTAAAAATCAAAATGAATAAATAAAGTAAATGAATGGATTACTACCCATGCATGTTGGGGTATATATACTGTCTGGGATCTGAATGGAGAACTTCAGTGGATGTCAATGGACATGTGTTACATGCACTCATCAAGAGCAAATACTGTATATGCTACTAAGCATGTGTCTGCACCAATCAAACAGGAGCAGATTCAAGGCACAGCCCTGCATTGGGAAGAATGCCTAGCTGTACTTCCCCAGGGGAACTTGGGAAGGGATTGTGCTGGTGCACATGGGAGGTATGCAGGCGGCACCACCCTTTGGTGGCCAGGGACTCTGCTATCCCCCACCCCCTTTGGAACACTATCTGCTGTGGGTAGAGGGAACATGTATGTAGGACAGCCACTATCTAGCCTATGGTTAAAAAAATACCTGCTAGCCAGAGTTTTTCACAGCTGACTTCAGACTAGGGCTATATATTCTCCCCCTGAAGCAATGTGACCTTGAATGGGATTTGAGAAGCTATTTCTTGGTGTTTGTCTAAGTGGAACCAGTGGACCACAGATACATGTGTCCTTTCCTTCAGCCAAGGACTGTAAAACCTTCATCAATCAAATACAATGCATGTTAAACACTGACACTATTAACTCACAGTAAATAAACTACATGATTATATTCATCCTGTAGGTCAGGCCCAAGGGGATTTATCACTGATTGTTTCATATTAGCCTCTCCTTCTCCCCTGACAAATCTTTTCCTATACACGCAAATAGAGAGAGAGGGAGTAAAAAGACATGGACACGTGGCATATGGAAATCATGCTGTATCCATGTATTGCAAGGAAAGAGTTTTAGTATCTCTTCTGGAAATATCAATCCATAACTGACCCTTTTTGATTTTTTGTTACAATCCAAAGCTATATGTGTAGTAAATTGTGAATGCATGAGAAGGAAATGAATCATCTTTGCAGAGACTTCTGGTAATGCGCCCGTCAGGCAGTAGCACAGCCAGGTGACCACAACTGTACATCATTTGTAAAGGCCACATTTCAGATCTAGAGCCTGACATGGGTCTGTCCCCAACCTAAAAATGCCTCCATGACTGTTTGGCCATGTTGGATTCAAGAGTTCTCTTGGCTATGCAATCATGGAGGCAGCACCTGCTTTCAAAGTGGAAAGTATTCTTCCTGGAAGGTGATCACACAGGCTGGTCCCCATTCCAGGGACTCTGTCACAAGCTCCATCCTGTGCAACTGACATTCAAGATTGTTGGGGGAATCTCCAGCCAACCTGGTTTTGCTTTTTCACCCTGACAGGTTGCCATTTTGAAGCTGCCACCACCTATGGCAATAAAGGAGGGAGGAAGATTCAGCCCCCTCGCATCGACTAAGGAAGACCCCCCCATTCTTGATGATGATCTGCAAGGGGGTCTTTGTTTCCTACAGATTGTGACCCTGACTGTGCTGCAGCACAAGCCAGTAAGAGGGGCATAGGGAAGCCCCTTAGCATGTGCTATTGCATCACTAGTAGCAGCACGAGACTATGAGCAGCCTCTATATGGCTGCAGGCAAGGAATGGGCCAGCCTGGCTGAACCATCACACTCGAGCAAGCGCAGAATGAGGAACCAGGATTGCTACATTCCCTGTCTGCTGCTGGAAAAGTGCAACTATATGCTGCTCCTAGCATAGAGCATGAGGGAAAGCCACAACTGATCCCTATATGAATACATATTTTGTACTGTCTTCATGAATATTTAAAAAAAAAATCCCCAAAACAATTATTTTCAAAACATGAATATCTGCTTATTAATATAAACTCCTTAAACACATTTGCACTTTGTGACTTGTATAAAATGAGATAGATATTCTCAAATCCACTCAGTAAATTTCATGCAGTTAATTAGTGCTGCAGGATTTCCATACTCTCATAAAATATCTGTGAACATTGTTACAGATTTTGCAGTCGATGTAAAGACATTACAGTAAAAAAAGTAAAACAAATATCAGCTAATTAAACGATAAACCCCAAGAAAATCTAGTACGCACAGGGAATGGTTGCTACATCACCAGTGCCACAGCAAATATCTAAATCAGTGGTACTGTAAAGTATTATTTTGTTCTACCCGCATTGGCAATTAAAGATAATAACCATATCATAATTTTGCTGAGCTGAATATCCAGATTCAGGCGCCTGTGGTGTTCGGAATGGATTATCTACAACAAGCCATCACAGGCAACTCTCTGAGCAACTCCCACTATTTCATTCTGAGAAATAACTTTAACCATCCCAGCATAGAAATCTGTTTTCCTCCTGAACTTTCACACACCTTCTAACCCTATCTCTAAGTCCCAGGATATTTGGAGCTAAATTCTGATCCGTTACATGAGTGAAAACCTGGAGAAAGTCCACTGACATCAACAAATTTATTTCAAGTTTATACCTTTGCAGCCCTATCCTTCAGACTTCCATCACCATAGCTATATTGGTCAGGGGTGTGAAGAAGTATGATCCTTGACCAACACTGTTGTGCCAGCAGAAGCCCCTAATGTAGATGCAAATATACTGGCAAAGCTGTTTTTTTTACTGCTATACCTTGTTTCACTTACAGGGAGTGGCTATATTACATTGATACAAAGTGCAGTTTTGCTGGTATAGCTGCATTCACATTAGGAACACTGACAGTACAGTATGTTCATATTCATATAACAGTAAAACACTCCTACTGTAGACATAGCCAAAGACTCAAGGAGAAATATGGGAGTTACTCAAGGAATGGCATAATTCACTTTTTGTAGTCCTATTTGGGGAAGTTGATATGTCTAGACTAGGGACTTTACAGTGGTTGAGAGGTGGAGACTTCATTTGGAAAAGATCTCTCCCCAAAATAGTACTTCATCTCTCTAATGTGGACATTTTTTTCATTTGAAGCTTTGCACAGAAGACACACCCTTCTCTTGGGTGGCCTTTGGGGCTCTAGGTTGGAAAAAAGAGAAACGCACACTATTCAGGAGGCTGTCGGGAGATGTTTCCAAAAAGTGTGTGTTTGTTAGAATACACCCGTGTTCATACCCTGCACACTATTCCAATAAGGTGTGTACAAGGTATGTCTCATGAGATATTATTTAAAAAATCCATTTGCCGATCAATAATATATGGCAAAATGCACATAGCAGTATTATATGCGAAGTTATAAAAATAAGCTGAGATCACGACTAAGAGTACGTTTTCCAGATAAGTTTAAGGAGTGTCCAACCATTTCCTCAGAGACAAAAGACAAGCTGATGCCTGTGAAGGTGTAAACAAGGCTGAAGGACTATTACCTGCTTAGTGGCTATTCTTTGGTAGGAAAGGTTGGCAGGGGCAAAAATCTACATCTTAGCAAAGAAACAGCATGGAGTTTCCTTCCTCACAGACTGCCTGTCACCTTGCTCCCATCCAGAAATGCTCTCAAAGGAGAGACAGGACTATAAAAAGAAGAGACAGACACCCCCCTGCTTCCTCCTGCCCCCTTTCAGGTGCATTCTGTGCACCTGAAGAGACAAAGGAAGCAGCAGTTGGACTATGAGGGGAGGGTTCCTGACCTACAGCGTTCGGTCAGCAAGACTGCTGAAAGCAGGTGGTGAGAAAACTTTGCTTTGAATCTACTACAGGTTGTTAAGTTAGGCACTAGTAAGCGTTTTATCTTTATTTTTCTTGTAACCATTTTTTACTTTTATGCCTCATTACTTGTACTCATTTAAAATCTCTCTCTTTGTAGTTAATAAACTTATTTTATTGATTTATCTAATCCAGTTTGTTCAAGTTGAAATTTCTGGGTAACTCCATTTAGGGTAACAAGTTGGGTGTATATTATTTCCTTCAAGGAATATTGGGTTTAATATATTTGTACTGTCCAGGAGAGGGCTGGGCAGTACAAAACATACATTTCTAGGGGGAAATCCAAGACTGGCAGTGTGTTGGGGCACCCTGTGGTAATCTTCAAGGCTGGTAAGAGCCAAGGTGCGGCTGGCTGGCTACAGCGCATACACAGACATAGCTGCGAGTGACTTGCACGCTGGAGGCCGTTTGTGAATAGTCTGGCTTGGAAGCTCCAGCTACAAGGCATTGTAAAGGTACCCTGGTTACAAGGCAGGGGTGACACAGCTACTCATTGGTCTGGATTGTACATCGGTACATCACAGTGTGTGTGGGTTTAATTTAAACTGTTCTCAGTTTGAATAAACCTTTAGTGTTAAGCAGTTTCATATTTATCATTATTTGTTCACAGGCCAAGGTCATACTAATTTAGAACAAATCTCTGTATGTTTTTACGTTTACTTATAAGAATTGCAATCAGATTCTCACCAGAGTGGAATCTGGAAAACCCACTATAAGCATCAGCAAGTCAGTCCAGATGCCTGAAGTTGGCAAGCATGTGTATTTTGTAGGCATACTTTAGTTTATATTTAGAAAAATCTGTGATCTCTGTTTAATGCCTGTGCTTTCATTTTACTTATAGGCTTTTTAACATAGAAATTATTACAAAACACTTTGTCCAGTGCATCTGTGTCACCAGAGCATTTTTTTAATTTGTAAATAAAAAGAAAGTGGACATTATAACACTGAGATCTTGGGCAAAAGAACAACAGACCAGGTTCAGAGGTGGATCTAGAGAATGTCTAAATTGGTTTAACATACACCTTCTTCCTGCCTCTTCACAGTATGTTATACCAACTTATACTCCTTTTCATTCACATAATGATAAGTGCATATAAGTAGGTCTACGGAGTGGTCACAGAGTGCAAGTGAGTCTAAGGAAGACTGTTACGCTATCACTTCATCTTTGAATATAGTCTTCTCTCTTGACAATGCTAATAAATAAAATTACATAAATTTTTGTGTCCAAGAATCATGCACTGTAGCGGACAAATTTGTAATAGATGTTTCTGACACAGGGCTATCAGCTTTTGTCATCAAGACAACAAAGTCTGAGGTAAGGTTAATCAGACTACATTTTCCATTACATCTTGCCAGTACTTATTGAAGAAAATATTGTCTTTGAGACTCTTCAGAATTGAGAAGACTAATGCTATCTTTGATCATAAGTTTATGTCACTCTTTGGATGTTTTCTTTCTGTCGCCTTTCACAGTGATTAATGTGGTGCTAGTCAAGCTCTTTTGATTATTGCTGTCTGTGACATTTCTTCTGAGAGATCAAATTAAACTTTCAAAATCTGTTACAATATTTTCAAGGGTTCTGTCCCTTCCCTACACTTTCTTAGTAAATGATGTTACGCTGGGAGGTCCTATTAAAAAGCTGAACTTTTCTTGGATGCACATACCTCTGCTATTATTTTAAAAATAAGTGCAAACAAGAAGTTGAACAAGTTTTCAATCTAGAAAAGCACAATGAAAAAGCAAGTAAATTAGAGCCTGCTAGCCTCCTCCCTGATCAAAGCTGTTAAAAAAATCAGTGTAATTGGTAGCAGTGCTCATACTCCAAGAGTCTGCTGTTGTTCACTTTGATAAAGTGGCAGGATATTTGAGAAATCAGACTAGTTAACGTTAAGTGACAGCCATTCATAGTACACAACAGAGAACATCCCATTGGGCCTTTAATTGGGCCTTTAATCCCAGGCCATTAATTGCCACATTTCACTTGCCTCCAAACAGACTCAAAATATATCAACAACAACTAGAAAATGCCTCACCATGTGTAAATATCTGTTTCAGAAATGAGGAAATAACCTCCTAAACATTTCTTTCCTCCTCAAAATCCAGCACCAAAACAGAATGGAAAAGTAGGAGCCTCTGACGTGGACCAGCACCTTATTGTGCTAGGTGCTGAACAAACACAGAACAAAAGAGTCCCTGCCCCAAAGAGCTTGCCGTTCCTCTGGTTTTTTAGGCAAAACTAAATTTGTACATTAAATGATTCTACAGGCTTATCACTGTTTATTCACCTTCCTCTCTTAGGCTCATTTGACAAGTTCAGCCTATGAGTCATCAGAGGAGGGGCAAAGTCCTAGGATTGGCATCTGCCCTACTGAGGATACTACGTGATCTCAAGTGACCAGGAACATGTACTCAGGAAGGGTGAGGCAGAGGGGAAAGCATGCAAGCAAGCAGGTTGGGGTCAGTATTCTGAAAGCAGCCTCCAGAGGGTAAGCCAGGCCAGACACCGTGTTCAACAGGGTGACGGCCGCAGCCTGGGTGAGCCTGACTCAGTCAGGAGGAGCAGCCTGGGAAGAGATGGAGAAGCATGAACTGTCTGAGAGCTGGGCTGAAAAGAGTGGCAGGGGGCAGAAGCAGCTGTGCAGTCACACATGGGAGTAAGACAAACCAAGGGGAATCACTGGAAAGTGACTGCCATGATCATCAAAATCAGTGCTGAGGGGAACGCAGCCCAGTGACTACAAAGGGGAAAAGGGCAGGCAAAAGAGGTGTGAGATATCTCTGACACTACAGGAAATCAAGGCTGCAGCAGCTGAACAAAAGAGCAGCCTGAGGAGAGATGTAGGGCAGCTGAACCATACCAGTTGAGGAACAGCACAGGAGAAGGGCCGACAGGGGTTAGAAGGATGAAAGCACATCCACAGCCTGTAACCATCTTTTAAAGTGTCTTATCTGTTGTTTGCATTCTCATCAAGCCAAGTATCATGAGCTGAGAGAAAGAAAACAGAGACCGGGAGACTTTTAAACCATCTCTCTCTCTCTCTTTTTAAAAAATGAATCCATTTAATGAAATGTAACAGGGAGAAACTCATCACAACTAAAAGTGAATTTGTCCCATGTCCCCACAGAGCTAAAATCAGATAAATCACATTATCCAGCCAGTTCAATATCTTGTGTAGGGTTTTCGAAAGGGCAGAAAGTGATAACTCTAATAGAAGCTTTCAAGACTATGCCTGGAATCCCTGTATCCTGAAACTGTATTTATTCTTTCTGTTGTGGTAGTGCCTAAATCATGGATCAGGCCCTCATTATACTAGGTGCAGTACAAACAGGACAAAACTGGGAGAAAACAAACAAACAGAGTATCAGAACCAATCATATTTGAAATAAGAGCTAGGTCAGCTAACCTGTTTTGTTTTTTCAAAACAGGAAAAAACCCCATGTGGATGCTGCAGGCGTGAACTAAGAGGATTCTATTTTGCCTTTAGGGAATTCTGCTTGAAGCGGATGCTATTCATGCCCCCAATGGTCCGAACTATGCAGCACTGTAGACAAGGAGCCCTTAGGAAGCCCTTTCCCACAAGTACCATTCCCTCAAAAATTATCACTTTGATTTTCATCTTCATACTAGACGGTGTTTCAATGACAAAGATTATCTTAGTGAACCGAAAGGATTTTTAGTGGCAAAGACCACAAGAAGAATGTGCTATGAATCTGAGATTCACTGCCATATACACAGTGTTTTATGAAGAAGCGAAGCTTGTGCACTTTCTGAGCTGTATAAAAAAAATCTTAATAGTGATTTCAAATCCATTTCAAACCTATACTTTCTGCAGCCTAGTAAGACATTGTCTTTTTCTTATCATTTAATTTACATGGTAAATATGTACTAAAGATTATTGAATGTCTGTTCTATTGTACTGTAATAGCTATATCCAGGCAGCAAACTAGTTTCTCATTGCATATATACTGTGTAGACTTATATAGATCATGGCATTTTCTTTTAGTGTACTTTACCCAAGTAAAGTTTAACAATACCAGCACAAAATAATAAAGGCTTTGTCATATGAAAATTACTCAACAGAGCAGACTAGATGGAAATCTTTCGTATGACTAGCTGAACAATGTATGCAGTCACGATCCAAGAGCAGTAGAGTGACTATCAGAATTTCATATCTGTAGTAGTAAAATAAGCAATGGGCCACATGTATTCGTGGTGTGACTATTGACTACAGTGGAGTTACACCCGGGAACACACAGAACAATTTGTGGGCAGGATGTGTATGTCCGTCAAATTAGATTTATGCCACCTTTGTGCTATCTGTTTCCTGGGCTGCATGTGCTCTAGTCTGGTCTCCCAGGCTAAATTAAAGTAGCCCGAAGGTTTCTCTAACTGGCACTTAAGATTGAGATCAAGACCAGGCACCAACAGGCGACAGGGAGACGCTAGCCATACCCCATTTTTCCCACAACACCTCCTCCACCGGGACGTTTGATGGGGCATCAAGTGTTACATAGGTTCTATAACACCAGAGTACCCCCCATGGTGGGGGTGATTCTTCCAAGACCACACCACCAGATTTCATACCGCTTTACCCAAAATCTGGATCATTATCTTTGTAGCAAACTGGATGTGACTGTACTCACATCCCATAGCGCACACTCATGAGAGTAATCACCTTGAAGTCAGTGGGACCACTGGCATAATAAAGAAAAGAGAGTGGTAAAACTGTGCCCCAATTATATAATAAGAGAAAATGTCTGGGGACAAATTCTACTCTCATTTTCCCAGTGTATATCCAGAATGACCCGATGGGCTTTAAGCTGAAGTAGCAGAGCACAGTCTGGACCTTTGTTGTAATATCTGTTTGTTTGAAAAATAAATGTTTTATTTGGTAATGCTAATTAATGCTAATACTAATTGTAGCTATAGCTAGCAAACTTATTTTGCCATCTCCCTCATTATCTCAGAATAGTGGTCCCTTAAAGAATTATTCAGGTAATTGCCAAACTAGGAAAATTTCAATGATGAAATCTTCAGAAACCTATAACCCATTAATAATCTTGTCACCCGGGTAAATAAGACAAACCTGTAGAGCATGTTGTTATGTATCTTCAGTCCAAGCAATTTGCTTTGTATCCTTTATTTATTTATCAAAAAATGTCTCCCTTGCTGGCTCTTTTCATTCCCTATTAGCTGATTGAGCATTTAGAGTTAGTTTATTCACAATGCACCTTTCACAAAAACTGTGCAGAGAGATGCACTATTGGAAGAGATTTTGTCTTTGGATAAAGTATTCAAACAACGATTGCAGCTTCCTGTCGTATATATATTAAAGATATGATATAACTAGGTGAACTGGTAGGTACCTACAAACTTGGGGCAAGAAGTATTGTATTTAATACCTTATTTAATAACTACTGTCCCCAGCACAGGTTCAGTTCCAAACCAACACTGGAAGAATTAGGACAAGGGTACTACTTCTGCATCGCTAGTCGTCTTCTTGTCTTAGAAACTAACATCCAAGTATGACATTGCATCAGTGAATGTTAATGAGCTGACAACAACATATCCAAGAGTTTGGATAACAATAAATGCATTCTATGAAAGATGAAAGTTTTGGACCAAGGTTTGGCTCTACTCCATTGCTGATAAAATACTTAGTAACTGTTCCTATATTTTCATAATTTATTAGGTATTAATGCAAAAATTGGTAATAATAAAGGAGTAAATAATGAAACAATAACTTATCTGGTAATACAAAACCCATCTTCATATGGCTACATAAAATAAGAAGAGAAGGGTCTTGATGTGTACGAACAGATATTTAGGCAAAAATAGCAAAGCCCTATATCACTAATGGTGCCATGCATGAATAATTTTAGAACAGTGTTACTCCTTTTCAGAGGAATAACTATTAGACAGACTTACTGGGTCAAATTCAATCCTGGTGTAACTCAGTTAATGTTTATTGTGCTACAAAAGAGACAAATTTGGTCTATTACATGATAAAGTGTCTTTAGGATTTTGTCAGGTGTATAAATAATGGTTAGATACTACATTGCCTTCTACTGTACCCTATTATCTGTACTATATATTTGTATTCGTGGCTATAAATGGCATATATAAAAATAATCATAAAAGGTTGCAAAGCAGTTTATACAACCAGTGTGAGAATTAATGTTCCCAAATGTGCTCAAAAAGAATATAAATAGGACAAAGTTTATTCATGGTCTTATAAGAAGACACAAGGTGACTGACATATTTAACTTGAAATTCTTCCACAATGCAGATAAGTTTATTGAAAACTTACAGTGCTATGCAGCACAAGAGCAGGATCATATATAATTGTGATGGGTATCATGATATTTTGTGTTTCCTCCAGGTGCACTTGTGCATTTGAATAGCTTTAGACACAGCAAAAAAGTGAACACCTACACACAGGAGTTTGTAAACTTGTGCTGATAAAATAAGACCTATCCTGAATCTTCACTCACCTTGTGAACCAAAACTTTAAAACTATTCTCAATGTTTAGTTAAAGAATCCAAACACCTCTCCTAAATATTCCAATCCTGCTCCCTGTGAAGTTCATGGCAAAAATCCCTTTGACTTCAATTATTCAGGATCAGGCCAACAGTATCTCCCAATGAATCCCCTCTCTCATATTTTATCTGCAGTGACTAATATTTCGTTTGCTACCATCATCCTCCAAAGTCTGGTTTTGTTTTTCAGAAGGCAACTGTATGGACCCCCCTCCACAACCCAGTCAGATCTCAAATCTGGAGTTGGTCAAAATTCTGAATTTCCATTTAACAGGAAATGTTGACCTTCTGAAATTTGTTTTAATTTCATATCAGAACAAAACTAAATATTTTTTAGATTTCCCACAAAACAGAACTTTGGAAATATTTCCATTTCTGAAAACATTTCATTATGGAAAAATTTTGAAATCGTATTTCCAACTCTTTTGGGTTTAAAGTTATTCAGAATGTTTTATTTTATTCCCTTGGGTTTCCTTTTAGTAACAAAATCATTTAGTAATTAAGTTATAAACAGCTCAGAAAAATTCAGAATGGGGGAATATAAATGACTTAGACACGGTCAACCTTTAGAAAGAGAAATAAGAAGGCTGGGGATAGAGAAATCAATGCAAAATTGAGGACACAGATAGTTGGTAACAACCCTTTGCTTTCAAACTTTGCAGAGTGCAATCCTGCTTTGGCTGACAAAGTGAAGGGGACCAGGGGATTCTTGATGACTCCATTGTCACAGGAATAATGCCAGCTATGGCAGGATTCCACATGAAAGGAAAGGAAATTCATTGTAGGCACACTTTGCTGTTTTTATCAGCAGGAAGACCAAGTGCACATTAACAACCTATCAGCTACCGCTTGCTGATGGCATGGTAGTGGACTTGAGCAGTAGCATACATGCCCTATCCTTCTGACTCCTGGTGGATGGGCTAGACTGTTAGGTGGGTTCACCATGTAGCACATTCCTGGATGTTATGGAGGGAAACTGGAATTAGCTAGCCTGGATCAAGGCTGAGGTAGGGGCATAGTAAGTGGACCCGAGAGAGAGGGAGAGATCTGTCTTTGGATACAGCCACAAGAGGATGTCACTCTGCTCAGGAGTTGTCTGAGACTGGAAATGCATTGTGGATCATGCAATATTTTCCATTTTTCTCTATACAAAAGTGAAGGGGAGCCTTCCTGTCTGGTATTTTTCCAAAGTATTCAGATGAGAAATGTTATACAAACTGTTTCTCTTATTTTGACCTGATTTTCTATATCTAATAAACCTGTTTTCTTAAAAAAACAAAAAACAAAAAAACAAACAAAAACACTATGGTTGAGTGGATGTTTCACACAGTCTGTTCCCAAAGAAAGCATACTAATTCTACCAAAAGCTGTAGATATGAGCAAAGCTAGCAAACAAGATCACATTCCAAATGCTGAACATAAGTGGAGTAGACACTGAAATAATTCACAAAGTAGCACATGAAGAAAGGAAACATATCCTGTAATGGGTGTATAACCCTACACAAATGAAGAAGGGGTTGAAGTGGCCTGAGAGTCCAGTTGACCTAATGGGCTGCACTTGGACACATGTTAGGCACACTTGGTGAACAAATCCAGCTAGGGAGGGGCTGGGTCTTCATAAAGAAAGGAGTAAAGGGCTGCCCAGCGAGGGGACCCAGGTGAGAGGTAGCTGGGAACGTTTGCTCTTGGGCTGAGGGAAGTCCGGTAGACTGAGTCCTGTGCTGGAACCCTGACTGGAGATAGTGACTGATCAGGGTCTACAGCCTGCCTGAAACCCTTACTAGAGGGCAAGTATGATAGTGCCTGGGGTGGTGGGAGTGAAACCCAGAAACTATGTTGGATGGTTTGAAGTTGAGGCTAGCCTTCAAAGAAGGCTACCATCTGAGCCCAGCTGGGCTGAAGCTTTACTTGATTTGCTATTTTCTCTGGACTTTAAATAAAGGACTTTGAGGCCCTGCAAAGGGTTGGACTCTGTTACCTGACTTGGCCAGAGGGCCCAGTCACACCAACAACTGAAACAGGCCAAAGAGGGCACAGAGGAAACGAAGGCACAGCTGTCCTAACACCACACACAGCCACCAGGGGGCAGGGCGTGACCACAACTCTGCCCCACACCAATGTTTGAGCAAAAGCAAATGCAAAAATACAAAATGAAAGAGAACCAAATGCAAAGGAAGATTTGGAACCTAACCATCCTGCTCACTCAGTCAGTCTCACAGCATCCTTTCCCAGTAAAATTGATTGCAAAACGCTACTGCTTCAGGAGAACTAGCTGGTTTCTTCCTCCGTACCAACTGCTATACTGCTATACTATAGTGTACAACTACTGCTATACTACTGGCTGCTCTCTTCCTTCTTTCCAACGGCTATACTACAATAGATGACGGGGGAGGGGGCGCACGAGAAAACTTTCCTTTTATTTTTCTATGTGAGCAACTGCTGTAATTGCCACAGGGAAGTCATGATTTCATGAATGAGAGGAATGTGGTACACAGAGAATCTCTGTTTGAAAAGTGGTCCCACTATGAAAAACCATGGGAACTATTGCCCCAAGGAAACCAGAATGCAGTCTTCCCCTAATTGTGTATCTGTTCGTGCCACATGGCCTTAAAATAATCACTGAAAACAATAAAACTTCTAATTATATAGGACTAAACTGTTCTAGCAGTTCCATGGGAGAGATCTCAAATAAGTACCTTTTAAAACACAGAGTTATCTTGGCTACAGACAGGCAGTAATGCTAGGGATCCTTACAAGAACTGTGTGAAAGGTTCATAAACAACTCTGGTCCCACCTGAAGTCTCCTCAGCTCAGGTTACACTTGTGCTAAAACGTTTCTTAAATATTTGTTTTCTAATTGAAGTTCATTTTCAAAGTCACTGCTCTGATGCCATAATTATTTCATTTAATTAATTATTTCATTAAGAGCCAGAGGATCATCAAAATGTAAAATTTAGACAAATATGGATGGAGCCCAAGGATTACTTCTCAGGTTAAACAAAACTGAGCAGCATTAAAGGTTCAGTTAATACAGTGACATTGTAATAACAACGTCCCTCGATTCCATTCTGGGCCAAACACACCCTGATGTAAGCAGCTTCAACTTCACTCAAGTTAACAGAGTTAAAGTTGCTTATAGCAAGGCTGAGTTCACTCTTTTGTTTCTTAGCGCAGATGATAGAGGCTCCAGTTCAAATTCAGTGAAAATGCTACTTATGGTTCTGTTTGTATAGATAAGTTTTCTTTAGATGAAGAACCACCCTGGCTGTCACAGCCTTTTTCCCACAACAGCCATTTCAGAATGGGATAATGAGACATGGGTCTCATGGGCTGTCTGCTGGCACATATTTACCAGGAAACAAAAGCATAACAGATTTGATACAAGCCCTCTTTTTCCCTTATACCTTTAAAGGCTAGATACAGTTTTATACTCATTTTATTAAACACTTCAATAAATTATGCAACACTACATACAGCCAGCCCTGTTAACAGAATTTTCTTTCTTAACATTTCCTTCGCTTATCCAAATACAGGTATAATTCACAAAAACGGTGTGTGGCAGGTACAATGTCAACTTAATGGTTCTCATGATGGTACTTAAATCCAAAGCACTCCCACTTTCTACATTTCTTTTAAACATCAAAGAGAAAAAATGTATTTTCAGTAAAGTATTCCCTCAAATTCTGCATTTTTAAAAAACTTGACACATTTGTGATAATTAACTGCAAAAATGGTATTGCACTTGAATGTTAAATTATTTCCTAAACGTGATTTCATTTTTTAACTGATGAAAGTTATAGTAATGAAAAACCAGTTTGGACAAAACCTGGTATGGGGATGAAAAGAGAAGAATTTCTATTTTTTAGTTAAAATATGAATCATGTTTAATCAACAATTTGCCACTTACTGTAGATGCCAAACTGGACTTCGCTATATTTTTTCTTTTTCTCTTTATATTGGTTTATTCCTCAGTACAAAAAGGCGAAACAAAATCAGAAGAATGTCCAATATTAAACTTCTTCAGACACACAATAGTAAATACCAACAGGTGTACTAGCGCAAACTTTCTTTAATGAACAGTACATATATAAGTAACAATCAGGTATCAACTTGTGTTGCCTGATATTATGTTAGATAGCCTCATCATTGATTTCTTGCTAATAAGAACCAGGATATTGGTGTTTAACCTTGAGACCAGAGAAGAATACACAGTATAAATGTCATTCAGTGGTCTCATCAGTTCTCTGTTCTTTTTATCCAACTTGCATTACTACAAGGCCAGTGATATCGATATATTGGTAACATATTATAAACTGGGCTCAAAGCACCATCTATTATTAAGCTTGCTTGAACTTACTATTGCAAGTCCCTGTTTTCAGTTGCTTATAACTTTGCTAAATTTTAAGTTGAAATTTTCTGAGTGCTTACCTCAGGCTGAATTTTTGGGAGAAATGGTTCAGCCATTTCTGAGAATGAGATTAGGGAAAAATACATTATTTTGCAATGTTAAAATTCTGGTGAACTTTTCTTTGAGAAACATGAGCGCCCCCGTGCTTTGAAGCAGTGACATGAAATTTGCTGAGGGCAGCCTGTGTGTCAGGGATATGTCTTTTATTGTTCTTGCAAAAATCCACCCAAATTTGGCCAAGTAATAAGCCATGAGAAAAAAAAACAAAAAACAAAAACCAATTTGCACATGCTCATTAGAAACTTTAAACAGCTAAAAACTCTGACAATTCCAACTTCACAGAACGCGCTCCATCGCCTCACAGCTCCTAGTGCTGACTAGGCTGTTCATGTGGCATCCCAGCACAGCGACGGAGGATGCTTCAATCCAGGGACACACGGAAAAAGCCAGCCTTTCCCTGTAATTGCTGCTCTGGGCCAGGTGCTGGGCACTGGTGCTGAGAACAGGCACCCATCTCTCCTGAATTCTCCTGTTGGCACCCAGGCAGAAGCCACCTGACTCAAATGCAGAGGTGAAAGGACCCTATTTATCTTAGATAGTTATATGGCCCTCATTACTGTAGTATGCAAGTGCCTCAATGTCTTTCATGTATTTATCCTCACAACATGTGAGGTAGGGAAGTGCTATTATTCCCATTTTACAGATGGAAAACCGAGGCAGAGAGAGACTGTGACTTGCTCACAGGTGGTTTGTGGCAGAGCAAGAAATTCAAGTCAGGACTCAAGTCCCAGGCTAGTGCCCTACCCACTGGGCAATGCTTCCTCTTTTAATCTGAGGAGGTAAGAATTAGAGGTGAGGGGGAGAAAAACTGATGGAGTTGTGGGATGGGGTGGGGACTGGGTGCCAGCAGCATTGGGAACTAGGACTGATTGGGCAAAGAGACAGACTGGGACCAGGGAGTGGGGAGCAGAGATTGTGACTGGCAAGGCAAGGAGATGTTATAATTACTAAAACCTCAAAATAGTTTTTAAAATGAAAGATCATGCAAGTTTTTTCAGTTGAAATATTCTCTTTTAAAATATTAGATTCATTCTAAACCTCAAAGAGGGTAGAGAAAACACAACATACACACCACCAAAGACTAAAACTGTGGGAGGATTTTTGTGGGGTGAAGAAATCTATTTCTTTAGTTCCTTAAAAACCGTTATAAAGTAATATATTTATGTCATAATAAATTTAGAGGTCAGCCTGGCTCGGCCGTGACTGCATCATATGCTTTCAGGCTGGGGTCTTAAGTTCAGTTACTACACTCATTCCTCCTGGGAGTGGCATCACCTCATAATGCTGTAGAGTAGCCCGATCACTGACTAACTCAAAGTGATGTTGGCATAGTTTGGAGGGAGACCTCATGGCCACAGTGTAAAACCTTTGAGAATGACATGAGGCATAAGAAGAAGGGGAGCATTTGAGGATACTCACCTAAATACACACACACTAGTTAGACAAAAAGGAATTCTTTCCATCAGTAGAGTGTTAAGAGAAAGGATGGTCCAGTGATTACGGAACTAGTCTAGGACTTGGCAGACCTGGATTCAGGTCCCTGCTCTACCATAAATTTCCTTTGTGGCCAGGGGCATGTCACTGTGGTCAAGATTTTCAAAGGTACTTAGGCCTGTAAACATGCAGGTAGGTACCTAGTTAGGCAGTTTTTGAAAACCTAGGTGCTTTTGAAAATTCCATTAGGTGCCTATTTCCAACTTTAAGCACCTATTTTTGAAAATCTAGCTCTCTGCGCCTGAATTCCCATCTGTAAAACAGGGATAATAGCATACCCCTATCCCACAGGGGTGTTGTGAGGGTAAACGCATTAAAGATTATGAGGCACTCAGATACTACAGCGGGTACTTTTATGGTCCCTGACTAAGAGAGACAGGGTATGGCTACATTGCAATTAGACACCCACAGCTGGCCTGTGCCTGCTGACTTGGACTCACGGGATGGAGCTAAGGAGCTGCTTAATTGCAATGTAGATGATCCAGCTGCAGTCCAAGTTCTGGGGCCTTCCCATCTTGCAGGGTCCTAGAGCCCAGCCCAAGCCCAAACATCCACATTGCAAGTCCCATGAGCCTGAGTCAGCCATGGGTGTCTAATTGCAGTGCAGACATACCCACGAGAGTTTCCAATAATAATAAATTAGGTTTGTATGACTTGAGCACAAGTATATAGGCTTGAAACTGGACAGGATAAAAATCCCTCTTTCTTGATTATTAACCTTTATAAAATGTGTCATATCTATCATTTCATCCATTATTTTAGAAGTGGGTATGACTAAGTCCCAGATCAAAACACACCCTGATCTCTGAGAATAATTGAAATCAAAACCTGGATCCAAATCTGGCAGCTGGTTTAAGCCTCTCTCTAAAAATAAACCTCCCTTTAAATCATTTAATGTTTTATTAGAGTTGTACTTGTACAGAACCTGAAAGAAAACAGTAAAGAATTTGCTGTGCTTCAACATGTGAAGAGGTTTTTTGCTCTGCTGCTCACCTAAATGTAAGACTGTGAAATCTCTCTAGTTTTATTACTGGCATTATTGTAAACAAAATACCATAGCCATTTTCTGAATTCTTTTATTTTGGAGTAAGCTAATAGCAAGCCAAAGTACATGAAGTCTAATGTTGTGGTTAACTGATGGCTAGTTTTAATACTCTGAAAAATGACTCCATAAAAATTGCTTTTTGAAGCTTTAAGTTTATTATCTCACTGGATTCCAGAGCAAATGCATTCAGTTTGGCAGTAAACCTGCCCTTGCTGCAAAAAACAAAAAAACAAAAAATCAAGGATCTGAGAGTCAAGCTGGGTCCTTTCGATTTAGTGTATCATTAACAGGTCAAGTTATAACTTAGTGACACCTTGCAATTCCATTTCCCTAAGTGAGCTTTTAAAAGCACAACTGGCTTTCTAATTCTAATGCAATAAACAGTTCCATTGATGATGCCTAATCACAAATAGAATCCAACTAATTCTTTTTCAACTGTGTTGACTTTGCAGGACTAATGGGGTAGAAAGTAGTAAAAAACCCAACCCCTGATTTTTTTTTGGGGGGGGGGGAGGGGGAGAGGGTCACTAAAGGCTGCATACATGACTTGGAATATACACAGGGAACAGATCTGTGGAATGGGATTGCCATTGACACTTTTCAGAGTAGAACCACTATCACCATGAGTTTACTGTTATCTTTCGTTAGCCCAGTTGCCCATGCCACACTGGGTGCATTGGAATTTTATTTTTATACCCATGTTTGCCAGATTAAGAGTACCCAACAGCTGTTACCATCTCACAAACCATATGAAATAAAATGGTAATCTCATGCCAGTTTCAGGTAGACCAGTGGTTCCTAACCTGTGGCCCAGGGGTCAAAAGTGGCCCACCACTTCCCTCCTCCTAGCTGCAGAAGGTAGCTGCTGCAAGTGGAGCGTGTTGCCACGGGGCTACAAGCAGGCTCCTTGCTACAGCCAAGAGGACGGGAGATCAGCGCTCCCCTCCCTCTGGCTCCAGCAAGGACTCCTGCACCTAGGGACCCAGACAGAGCACTTTGCTGTGCTCCCTGCTACATCAATACATTTTTTCTGAGTTGATAGACTGGTGGCCCTTCAGGGTTGTAAAAATGATATTTGTGGCCCTCGAGCCAAAAAGATTGGGAACCACTGAGTTAGACAGTTGTCCGCATACAATAAACTCCATCAAAATGGACACTTCTTGGAACTCTTTAGGCAGCCCAAGCAGGGTGGCAGAGCGCTGAATTAATACACTATTTAACTCTATCACATACAGCTGTGTCCCTTTTGGGACAGGGTTGAAGTTTGCCTGCCCTGAATCTATTCTGTGGCGAGAATAGAGAGTCTCTATTCCATAAACACTGACATTTATTTTTAAAAGAGAAACTGTAAAATCCTTCCTAAACATTTCAAACAAAATTAGGTTTCATTAACGTTGATGAACAAGCAGCTCTTCTCTGGCAAAGCTCCTCGCTCTCTTTAGTTAACTTATGAGGCATCTGATTGTTACTTAATTTTTTAACATTGGGACTTCAAGAATTTAAATGACGCAGTGTCGCAGAAGACAATGGCCCAGAGAAGTAGCTGCTTAAGCACTAATCATTTGCATTTATGCCAGGCATCTTCCATCCTGCAGTCCTCGCACATATTTTACACATGCAAAATTCCATTCAAATTCAATGGCAGTTACACATACAGGACTGGGTTGAAACTATAGCTGAAAGACATGTCTTGTTACTCGTATTCCTCTGCCTTTTAGGTAGCTGTAGAAGGGTCACTTTGCTTTGGCTCATGGTTGGTATGCTGTAGCACTTTTCAACTGTGGTGCCCCATGTCAACAGCCACCCCAATTCTGTGCTAGCTTGAGGTTTCCCCCTAATCAACCCTCCAGCCATGTTGTTTATAGCCCCATCCATTCTGAGGTAATAAAGAGACCAGTGACCTCATGCCTGGTCTTCAGTTTCACCCTGGACTCAACAGTCCTTGCTCGTTTGTGTCAGGAGGGGTTTACATCCCCTTTCTTGGAATGAAGGCGAGGAACCCAGGCACTCCTTCGCCTCTGGATCCAGCCTAGAAATCCTGTAGTAAGCAGCTAAGATATGCTTCCTCAGACTCACTGCTGCTCCTTTGGGCCCCTTCCTACCTTCATCTGCCTTCGGGCCCCTCTCAAAGCAGTGTTTCTCCTTGGCAGGTCCTGGCTCCTTGCACTGCTTCCTTCCAGTGGGCAGGCAGCGCAAAAGTCCTTCTCAGGCTCTCTGGCAGCAGCAGCAGCCCATTGACTGAGTGGCAGCCTTTTATCCCAGCTGCTGGTGGTCAAATAATTAGCCATAGGTGGGCAAGTAGCAGCTCTCTCTCTTTTGGTGGCTGTAGCAGCAGAGGATCTAACTACACTATTACATTATCTGACTGGGTATTTATCATGTGCATCACCTCAGACCTGTGGCATCTCTAGACCAGCAATTACCTTACTCTGCTCATCCTTCTCCATCTGTGCTTGCTGCCCCCTTTCCCAGGTCATCCTACCAATAGGTCACCCAAACCTTCTTAGCAAGTCTACTGCATATTAGGTATTCTGAGACACAAAGACCCACCAAACAGAAGTAGCTTACTCCACTAGCTGGCCCGTACTACTCATATCTACCATGCTGCAACAAGAAATAAATTCAGAACAACTAGAAAAATCAGATTCCTATTCCCTTTAACAGCTGCACCATCAGTCACTAACAATCCCAGACCAGAAACCAAACAGCAACAAATTCAAAATTTTGTTGATGAAAGTGAGGTCAAACAAAACTATCACCATCCATGACCTGATCTCAGCCTTTCAATTGCAGAACTCCACCAATCTTAGTTGCTCACCTCACACTGTAATGTCATTCAACTCTCCATGCACCAGAGATTGTCAAAGAAGGTTAAAAACAGGTTTTTTCATATCTTTACATCTCTCCTCAGATGCAAGAGAGATGCAATCCCTATGCCCTCCTGATGCCTTCGAAAGTTTCTGTAAGACTTGATGGAGCTAGTCTTCTGCTATGAGAAATTCCCAAACTCCAGGTAATGGGTGACTTCAATGTCCATGAAGACAACCTCTGCAGTAAACTGGGCTAGAATCTCATGTTCACCGCGAAAACTTTGGGTCTAGCCCTAGCAATCATAACAGTGATCCATGAATCTGGCCAGGCTACTAAGAAGCACCAACCATATGATCCTCCTGCCTGTGAAAACTCACGGGCTGTCAGTTTCCAAAACTTCATGCCCTTCCCCCAGATGAACTGATGACTATTTCACATGTTGGCAACTATCAAGGAGTTGTTCTCCATCTGCCATGAGATCTGCCCTATACGTAATACAGATCCCTCCCACTACACTTCTTGTTCTTAATCTAGTGTGACGAGGAGTGTGCAGGTTATACTACTATATAATGAATTAGAATTCACATACTCAGCATTTCCTGCAGCAAACGATCACAGTCTCTGACTCATAAGTGAAATCGGGGAGAGGAGACGGGGCAGAGTTCAGATTGGATTTAGGACCTTACCTATGATTTTCCTGAATATCCAGAGCTTAACATTTTTAATATTTGCTTTAAAGGGCAATAGATTCTCAACCGTAACTCTATTATCAAAGGATTTTATTTTTTGCCTATGAATATAAAAAGGATTTCAGTCAGCACATTTTATTTCTGATTTCATATGTGGGTGGCAACAACCTCTCCATCTATAAAGGGCAGGGTTCACAGCCACATGTTTTATTTAAATGAGTCCTTGCTTTGTTACCTCTACATATACACCAGATGGAAGGAGAAAATTGGAAGCTGATTTCCCACATTATGCGCTTCAGGCCAAGAAGGAAGTTAGATACAGCGAAAGCTGCTGCTAACTGTTGTTCCCTTTCATTTTACATAACTTTCGACTGGTCATATTATGAATGAATTACAAGGTATTTCATTCGTGATTGTCAATTTTATGCTAAGCAAATGTACATTATAATTAGTTAGATTATGCTTAGTCTCTCAGGTAGGGAACCAATAAGGCCTTGAACATTTACATTATTAAACATATTAATTCTTGTAGAGTCTGCCATATGAGGACTACTTTGCAGTCTTTTTTTCTCCGCAAGGAATTTTGAACTGGGATGTATCCTTAGCAACATTTTTATGGAATATTGAGAAATAAAATCAGTGGTTTGGGATCAGGGTTGTAACCTTCACTACAGTGCAAAGGCATCCCAAGTTTTGCATCCTAAAGCAATCTGACAACCAAGAAGACTCAAGTAAAAGTTCAGATACAGTCTTTGGCTACCCAGTGCATGATCTTGCAATGCCTACTCACACAAGATGCCCTTACTCATGTAAGCAGACCCAGCGAACTCACCAGCACTGCAAACTGTTTCAAAGCAGGGGAAGATGGAAGCAGCATGTCCTGCTCCTTTCAGTCTGGTGGTATTTCTTTGAACCCAACAGGAGTAACCACCACCATAACAAAAATCACATGTTTCAAGGGGAAAAAAAAAAAAAAAAAAGCAGAAAAATCAAGTTAATCAGCATTCTGTGAGCACCACAACATAGACTCGTAGACTTCAAGGTCAGAAGAGACCATCATGATCACCTCGTCTAATCTCCTGCACATTGCAGGCCACAGAACCTCACCCACCCACTCCTGTAATAGACCCCTAACCTCTGGCTGAGTTACTGAAGTCCTCAAATCCTGATTTAAAGATGTCAAGGTACAGAGAATCCACCATTTACACTAGTTTAAATCTGCAAGTGACCCATGCCCCATTCTGCAGAGGAAGAACCCCCAGAGTCTCTGCCAATCTGACCTGGGGGAAAATTCCTTCTCGACCCCAAACGTGGTGATCAGTTAGAGCCTGAGCATGTGGGAAAGACCCACCAGGCAGATACCTGGGTAAGAATTCTCTGTAGTAACTTAGAGCCCTCCTCTATCTAGTGTCCCGTCTCCAGCTGGTGGGGATTTTTGCTACTGGCAGTTGCGACGAGCCACACGCCATTGTAGGAAGCCCCATCATACCAACCTCCTCATAAACCTATCAAGCTCAGTCTTGAAGCCAGTTAGGTTTTCTTGCCTCCACTGCTCCCCTTGCAGGCTGTTCCAGAACTTCACTCCTCTGATGGTTAGAAACCTTTGCCTAATTTCGAGCCTAAACTTGTTGATAGCCAGTTTATAGCCATTTGTTCTTGTGTCCACACTAGCGCTGAACTGAAGTAACTCCTCTCCCTCCCTGGTATTTATCCCTCTGATGTGTTTATACGGAGCACCCATATCTCAACAAACTTGCTTTCCTGTCAATTGAGCAATACTAGGTTGCTTTGGAATTTAGAATTCGTTACCGTACCTACAGCTGCACAGGGGAAAGTGCCAGGCAGACATCACACCAAAGCCCAGCCCAGCCAAAGGGCTTCAATTTCCTTTAAGGAAGGAGGGCATGACTGTCAGAATTTCTGGATCTTTGGACAGACCTGCCCTGTTCTGCTTTAGGTACACAGTTGAATAACAGCTGTTGAGATGTAGTTAGATTTAAAACACACTTAGAGTGAAGCACACTGAACCATTTTTTGCCATCAGAATTAACCAACGCTCCCTGGGGGAACATTCTTCTAGGTTCCATCGGGAGATGGCCACTCTGGTATGTCTGTCCACTTCACAGCTGCTGTTCTCAATGCCTGGTTAATGCTGAGAGTCAAGAAGAGCTCTCTTCAATGCCTACTGAAATTAAAATTGTTAGTCTTTAAAGTGCTACAGAACTCAAGTTGTTTTTGCTGTATACAGACTAACACGGCTACCCCTCTGGAGCTCTCTTCAATGGTTCTCACTGGGCTGAAGGTTCTGAACTGCGTGAACTTCTTTTAAAATTCAAAATTCTGCCAGGTGTCATAAGGTACTGGAGCATCATGCCAAGTGGAGCTGGTAGAGCCAGTTATTGAAATTGTGCCAATCCTGCAACCTTGCTTTCAGAAGTATGCCCACTGACTTCATTATACATTAGGCAGGTATTTAGGGAGAGTGAGTGATGAAAGCAGCTGGCTTTGGGGTTTGGGTACAGAAAAATCTTGCTCAGAAAGTGACAAGAAGGTTTGTGTTCAACAGAGGCATTCTCAATAAATGGCAAGCTGCATGTCCCTGCTTGATACAATAGCAATTTGAAAGACTTCATGCAGATTTCTCAGAGGGAAAACAAGTAAGGAAAGCCATTTTACAACTGAATTACAGGTCAAGGTGTGCTAAGAAGAAGAAGAAATGAGTGCAGAGCATCCAAGGGAGAAAAGTTGATCCTGACATATTTTTAAAAATTCAGAATTAGGCTGAAGATTTTTCATTATTTATATTGTAATTCCATGGCTGCTGACATTTTTGCTACAACAAATTAATTTTTCAAAGGGCCAAACTTATTTGCCTTGACTTCCTTGGGGCTATTTGTGTAAATAAGATGGGGAGCGTTTGACACACAATTTAACCACAGAATATATTCATCCAACCTACTGTTCAAATAAGATGACGGTAAAGTGGCTACTTGGCTGGGGGGAAAACAAACCATATGGTCTTGAGCTGAGTTAGGTCTGAATAAGAGTGTGTTTAGTATGTTTGCATCAACAAAAATGATTATGGTAATGGTGCAGGAAAATATAAAGTTTGCTAATACTCCACAAAACTGAATAAGCACGATTTTAATCTACATGGAAAAGCAAATAGTTTTTCACATCAGACCCAGCTCAATATATATATTCTGATAAACTCTGCCAGCTATACTATCTAATCTTAACTCAATTTATGTTGTATAGTAATCTTCAACCTGTGATGGAATGTTTTATTTGTTGAACATCTGCATACGGTACAGTAGAGTCAAATATGAAAAAAAAATTACATTTTGAATGCAAACATTCAGAAAGGAAATCAGACACTTTAGACAGCAGCAACAATGCCTTCAGCAGGAAGACATCACAGTGATTACACTGTGAAGGCATCTGTCAGTCATTCTGTCATATCTAGCTTTGCTTAATTACTTGTATGGTATTTTTATGAGATACTTCAGAAATATCCTATTTTATTTGAACTGACATTTCCTCAGAGTGAATTGTATTTCTCCTCTCCCGATATTATATAAGCAATATAATTATAAGCTATCTTTATATGCTCCTCTCCACATATTTCACAGTGTCTTTCCCGCAGAGTTAACTTGGGTGATCAGCACACAGGTCTGAGACCCTCGGTTTAGGTTAGCCCAGGTGCAAACAGCCATACTGCAGAGTGACACCTGAGTTATACTCAAAGTAAGTACCCAATTTAACTTTGCACTGAAATCAGACCCTTGATATGTGTCCACATGTGCTAATTGGAAATTGACTGAGCTGACCACATACAAGTACTGATGTCACTTAATTGCTTATTTTGCATCACTGTTGGGTTAGTTGTTGTGGTTGTTGTGGCTGAAAATAGTGGAAAAAAGCAGCCAGAAACTGAAGGGAAAAAGAAGTATGTTGATTTCTGTCATCGGTACGCAAATCTGTGAAGTCTCTTCCATAATTTTTCACTTCAGAAATTGATTCCTCAAGCACTTCTGAGTTTTTTGAGCATATGTCCACTATCTGACTAAATATAGTGATAAAGCATTCTTTATTGAATAGCCATGAAAAACTAGAGTTGAATAATGCTGATCGCTTTAGTTTTTACTTTTTGTTAGTTGAAAGACAGTTACATACTGTATGTATTGGATATATTGTATACATTTGGACATGTAACAATACACTTTCTTCATACTAAAAAGTTTCTCAGAGTTATAGCAGTGTGTCTTACAGATGCTAAGCAAGCCAATTCATACTGAACTTTACATGGTCTCCATATGGGAGACAAAGTACTTCTCTTCGTTATGCCAATATAAATAGGAGTAACACAATGAATTTACTCTAGATTTATGCCAGCGTTATAGTAGAATTTGGCTCAAGGACTTTTATATTTCTTCTGATATTTTAAAATAACTACATTACAGTTTATAACAAGAAGGTTCAAAGGTTCAATTCAGTTAAACAAGCACCTAAAAGTTTGTTGGGTACGCCTATCTTTGGGTTTGTAAAACTGGGCTGAGCATCTTGTGAGAACAGGCTCTCTCACAGGATTTCCAGTGCTTCCTGTATCAGGTAAGCTGGAAGTCACATGACAGCAGACTTTGTCATACTATTGTCATGGACATGCAGGAAGAAAGACAAGATACAAAGGATGTGGTGGTTTAGTTAAGCAACAGCTTTATTAATTTAGCTCATCTAGGAATTGCCTGACAATACCTCATAGTGCAGCTCATCATTCCTTCCTTACTTGTTTCCACCTAATTGGAAAGGGCTACCATCAGCCTTCCACTCCTCCAAATTTGGTCCCAGCCTGTTGCTAGGACCCTATCACCCTCCCCTCATTTGATACGAGGCCTAAGGGACTGGGGAAAGAGGGTTGTCTCCTTGCTGTACCAGACTTTAGGAACCCCAACCCGATTTCCCAGCTTCTTTAGGGGATGCCTTCCTCCAAGTTCACTTTCAGCTCCTGTTTATCAAGGCACTGTTCCACAAGGAGTCCAAGTACTTGCACTGGACACCTGACACCAGGAGGCAACAGCAATTAGATTTTATGACATTTCTTCTTCTGGTCTTTGCTGAAACCTGAAGTGAAGTCGAAGTAAACCTGATGGAGAGGGGAATGTAACACCCAAACTCTTTTGAGCTTCATAAAGGTTCGTTTTGAAACTTGTGTGAAGTTTCAGGGAGTCAAGGAGGAAAAGGCATACTTCATATTTTATCGGGATTAGTTGACGTCTCTCAAACAACAACAAGCCCATATCCTGAGATCATTACACAGGCAAACTCCCACTGAACTCTATTGGAGTCTGACTGAGTATCTGACCTCAGGTTTTGGCCCCAGAATACCATAACACGAGTTTACACGCGAGTACAAAACAAATAAGAGAAAATACTGTGTTAGATATAGGCCTGTTTGTTCTGGGTCAAATTCTTCTTTCAGTTTACCACAGTAAATCAGATTTAACTCCTTGACCTTGATAGAGTTACTCTGTATTTACAGTAGCACAGCTAAGATCAGTCTCTGGCTCTGTGTAACTGTTTTGCAATTTTCTCAGAAGTAAAGGGACCCAAACATTCACCAACAATGGCCACATTCAGATATCGGGGAAACTGCAGTTATAATTTGTTCTAAACGTAGGGAAATATGGAGATATCTCAGATATTGATGTAGTAGCTGTTCGTAAATGTTTACTAATTATAGCAACCACTGTATCACCAGAGGGTCTAATCCTGCAACTACTTACTTATCTGATAGTACCAAGTACCATTTCCATTTGGTAGTACTACTCCTATGAATAAAAAGTTGGAGGTTTGGGATCATGACACTCATCTGGATTACATAAACAGATTTTTCTGCAGTACATTAATATTATTTTTTGCACATATGAAGCAGTGATCCTTTTCTTATACAGGGTATGAAATTTACACCACTACATTTATTACAACAAAATCTTCTATAGTGCATTACTTTTCCTAGTACTGTGACAAACAGCTTTGGTTGAAAATCAGTTCATTAAACTGGCCTCTTTCTCAGTTTCATAGCATTAAGTCCAAAACTATGTATGAGATGAACCAAAAAGCTATTAGTCTCAAAATACTGGAGTATAATAAAAATAACCCTATAACATAAAATCTTTTTTCCCCTTCAAAATCTCAGATTCCAGAATATACCTAAAACAAATGTAAGGCCCAGTTTAGTCTGGCTTTTTATGTATCTCAAACCTTTAAAATAACTTTTACATCCAGGTATCTTCAGGAATGGTACTGCAGAAAAAGCCTGTATCACTTTTAAGACTGTAAAGGATTTTCTGTTACACAAATTTTTAAAATAATAGAATACTTGGCTCTTTCTGCCTCACTGATTTGGGATAAATTTTTCTTTCCTTACTCTCTGAACTGTTCTCAGTTACTAAGACAAGAGTGCTCGCATTTCGGAAGGCAAACAGGATCAGCATTTATCCCTTACGCACTGCTGATCCAACATAGTACAGGCCAGTCTTGAGGTCTTTGTGTGGTTGTGAGTCAAGCAGAGATCTCGCGCCTCCTGCCTGGAAAGGGGATATAGAGGGCTAGCTGCCTCTGTGCCACCACATCCCCTGCCTTCACTCTGCCACCCATGGAGGGGACCACACAGGTCTGGGTTCTGTTCCAGGGAAGGGGTGAAGAGTAGGTGAATTGGGGCAAGGGAGACAGGCCTGGCCACATATCTCGTCTCCAGCCCTGGAGGCTCCCCAGGGTTTATGATCTTTCCTATGGCTCATCACCTGAGGTTCCCTGGGGCAGCTGCAGCCAGGAAGCGTCTCTGGTAGTGCCACGCCATGATACTGCATGGCCAGAGCTGGTGCACAGGCTGGCCATGGCATCCTGGGGATGCACCACATTCGGAGGTGAGCCCTGAAGCTCATTCCAAAGGTGGGGGTGATGGTGGGAGTAGGAGGTGTCAAACTCCACTCCTGACAGAGCAATTGGATAGGAACTCTGTAAAGAGATCCTCAGTGAAATATCTTGCCTCTCATCCTCCTGCCATTGGTTTTACATTGGAATTAGATGATCTGTGTCCCTGGGTTTATAATTGATCTAAATATGGAAAAACATGTCACCCTTTGGTTTTTCCTTCCATTTCGCTGGCCATTCACAAAACTCTGGTTACTCGCTTGCACTGAATTCTTAGAATCCAATGCTTCTCTGGCAGAGCAGGTCACTCATGTCTTCTCATCCGTACAGGAAACAGGCATGGGCTATTGCAAGGAGACTCTACAATGACCTGCCTGGTTTTCTACTCTCCACTGTGGAATCCCTAAGGGGAATTTTTGGGATAGCGAGCAGTTTGGGAATCCCCCACCAACATAGTTTCTGCAGAAGCTGACAACAAATCAGAAGTGAGGGATTTCTGTGTTGACAACTCTTTGTCACCAGCAACTCCCCATGTGACCTCAGGGATCTGCATGTCTCTGGTACTGATTCCCCTCCCTCCTCTCTTCTGTGGGGACACAACTCCCTACTTCCAGAATAAATTTTCCAATGAAACGGAGTAGAAACTTCTTGTTTGCAATGTTATTGTAGCCATGTTGGTCCCAGGATATTAGGGACCAATTTCTGTTGGTGAAAGAGACAGAAGTTGGTCCAGTATAAGATATCACTTCACCCATCTTGTGTCTCTAGTAGAAACTTGTGTCATTTCCACTTCCCTGAACAATCTACTTTGGTAAGAATGGGAAGCCATTCTTGGATTGTACATGTGCTCTGTGACATTAAGCACTGCATCTAGTGCCATAGAGCATCTAGAAGCAGTAGAAGCAATGGGAGAGAGAAAAAGAAGAAGAAGAAGAGGTGACATTTATTTTATGTCATCTCTAAACATCAGTCATAGAAACAGGGGCTCTGGAACTAGAATTCAAGGTCTCATATTCCATAGTACTACTTAGTACTAGCCCCAGCGGCAGTCTTGAGAAATATTTCTACTGGTCAAATGAAACAGTGCTGGATTCTCAGAGAATGGGGTTGAAAAATGCATGAGAGTAATTCTTGAAAGGAAGCAGTGTTAACATCTTGAATGTTTTCTTGAGCAGAGAAATCATTTATACAGCAATTATTTGAGAACCTCCATTTGTTACATACTGTCAGTTACTTCAACACAACCACAGTTTCCATCTATTAACTTCTTTGAACTTGCTAAACGAAGCTATAACGTGTGTGTTAACAGAGTAACATAGATATTAGGATTGATATCCAGGCAGTTTGAAAAACAGGGATCCCGAAACCTATATGTACAGTACATAGTTTTGTACAAGTTCTAGACAATTTGTACACCATATGTGCCTAGAACCTGTACTAGGTGGTTTTTATACATAATAATTGATACAAAATGTATTTATATATCAATAAGCCACTTTAGTCACCAGGGGCAGTGCAGAAGTCTATATCACAAGTTAAAATGTTTGGTTATACACTGGTACCTGAGATGCTATATACAATAAGAGATCATGAAGATTATGAAACATGACTGATGGATACTAAATGATCTGGCAACATCACGTCTATCCCTACAGTTTTTCTATTTTTAAATTAAAGCTACATCCCCTGCTTCAAAATCTGTCCCCATGGAATTTATTTCTTCTGACACAATAGAGAAAAGGAGAAAAATTGAAGACTATGATGCTGCTATGTAACTGGAAGCAATGCCTGAAGGTTGAGTTTGGTGTGTGGCATATGTATCTCTGTATTCACCACCCAGGCCTTCAGCTATGCCCTGCAGGCACTTCATTATGTGACGTTTGCTTTTTTCTTTTCTCACAACAAATTCAAACTCCTCTGACAGACTCCTCTTGCTGCAATTCCTACTAGCCTCTCTAAATAAGGCAGATGGCATCTCTATTTTGGAGTGCTCTCTACCAGAGTTTGATTAATGCTTAGCATGCATGGTCTTAGCAGGTCTATTACTCTAAGTCTTTGCGGAAGCTACAGGGAAAAATGCACGTATATTGTGACCGTAATGTTTATACAGCACTTCTGAGAATTCTTGATTCCCTATTTCAGAACTCTTTCAGTGTCCTGCTTTGTTTTGTTAATTCTGACCATTGTTTTAATTCTGTGCTATCGTTTATCTCCCAGAGACAGTGTTCTGAAAAAGGCAATTTTGAGAAATCAGCAGCATATCAGCACTGTAGAGATTGTAGTGAGAGACTGAAGGGAGGCAAAAGGTAAGGACATAAAAAAAAAAACCCATTATGGATTGTGTGAAATGTCATTGAAACTGGTCACCCTTCATTTAAGAAAGTGGTAAGAAGCAATTAATTTCCTTTATGAAACAAAATAGCTGAACAGTAGTAACTTCCACTCAAAACACAGGCACATGGCCAGCCTTGAATAAAAGCTGAACCATGTGTCCCAAAGTGTTTCCTCTAGGGACTGATACAGCAAACACAGGGACTCCGGGTGAAGCGTTGGCTAGGAGAGGGCTACGAACGGTGAGCAAAGAAACTATCTTTTATTGTTTAATTCCTACTGTTTTCAGTACATTCAGTACATTTCTTCGTACATTCTTTGCAAACAAACAAAATTGCATCAAAGAAATACCTGACTCCATTTCTCCTCCTAACAGAAACAACCCCCCAAGACTCCAAATATTAGCTAATTTCTTGAGTCAAAAAGCCAAATAAGCAACCATTTCAACTGATGTGACAAACACCACTTCTCAAAGAGAGCATGCATCCTTTGATTCAAAAAAGAGGCAGGATCGCATTAAATATTGTAACTCTCTTGCCAGACAGAGTCGGCAGCAGCAAGGGCTAGGTTCTATATCTAGGGGTCCCTGTCAATGATACCACACCAAACTGGCTCGAGCCCCCACCCAGTTACCTGGGAAAGGGCAATACTTCCTCTCTCGCAAGCACAGAGTTTGAGTGTAGAAAGTAAACCTTTTAATAACAGAAGGGAAGTAACACAGCGCTGGTTTGGGAAACAGTGCAAACAGAATTCATGAACTCAATGAGCCAAACCCATCCCAGAGTACTGGGGTGTGTCTTTCGCCTCTCCCTTCTTGCTTTCCCCTGTACTGACCAGCATAGTTGCAATGTCCACCTCTCGGTTGGGGCTCAGCCAGTTCCCCTCTGCAGGCTCCTGCCAGACACAGGCTTGACCAGGCCTCCTCTGCTGCTGCCTCCTGCCACTTCCAGGCCTCACTGAGTCCCCGCTGCTGGTTCTCACCATCTGCCAGCACCAACCACTCCTGGCTCCCGCCATCTGCTCGCCCCCCTCTCTCTACCGATGCTAACCAATCCTGGCACCTGCAGGCACTGACTGCTCCTGACTAATCCCACCATCTGCTGGCATTGACCACTGTTGCTCCTGCCATCTACTGGCACTGACCAATCCCACCATTTGTAGGTGCTGCCCACTGCTGGCACCACTCTGGTGGTTGTCAGTCAAGATTTCCCAGTCTCTCTAGTGATTCAACTCTTAGTAAATTTCAGTTCATAGGAAAATCTTCTGCTGACACAGAAGCAATGTCCCTGCTTTTAACAGACAAAAGACTCCAAGAGGAATCATTAATTCTACCATTTAACAGTGGGAGGAGATCATCAATCCATGCCTGAGGGTAGCCCTTTGCCAGGGCTAGTGCAATCTCCACAGGAGACTTCTCACCCCCTCCCTCTCACCTTGCAATGCTGAAACATCCGTCCGCCACCCTTTTCGGGCTCTGGTTGGGTGAGAGTGAATTTTTTATCAGAACAGGCTAAACACAGATCTGATGCCATTTGTTCATATAATCAAAGGACAACATTTCATTATCCCTGCAGTTAACACAAAAGTGACTTGTAACAATACCAGACACCTTGACCATTTCCCATCATGCTCAACACCTAGTGTGCTTACACAATATGCTGAGTACTTAATTGTACTCATGCAAATACAAAGCCCATGCAAATAACGTGCCCCCCTTTCAGCTACTGAGCAGGGAGAGTGTCACTCAGACCTTGCTCACATATACATTAAGATCTATCAGTGACAATTGTTCTGATACTACAAAAATAAAAATCAGGATGATCCACACACTGAAGTCAATTTGACATGGAGAAATCACTAGACACTGAAAATCAGTGTCACCATTTACATGTTGTTTTTTGCCTTTATCCTCTTTGCATTGCATTGGGTCATGGGTTTAAGTTTCACACTTAACATTACTTCACTGGGTCAAAAACTCAAGGTATTTGGACCATAAGTGCTTTCCTAAAGATGCTCTGTTGCTGATTTATATCAGCCCCTGAGATTAATTCTATCTTCTTGGCCAGCAGTCATTGGTGAGATAACTGAAAGACCTGTTCTTTTAATCAGTCTGTTTCTGGTTTTGTGCACTTTGATTTTATCCAAGTTTATGCCCTTTTCCTTTTAACCAGCTATGTATAGGCAAGTGGTTACATAAATATTGGAACCTTCTCAACCTCTATTTGAAAGCTGTTTTACTGGGAAACCAAAGTGTGCCAAAGCAAACACAAAACGAACCATAAAGTGTGTGAGGTGCCAGTTTGTCTCTCGTTCATAAAGGGCCTGCTGCCATACCCACAGTCTCCTTCCAGACACAGTTTTGTTTCCCAAACTTACGCAAACAAACAGTTCCTCAGCCCACCCTGGGCTACAGCTCCCACGGGATTTTCCCTTTTGCCTTTCTCAGTCCCTACTGCTTCAAGGCCTATTGCAGGATTCTCCCATGCTCTTTTAATGGAGCACAGTCTCTTCCCTGGAGCAGGTTCCCACTGACTTTGACAGCCACTCCCAGGGAACTTTGCTGCCACTGCCATCGTCACTTCCTTACTGACAGCCTAGGTCTTTAAAATCCCAGGAGATGCCGTCAATTAGCTGACCAAACTGGGAGCATGTGTTCTAGCACTGAGGAGCTAAATCTTGATTGGGCAGAATGCTGTCCAGAACATAGATCCTATTCTGAATTGAGGTCAAGATAAGAAGTGATGGGAGAATAAGCAGACGGTGATTAAGTAGTTAATCAAAGTAGCAAGAAACCTCCTCATTCCATCTCCACCCCTCCCCCACTGTAAGGTGGTGTTTTTTGGTAGTGGTTTTGCAATTGTTTTTAGTTTTGCAATTCTACTAGGGAAAAGAAAAAAAAAAAACCACCCTGGAAATGCTTTCAGGTTCAAAAAAAATAAAACCTCCTAATTTACGTGTAAAATCACATGCAACACAGAATATTTGAAAAATTTCTAATGGCGAATAGTGAGAGATGGAGAAAGGGTTATGTTACACTCTCAGCAGATTTGTTTTTACCCAAATATTTATATTTTAATGCCTTTTTAATTTATTTAAAAATGAAAATCTCTAAAGTATAATCACAAAGGCATTTCTGTTACATACTCTGTTTTGGAAGTTAGCTTATATAAATAAAATAAAACCCACACAGATATTTCTTTTAGTTCAGAACAGATATTTGAAGCTTCTTTCATCACTTATTTGTTTTATTATTCATGAGGCCTTCTGCAGCCTGTCAATTCATCTAAGTGTGGTCACTGCTTAAAGCCCCCACCCACCTTTTTTTGGTGGTGTTGCTGCTGTTTGTTATTTCTGATATTGAACCTGACTCTCAAAAAGAATATGATATGCACACTAACAACTTCCCCCCACAATAGGCATAGCCTTTTTGATGTTAATGAGATTAAGGGCTGTAGCACGTTGCTTGTTACTACATTTATAAGAAGCTCTTCATACGTAGGCAGTTCAAATTGATGGGTCAACAGGCAAAAACAGCATACTTATGTTCATTTTGTTCAGCTGCAGCAGTTTTCATGGGCCTTTTTACATTTAAATACCTCTCAATAGCAAGAAATCTTACTGTATAAAACATCTGAAGTGAGTGAATTAGACGTATATGAAAGTGTAGCCAGTGCATTTTCTGTAAATCAAGAGCTAAACCACCACCTTCCCACAGCCTTCCACATACAGGGTAGACAAACACCTGTCAGGAATGGTCTAGTTATTACTTAGTCCTGCCTTGAATGCAGGGGACTGGAATAGATGACCAATTGAAGTCCCTTCTAGTCCAACGCTTCTATGATTCTATGCACACTCAATAGGTCCTTATTAGTTTAGACTCATGCATTTAATCTGTGTGAATAAAAAGCCCTCTCTCACAACAAAATGATTAATATTCAAGCATCTGTCTCCATTCATTTGTTGAGACGTTATCCTCAGAAATATATTCTTAAATTGTAGGCAACGATAAAAAGGGGGTGCGTGCCAGAACTGCTACAGTCATTACATGAAACTAGTTTTAGTGCTTTGAAGATGCTATGTCATAACTCAGTATTACCCACTGCAAACATTCTAATGGCGTTAGTCTGCCCCCTCCCAAAAATACCATGAGACTGGCTGTAAAATCATGAGATTTAAGAACATTTTCCAAAATAACTTGCCTTCCATTTTTAGAGTGTGCCTATGACATATTTTAAAGCTCTTCTACACAACCAAGAAGGCAAAAACTTACTTTGGGGGAGGAGTGGGGGAGGCTGAGATTCTTTTCTAATCACTTTTCTGCGGGGACTAGGGCCTTAAGGAAAACAAATACCATGAGCTTTGCAATAAAACCATGGAAGTTAGCAACACTGCAACTTTACATTCAACTGTTAAGTGGGGTGACCAGATGTCCCAATATTAGTGGCTTTGTCTATATAGGCAACTATACCCTACTCCCCACCCTGGAGAAAAAAAAAAAAAAAAAAGAAGTGTCCCAATTTTTCACTTGCTATCTGGTCACCCTACTATGAAGTCTTTGACACCAGAGAAATAGGCATGAAAAATATAATTGCCTAGATATTTTCTATACAATTTGATCTAAGACTAATAATATTCTGGATATTATCTGCATAGCTAAATTTTAAGAGGTTCAGTGAATTAAAAAAGGATCAATAGTAACCCCTATATTTAAGTTGCCTGACATTTTCTATTATAAAAATTTGTGTGACCACTAATAGGTATTAATGGCTGGCAATTTTTTCTTTCATAATTTCATTCCATTATACATAGCTATATCCTGATGTCCCCCTAACTAACTCTTCTACTGGCCTGGAACCAGATTCTGCTAGTTTTACTCATGTTGAGTAATTGTGCCCAATGAAATCAATAGGCCTACTCAACATGAATGGGGGGAGAGAAGAGCACAAAAAAAAAAAAAAAAAATCTATCTGGCCATTAGTACTTACACTGTTGAAATATCTATAGACTTATACTACCCCAATCGTAGTTACTTAAAGCTATACAAAACCTAATTCTGAAATCTTTCCTGTTAAACAAGACCATATGCACTTCACAATAAACTGGACTTCAATTCTGTCTTTGTGCTCCCCTCTTTGTCTGTTACCATCTGTTGTCTCTTGTCTTATACTTAGATTGTTAGCTCTTTAGAGCAGAGACCATCTTTTTATTCTATGCTTGTAGAGCCTAGAATAATGGGGTCCTGATGCAAGACTATGGATCATAGGTTGTATCACAATACAAATTCATAATTATTAATAAAAATAATGTTGCAAGATCTCCAGGTTGTGCAGCAGCTTAATCTAAATTAAAAATGAAGATTTCCAATTAATTAAATAGGATACTGAATATTATAATCAGTAATATAAAAATAAATAACATAGGCTAAATTCCACACCAGGCAGTTTGAAATTGGAATAAGTATACCTTCTGGATGCTTCTGCTACAATGATCAACAGTGAAATAGTTAATGGTACGGACATTTAAAGTGTCCTTTTTGGATTTGAAGTTCAACACCCCAAAATGCAGAGGTGCAGTTCATAATCTCCAGAAATACTGTTTCCAGATATCTGCAAACTCAGGACAACACTGGTTTGGTTTACACTTGGTTAACATTTGCCAAGATTTTCTTCGCAACCCTAATGGCATTGAACATACTTTAAAAAAAATGAAAGATGAGATTCTGAAGCACAATTTTATGGGAAAGGGTAGAATTTGTGGCTGCCGATTCACGGAATACATGGAATCTCTGCTTGTTAGTCAATTTTAATGCGTTTGAATAGACAGCTTTATAAACGTTAATGTGTTTTGGAGCCAATCTGTAGAAGAGGACAATTAGCTATTATCATAGAATTTATATCTTAGCATGAGTTTATTTCCTCTAATCAATAATCTCTTTTAGATATTTCTGCCATCATGACTTTGTATAATATGGTTCTACAGAATGAGTCGCAGTACCTTTTTTTTCAATTAATAGTTGCTATTGTAAGATATGCTGGTCTTAAAAAGACGCTTCGTCTTTCGTATCTTGCAACTTCTTCCTTTAAAAACCCCTCTACTGTATAATTTAGACCTGCACCTGCTATTTCCTATGCGTGATAACCTTTCTTCATTACCCTACAAACAAATTTAGGCATTAATTCCAAAGGATGGACCATAAAATTGGTTTTGGCCTGCCTTTACATTTCTTCGCTGTTTACCTCAGCTAAATCCATGAGCCAATCTCCAGCTCTGCAGCTTTACTTCCTGAACTCATGTATTAATGATATGTCAAAATCTAAAGCTCCCTGAAGAAAAGAGGTTGCCATGGGATACTGAGCGCTTAGGAGAGAAGCGCAGAAGGACTTATGCAGCTAAGAAAGGCTCCAAAGACCTTGCTGTGTCAGCCAGTATTGCTTTTTATCTCTTTAGATGAAATAAAATTCACTGCTCTGGGAGTCGCTGGGCATCTGTCAACCCTGATTGCGTCATGATAGTGACCATTTCAACACAGCTGCAGGAAACCATTAGAGGAAAGGAAAGACAATTCCTCCAGTTCACTAGAAACATTTCACTTTACTGTCCTAAAGAAGCAGCCCCTTTCACAGCTGTTACAGACCCATTTTTTCATTATCATCCTACTCTCTCTCTCTTTTTTTTTTTTTTTTAAATATGCCCAAGCTCAAATGGAAAAGGGAATTGTGAACTAGAAACAGCTGACACTTATGTGGCAAGGAATGAGAAATGAACTCATGGTCTGAGTTAAGTTAGAAAGCACAGGGAGACACAGCTTATTCACTGTCAAAGCAAGACTGAATTTTGAAATGCTTCTGAGGAAGGAGGTGGAGAAGGTAGAATGTGTCTGCTGAGGGATGATTTCCAGCTTTCAGGAGAGAGTAATGCTGGTGCCAGAAGACTATATTTAGTGAAAAATGTTTCAATTGCCTGAAGGGCTAAAAAGAAAGGTGGTGTATGTGACAGATTCACAGTGTGCAACAAGCAGACTGGCTACTGATGTACTTTCAAGAGCTTACCTATTACTGGAATGCAGAGTACAGTGATCACATTAAAATCTTTACAGTTTTGCCTTTGCAAGCGTATAACGTTATCAGGGCCATAGAGTGAGTGATCTATAGGCTACCACAGAAACCATTTGCTGAATAATTTAAGCAAGGGACAAATTTGTAAAAAGTTCAGTTCTGCTTGCAGATAATTCTCAGAACATGAAAAAGGGATACATTCATCTAATAAATGATTCATTATTCCGTCCCATCTCTAGCAATAAAGCTAGTTTGTTGCAAAAGGTATCTGTAAAGAATTTAAATTGTCACCACTATATAATAATTTTATTATTTAATTATGTTTTAAAGAAATTATCAAAGAACTCATTCCAGAACTGGGGAGGACTGATGGAGACATTTAAAAATACAAAGGTGAGAAGTATTTTTTTTTCAGGGAATCATCACAAGTATTTGTCTTGGGATCAACAACAATTGTGTTCACTAGAAACTGCATACATGCCACCTCCATGCACTGCTAGATAAATACACTCACATTTTGATTCTCCAATACGCTTCACCCTTGTGCAGGCATTTACATGCGTGAAGTGAGTATAAAGTGCTATCTAATCAGAATGGTATCACTTTACATCCATTTTGCATCTGTATAAAGGCCTTTTTAAGGTGCAAGGGAAGGGAAAATCAGCCCAATGTGTATAAACATATCACATAGACTTCAGTCTCTAGTGACTTGCAAATCTGAGAGAGATTTCCCTGTTGGCAGCCCTATTTCCAGGGTACTCAATAGACTGAGTTCTGTCAAAAAGCTTCTATAATTATGAACATTCAATGTCAAAACAAAACAACAACAAAAATCCATACCAAATTTCAGCTACACAGGTGGAGGCTTCATATAATGGAGAACCAGGAATGTGACAATATCTCTATGTATGGCACTGGTAAGATCACACCTCAAAATACTATGTTCATTTCTGGGAAACTCCATACTAGAAAGATGTAGACAATTTACAGGGAATTCAAAGAAGAGTAGCACAAATTATTAAAAAGGGCTGGAGAAACTAATTTATAAATGAAAGTTAAGAGATTATAAGAGCATATAAGCAGCATCTATAATTACAGGAAGTGTGTAAGCAATCAGAAGGGAAAGGAATAGCTTAAGCCCAAGAAATATTAATTACTACTAGTTAAAACCAACTAAAAGGAAAATTTGGATTGAATTTCAAATAAGGAAACATTTCCCATTCCTGATGTTTATGAGACTGCAGACCAGTTTCCCCAAGGAAGTGGTGAAAGTGCCACCTCTTGAGCTTTGTACAAAGTACTTAAATCTACATACTAATTAGGGAATATACCTACATTAGTAGAAGGATGAAAGTGTCCTAAAATACCTTTCCTGTCTGTATTTCCTATGAATTAATAAGACAAAACTGAAAATTAAGAAGCAAACTGTCTTGGATTTAGAAAGACAAATGTGTAGCTATGCAATGGCAGTAAAATAATCCCAAATAAATAAATAAATAAATATAAATAATAATTCATTATGTATTTTGTTTATAATTTTCCCCTGCCAGAGTGTATGCAGCTCTGTATGAAACAAACAAAAAAAAAATACCAGTATTGCAGGGTAGACTTTGGTACAGTGGTTGCAATTAAAATTTCTCAGTTTGAGAGATATGGTTCCCAGCAGCATTTTAAGTATAGGGAACCATGCACAAACTGTTAGAATCCTTCAAAACTGAAGATTGATTGATTTATTTTAAATGCAGCCACAGTGTTTTGGATTTATTTCTCAAACCAAAAGAGAAATCTTAACTGAAATGTTCTGTTGACTTTATTTGACCCATGATAGTGACTCTCTTATTTATTCATTATTCTATTTTTTTAAAATATCAACAAAAAGAAAAACAATTGAATGAGACCATACAAAAATAATTCAGGTGGGGATAAGATTCACCCATGCTGGGATTTTCAAAGGTGCTTTACTTCCTTTAACATTCTAACCCCTGTTGTGTTGAGGGCCAGTGGCTCCAGTAGCCCCAGTATTATGCACAACCAGCACAGATGAGTGGCAGGCTCTATTCCTACCCATGCGCTGGGACAACATGCACTTATTTTGGGGCAGCTGCCCAGCATGTTTGTTCCCTAACTGGGAGAATGGACTTCACCCTCTTATCTCCTCTGCACTTCACCCACAGTTCTGTGCCTGCAGTTAAACATATGTACAAATCATAGCTGTGAGAAGTTTAGCATTAGGCCAATGATGAGCACTTTTGAAAACCTCACCCTACATGTCTGATAACCTGACTGTATCTGTAGATAAGGCAGGTATGGATCACAAAACTGTGGTCACAATTATTATGCCATTGCAAAATAGCGCTTGAAATCTGCAGCTTTGTTTGAGGTCTTTGTGTTTACATTCCAGTAAAACAGTGAGAGAGAGAAAAAAAAATATCAAGCTACAATTACACCTCTGCTTTATAGGCTTACCCATTGCCCCTCCCTTCACCCAAAGACATCAAAATAGAGGGAGATTTAAAATTCCTCTCTCTCTGGACTTGCCTTCAGTGTCTTCACTAAAAAAGGATGTATTTTTAATGTGTGTTAGGTTAACCCATATTATAAACCTAGTGAAGACAAGGCAGTTGGAGTTTTAACCCATATTAGTAGGTCTCCACCTACAATTTATGGCTTTGTGTTTACTGCAAAGAAAAAAAAAAAAAGAGGGTTTTTTACACAGACAGATAATTTGAGATGATAGCCATCTCTAGGTAAAGTCCTAGTGGAGACAAGGAACAAAACTAACTAAGGTCAACCCTATACCCCGCACTTGGGGTTTATCTTAACTATCTACATCTACAATGGTCTTGTCTCCATTAGTATTTTACACTGAGATAGATCATTTTCAGTGACAGCTATCTCAGTGTAAATACATACCTTTTTTTGCAGTGAAGATAGCCTGAGGCTGCCACTACTGTCACTGCATGTAGAAGCATGGATGAGTTCTGAACTTTGCGATGGCAGCAAGCTCTCCTGGGTATTGTCATGTTTATTTTAGAAAAGAATTATTGTTAGACTTACACTGGTGTTTGAGGCTATTTTTTAAACTGTTTTGAAATTGTTTATTGTTCTAACCTTCCATTTTAGGTACATTAGAGGGAAAATTATTTAAAATGCTTCATCCCCAGGACAGTCACTATTGTTATTCAATTCTGCTGCCCTTTTAGGTTATTTATTGTCCTTATTGTTCCTATTGATGGCGGCTAGGAAGAAAGGGATTAAATCTTTGCGTGCAGCACAGCTCATCCCAGGGTATAATTTTTCTGATATTTTTAACAATATATGCTCAATAATAGATAAAAATTGTGGTGTTGATCTTAAACAGAATGTTATTATGCCATATTCTGTTCTAATTTTTTTCCCCACTCTGCTAAAAATGTTTCCTAAGGGATGCACAAGGAAAGAACAAATGTGGATAAATAGAAATCATCCACTTCTTTTGTAAATACTAGAGAGGTTATGTATGTCCCAGAGCTAGAAGATTTAGAGGGTCTTCAGAACCCTCTGTTTCCCTCTGCAGGAGAAAAGGAAAAGTTTATTGGCTGGCAGGCTTCATTTACATAAATTATAATTTTGCTTACCCATAATCCCATGGAATGGGATTGCATTATTTGGAGTTAATGTTCTGGTTTTATGAATGCTCAGAGTTTGTTAATACACTCATGAAAGAACACATATTATACAAGATATACCCTGTAGAAAGTTGGTCACCCTAAGCAGGAGGTAGACTCTGGCTCTGAAGAGAACCAAATTTCAACAAAGAGACCTGAAGGGGCTTTATCAGAAAGAGAAGGAACTTTGTCTAAGGGTACCTTGCTCTAGGCCTCTCAGCCACAGATTCTGAACTCTGCACAGAGCTCACTTTGATGGATGTGATCAGCAGCAGACCAGCACCAGATTTGCAGTACCAGACCAGATAGTAGCTAACCTGATAGACCTTAGCTTGTGAAACTGGAACAGGTAAAATGCAGGTTGCAGGTAGACTTGGCAGCAGGGGCTTTGATGGAATGGAGTAGATGGGCAAAGGAGATGCCCACTTGACTACCAATGAGTCTATTTGTATTAGCAAGTAAGGGTTTAGATGGTGGGAACTGTTTTGTGAGTAAGAATTCTAGGACTTAGCAAGCAAGGCAATTAATAACTAGGCCATCAGAATTGGCCTCATACACTGTTTGGAATGTTTTTCATTTTCATTTTTAAGTCAATATTCAGTTGTGTTTTTCCCAAGTAAAAGATATTTGTGATTGCATATTCCCAAGGACTCCTGAATGGGGAAGAAACTTGTGTAAAGGTGATTAGGGGATTTAGAGTTTAAATTCCTAAAAAACTGGAAGTGGGTAAGGTTTTAAGTGGGGTCTTCAGCCATACTTTTTAACTAGGTATATTAGGCATATTTAACTAGGCATATTATTGAGCCTGTCCCTTGGTTGTTTACATTGACACCTGGAAGAAGGGTGACAAGTGGAATTAGGACAGGAATTTCTCTCCTAAATTAGAAGAGGAATTGTACCCAACAACATAGACTCTGCTTGTTTTCCGTTGGCTTCAGTCCTTCAACTGGCTCCATGTGGTCATAGTTCTGCATGGAACCCATTTGGTTTAATGGGGTTCTATGAGGTGCGGGATTTGGATTCTGTTCCCAGGTCTGCCACAGACTTATTGTATGGTCTTGGGCAACTCATTTAATCTCTGTGCTTAGTGCCCCCATTGGGAAAATGGATTTACTAATGTCTACTTGCTTTCAGGGGTGTTGTGAGGATAAATTTATGTGTGGCCATAAGGCACTCAAATATTACAACCATAAATAATCACAGTGAACTACAGTTTGCGATCTCAAACTATAACTTGTCTATTTTCCATTAACTTTAGGTATTTATTTCACTGAGACTACAAGATCTTCCAGCTTCATGAATGGAGCTTGTAAATTCCTTGAACACTAGCTACAGAATGCATGGAATTTCTAATGGATAAGGGATAGCCAGCACAATTTGAAAGTCACTACAGAAGACTCAGCATTGATTACACAGGCCTTAGAAGTTGTGCCAGTTTGTGATTTTTATAAAGGGTAGCAATTGATTGCATAGAATTTACAAGCTCTGCTGTGTGTGGTGGTGGGAGTTAGTAAATGCCAGCAAGCCTAGGGAAGCTATTTTCTAATTGCACTTTCAAGACCTACCATCTATTAAGTGTGATGCACAAAGAACTCCAAGAGATAGTAATAGCTATGGTTTATGGAAGTTACTAATCCACTGGTATGGCGTGGATGAGATACAAACTCTGCTGGTTTCTCAGTGAATTTTATAAACTCCATGAGTCCTGAAATGAAGTATTTATGAAGATTATAAAGTCTACCTTTTACTGGAGGAGTTCATAAAGTCTGTGAAACTTGAAATGAAAGATTCACAGAGATTATGAAATCTGCTAGTTGCATGATTTGTCATGAGTACCAGCACTCTTCTTCTGACTCCATTAGGTTCTGCAGAACTTAACCTTTCGCTTAGCTTAAAAGGAAAAAAAAAAAAAGTTTCTAGCCATCAGTTTCTCTCATACCCAAATGCTGATCAGAAAATATTTCTATACCTCAACCAATATGCATACCACTGCCCACAAGACACTTGAAATAAAAAATGTTTTGAAATGGCTTTGATTCTGTAAAGATAACATCATGAGTTTGATACATTCACAAAGAAAAAATAAGCAGAATGGCCATATGGAAGTTAGCTGACAGAAAAAATGGAGAGCATAATTGATTGTAAATAGTTACAGGAAAGAAGGAGCTAGCTACAGTGAGCAAGATAAGGGCACAAAGGGCAGCTGAGATTGGCTCAAGAACATTTCTTAGAGGCGATGCAAGGAAAAGACAAAGGTACAGAAGCTACAGATTAAAATGTAGAAATGTTCCATATTGGATATTTACTCAAGTTTTGTTCAATATAGGTTTAAATGTTTCAGTCAATACGATTTTAGGGCATGTCCCTTGTAACATTATTCCACAGGCTAACAAATCTCACTGTTGAAGATTTTCCTGATGTTCAGTATTCTAGGTCAGATAAAAGCCTGCCCCTGTATACTGCAAGCTATTTAAAAGGAAGCCAGTACTCATTTTTCTCACATCAGCATGTTGAAGTTTCCAAAAAAAAGGAACAGGTTCCAGAAAGAATAATTCAGAAACATATGAAAATGAGCTTGCTGACATCTTTTGAAAGGTCAGATTTTGGGGATGAGTGAACTTGATTTAGTCTTACTATAAAGCATGACTATGTTCAACTATTTTTATTACTACTTTTTAAATATATGAGCAGCAGGCTCAATTAAACAGCAATGTTGGTCTCTTTAAAAATCAGATTCAGAATTCTCTCTTGGTTCCTCCTTTCATCTCAAACTCTTGCTTTTCTTTCTGACTGTTGTCAGAAGAACCTCTGCACATGCACACACCCTCTGTTCATGTCAAGTCTACTTTGCAATGGACCCACTATCACAGCAGTGAGAATGAATAGTGAAGGATATCGGTTCTGGTTACTAATGCATACAGAGTTACAGAAGTAAAAGGACAAATGTAGAAACCTGCTGAAGGCTTCAGGCTTATGCCACTAGCATCACTTGAACAGATGCTGTGAAAAAGAACTAGTGAGACAGACTCATTCCACTTCCTTTCCCAGGCAGGCCAACGGGGAACCAAAGAGCAATCAGGACAGGAGGCCCTACCCACTGGCTCTGCAGGCCATGAGACCAGAGATGGGCCTAAACCACAGAGTTAAAATCTGGATTAGGGTTTGAATAATCTGAATTAGGGGGGAAAATATCTGGATTTGGAAGTTTCGTAACACTTCATCACAGACAAAGGAGCCGGCTGTAACGTCTGGATCTAGATATGAACTTCCCCAAACTTGGGGGGATGTTCAGATTCAGGAATGTTGTCTCAAGCCCATCTCTCTATTGGGACCAAAGCTGAATTTCAACCCAAGGCTTCCCAGGAGAAGTGTGACTGCTCTAACCTACTAACAGCATGACTGCATGTAATGCAGATATAGGCCCTGATTTTCCACTGCCACCTTTCGACATTGCTCTTACTTCTAAGCAAAGAGAGCACAAAGTGGGTGTAAAACACTACTAAGTCAGAATTCTCATTTCACTTATGGGAATGTTTTGCACGCTACTGCAGTTGTAAAGCAAGGGAGAACCGAGCCCACTGACTTAAATGGAATTACTCCTGATTTACACCAGCATAAGGAAGATCAGAAGCTGACCTAAACTTATATTCAGTCACAATCATTGTACATCCTTATCCAAAAAAATAAAACCAAAAATATATCTAAAATTGTCTCAGTGTGGTAAACAATGGGTGGAGAAGGTTAGCATCATGTTAATGGAAATATTCTTTTATTAATTTTTTCACTTACACAGTACGCAACAAGGCACCTCTGGGAATGTTAAACTGTCCAATAAAGATATTAATTAGTCAAATAAAACTATGCAGGAAGATAAACAAAAATGAAAAGGTTCTAACTTAATTTAGGAATGGGGCATAATCATTAAGAAACCTAATAAAAGGTGACCAGATTTCTAAAAATGTTTTTTCTATTTAGTTGATGTATAATGTGCTCCATTTACATGCAAAATGTATCTTCACTATACAAGCTATCCACAACTGGACGAGTTTCAAATTTCCAATTACAGCTAATAGATTTTTTAGTGTATGCCAAGAGAAAAATTATATACCACGTCAATATGCATGAAGATGAGGTGAGTTGGGAAAGTACAGTACATTAACAATAAAGCAAGACTCAGATAAGGAAGAACAACTCTTAGTTCAAATGAGGAAGAAATCTCTGTACAGCAAGTTCAGACTACGTTCTGGTTGCTCTTCCACAAATGCTCCAGGTGTGTATATACAAAGTGCAGCGGTCCGGGGGGAGGAGGGGAGGAAAGACCTCATGGTCACTGCCATTGGCCAGTGGATCAGAGCTGATGCTGCAAGGGTATATGTTGCACCCTTCTTCTGGATTTCACCTGTGCTATCCCTGTGTGTGCTCTTCCCACAAGCCTCAGGAGCATTCTACCTGCATCTCTACTTTGCCTTCAGTCACTGTCAAAGATGGCGTACATCTCACTGCCCAGCATATCCATGGATTTAAAAACCATCAGTGAATTTGTAAACAAGAGTACTCAGCTTAAACTGGAACAAAATCAGCAGTGACTGTTTGAAAACTTGCTGCGTCAAACAATGTTTTCTTTAAAAGAAGGTAACATCTAATGAGCTTTTTCTGCCCAGACGTACCAATATGGAACGATCTGACAGGGGGACATCGTGGGGAAGCGAAGGGAAAAAAACTGGATTCACAGAAAGAGAGCTGTACAATATCCATGCTTGTCTTTAAAATGCTTGTCCTGATGTTCAGTTTAATAATGGTAGATCACCCATTTTTGTTTTCTTTACGGACTTCACATAGCTCCTCCTGGTCAGCAGAGGCCAGATACCCTCCTCCCTCCCACCCAGCTGAGTTCTCTCAAAGAGGGCAGAAACAATCTCAGTGCCTATGTTTGGGGAAAAGCATGGTCTGCGCTGTCAAGGCACAGTAGAGCTCCAGAAGCTTATTAGAAATAATGGGGAATAGAAAATAAATCTGCAAGGACCCAATTTTGCTAAGTAGCACTTTCCTCCATGAGTTAGAATTAGTTCCAAAGTCCTAATCAGCACAAGTAACAGGGCCCCAAGTAAATACTTGACAGTGTTGCTTAAAAATGGATCACAGAGGAGAGAGACCAGCAGGGACAGATACAAAACAAAGCAAGATGATGGGGATAGGATTGTGTGTTGATTTTAATGATGTAAATGTGTCCTTGCAGAGAGACAAGCAGTTAATCCCAACTAAGTAGTATAGATCATCAGAAGTTTACAAAGAACTAGATTTCAAAATTATACAAAGATGGAAAATTAGTAAAATATTGGATTATACATTAGATATGTAGTACCCATTAATTTAGCTCCAGTAATATGGACACTGTTTTAGGCTCTTCTATTGTTTACATCCCAAATAAAAATAAAACACTAAGACCACCAAAAAATTCCATCATGGCTAAACAACAAAAGAAGTGGTTAGAGACAAAAAAACATGCTTTAAAAATTGGAAGTCAAAACCTAATGAGGAAAACAGTGAATAGAAAGTGCTATATACCCCTTCACTTAAAACAAAAACCAGGGATCACCCAAAGAAATTCATAGGCAGCAGGTTCAAATTAACATAACTCACAGTCAACCTGCAGAACTGTTGCCGGGCAATGTTGTAAAGACCAAAAGTATAACGAGGTTCAGAAAAAGGATTAGATAAGGTCTTGGAGGATAAATCCATCAATGGCTATTAGACAAGATGATCAGGAATACAAACCGTGCTCTGGAATCCCTAAGCCTGTGACTGCCAGAATCTGGTACTGGACAACAGTGGATCACCTGATAATTGCCCTGTTCTGTTCATTCCCTCTTAAGCATCTGGAACTGGCTGCCACTATTGGACCAGACGGTCTGACCTACTGTGACCATTCTTATATCCTTAGACTCATATTATTTATTTATTTATACAGTTTTATAGGAATGCTATGCATTTCCCAGAGAGTTGAGAGGGGAAGGTCCCCTTCCGGACATCTTACAGCGTAAGAAGGGCTTGACTGTGCCATTTAAACACAGCCCACAGCAACACTCACGCTGCCCCAGAGGGAGCACTGGGGGGCATTCTGCCTAAGAGAGGACAAATAATGGGTGTTCAGAAGCTACGCACTCTCAACTACAGCCTTTTGAGGGGTGAAGCTTACTACCCCCTACCATGATGATGGGTCAGTCAGATTGTCCAGTCTCCTCCCTTCTGTTCTCTTTGGGGCATCATGTGCCCTTAAAGCAGATTGAGGGAACAGCCCCTGTACTTCCAGTAAATCTAACTGTGCTCTTCCTTCTATTCTGCGCACCCACATAGGGGTCAGGCAGAATCTTACTCTGAGGGACTCATCTTGTAAACAATTACGACCACACGTTGGTAGGCCTGCACATAAGATCATTGATTTCCAGTGGTAGCCCCTAGATAGCTACCTCTAAGATTTTTTATTATGAGGTGAACAGTATTAATGGTGTTCCCTATTCTAAGGACAGGAAAAACCTACTCATGCAACCAATACCTTACCTAGTGGTAAAAAAGGTGAAAAGAAACTTTAAAGACACCCACAACACATGCTGACATAACTCTTTGCAGGCCCTAAAGCCGACACACTGAAGCACAGTGAATGACGACAAGAAAGGATGGAGGTTACAGCAAATGAAGTGCATACAGCAGAATTCATTTTGTTGGGTCATGTATGCAGCTTGTTAGTTCTGATTTGTTTTTATTTTTTCTTTTCGCGAGAGTAAAGATGACATACAAGAGTAACTGTAGACAGCATGAGGAGGAGCGAGTTAGCGGAATGCTAGCAGAAAACAGCGAATGCTAAACAAGGATTTAAAGGAGGCAAGGTAAGACACAACCATTGTCATGGAAAGAAACACGGGGGCATAAATGGAAGCAGGAGGCAAAGATACTGATCAGTCAAGGGGGTGGACAGAATGTGGGGAACGAGAGGTAAGTAGACAGAAGAAACTAGGGCTAGATGTAGTACCATATTTTCTTGATGTAAAGATTTTCACCATCCAGTTCATCAACAGGTTTAACCTTTCCTCTGGCTATACAGGACAACATAAGGGCAAAGGACTGTGATCTGGAGCGCCTTAAGTTAACATTGAGAGAAACAGAAAAAAATTCTTTTGTGAAAGACACAAAAAGAGAATATTCAACAGTTTTACTCCAGTTAGCAAACATTGCACCAAACATACTTTTCTGTGAATTGATACATATAATTTCCACTGCACCCCATTCAAGTGTTTTTCCAGCATTTAACATCATGGAAAATGTATAGCTAGATTGCAAGGTTAGCCTGATCTACAATTTCAAAGGATGCATGACTGTTGTCAGCTAAATACGTTTCATTTAATACTTGTCTCATCTGGGCTCTAAGGTTTTCAGTACTCACTCTCATCTTTGGCTTTGATTTGAGGGGAAAAAATGTTAAAAGGGACATTCAGGATAGACTTGAGAAAGTATGAGGCAAAGATTAAAAAAGGAATGATTTTAATATGTAATTTTAAGAACTCACAAAGAGCACTTCCTGCAGAAAATCCACAAGAAGAGAGCCCCGGAGTGAGCTGGGGATGGAACTTCACACCATTTAATTGGGGATTCGCTCCAAATACAGTGAAGGGGAGGTATTTGGCTGTAAAATCTGGGGGTCTTCTAAAATCCGCATGGGTTCCCATACAGATAGAGTTGCGTTCACTAAAATTTTTGCTGATTTACTTCTGATTGGACAAAGAACAATGCTCATCCTTCTGGCCCTGCTTTCAAATCATCCTCCTTTCTCCATTCACGAGTCCTCTTCAGGGTCCTGGCCATAGAGGTAACTGAAACAGCCCCTTCTTGAGGGAAGCACGTGGTCTGTGCTTAGACAGTCCAGTGTGTATGCAGATCTCTGGGGAACAGTCCCCTCATCTGGTGCCCAAAGAACACACGAAGAACTTGTTCTTTTTAAAAGTTTATAAAATTCCAATCCAAATTCAATTGTGTCTAGGATTTTTTTTTTTTTAAACTTGACACTAAGAAGATCAAAGAGAGGGGGGTTCTTGCCAGAGGTGTGGGGTACACTTTAGGATATAAGTAACAGGAAAACCTCAGAGTGACAGCAAATTTGCAGTATGCAGCCTAACGAGGACCATTTGTACGAGTATAGCTACCACACTAAAATGACAGAGGAAAAACTCATTCTTTACTAAACCACATCCCTCACTTTGCAGCCTATCCTGCTTTGGGATGGTCTCTTTAATCCTGTCCTGCCATTTTACATATTGCCTCAAAATACATGAAGATCTCAGACACACTCTCTTTATTAAAAATGAGCAAATTAAGTATGACTGTAAGAAACATCTCACCAGCTTTCCCTAGATACTTGTGTCTGTAACATATACACGGGTACGATCACAATGGACAGGAGGCAGTTAGTAAAAAGTGAGGGAGAAGTTATTTTGAAGACCCTCCTAAAACTGCTGAGGCCATTTCAGCTGATTGATGCAATGAACCATTCTCTACCAAGCAAAATGAAGGCAAAGAAGTAGAAAAGTGGTTCCAGTAATTTGAGAGAAGCAAAAGCAGAGCTCCCACGTCATAGGTATGGTGGAATTGCAAGGAACAAGGGGAAAGGGGAGGGAGGGAAGCTGGCACAGAGTGAATGAGAAGTAAAGGGACAAAGGGGAAGATGTGAACAGTACCATTTTCCCCTGTTGTGTCAACTGTCTAAGACCCACAGTTTAAGTCTCTTGGCTCATGTAAGTCAATGTAGCGCCACTGACTTAAATCGAGCTACACCCCTTTACACCTGCTAAGGATCTGGCCTTATAAACCTCACATTACAGCAATGAAAAGTTGAAAGTTACGTTCATAACAATTACATTTATTAGCTGTATCAGTAACAATGAAAATGTAACCCATTCAAAAGAACTCTTCAGATGAGATCTTTATGGTATTAACATTATGTTGCACAAGTTATTAAAATATTCTAACAAGTTGATTAGCCCTCTGTAATGGTGCCCGTCCATTATTAATAAAGCAATCATAATTTAAGTCCTGATTCTAAATTAATTCATTAGTTGAATGAAGAATTAAACAAAGATGAAGAGAGAAACATTTCAGCTCCATTAACAGAGCTGAGCAGAAAAATCTTTTCTAAAGCTGTAATATATTTACTAGGATATTTGCCAAGTGAAATAATCACACTTTATGACTGAGGACTTTCAGGAGGCAAATCCATCATATTTCCTCATTAACTTTTAAGTCAAATCAGATTCAGAAGGGGACATCATGATTAGAATAGGCAAACTTCAAAATGTTTGGAGGTTCTGCATATTCTTTGCGCATTTATTCATCTGTTTGGTCTAGAAATTGGGCTGGAAACCTCCCTAGAAGACGCTTTCTTCTGAGAAAAAGTGCAAAGAGCATGTCAGTTGAAATACTCACTAAATTTGCAAGCAAAATCTGCCTTTTATTGATTTAAATAAAATTCAAAAGCCATTTTCCTCTTCTAACAAAAATTAAGGAAATTCAGAAAGAAAAAACTGTTATTTTAAAGACTGTACATAAAACATGAATAGAATAGCTTTCAAAAAAAAAAAAATCTTAGTACTAGATACTCAAGAAATTTGTATTTTAGGTTTGGATACCAACATTAACTCTGCCCTCATGTACCCATCCATCCTCCACCCAAAGATGAGACACCTTTCCTTGTATTTATTACCCTATGTATATTTTTGATATAGACTACATCTTTAGCCATATTCATTTCCACACACTGGCAGGTAAACTACTATCACCTTATGAAGATCAGAAATTCAACTGTCTTGCTATGGGTCAGAGACCACAACCTCTTGAAATGTACCCTTTGCAAGAAATCCAGAGACTACACTTTCCCCATCTGCCATATCATTATAGAACAGAGCGGCCAATCTGCTTTATTCATCTTCCTTACGTCAGATGGAATATCTTCTTAAGAAGGAATAGAGACTCTGTGACTACAAACAGTCCTGACATCCATCATTACAACATATTATCCAGCCACATTCTGGGGTGGCCTCAGGATTGTGTAGTGAAGAAGGCTGTTCTCTGTAGGACTCTGTTTCATTTGTTTCAGAAGTTGGAAGGTGTGTAATAAATGAGGCAGATGATAGCAGGAAGAGAAGGATTATCTCACAGTTAAGGTAGTTGACTGTTAACCTGGAGAACTAGATTCTATCCCTGCCTCTGCCACAGAACTTCTGTGTATTTCTGGGGAAGTCACTAAAACCAAGCTTTTCACTGGTGATCACTACCTGTGTGACCTTCATTTTCTAGGTGCCCAATTAAGTACCCTGGGTCCAATTTGCAGAAGTGCTGAGCACTCTCAGATTCAACTGGGGTCACTGGAAGCTACGCTTTGAACACAGAGTGCGCAGTATGATGCTAAGTACACTGGAAAATAAGGTCATAATAATTTATAACTGGACATCCCAAATTTGACCGTAATTTCTCCGTGCCTCAGTTTCCCATCTCTAATAGGAGGATAATAATACCCCCTCAACCTCACAGGAGTATTGTGAAGATAAATTAATTCATGATTATGAAGCACTCATACACAATACTATACCCAAGAGGAAAATAATAATGATTCTGTATTGAAAGCAGGGTTTGAATAGTGTGTAGTAAATAAGGCCTGGGGCCATACACTGAACAATGAGGATAAAACAAAATATTGTATAGCTGCTTATTAATTGAGCACCGCCAACCCTACACACTGAATGAGGCCGGAGTCCCATAGGAAAAAAAAAAGTATGTGATCATGCAATCAAAGGCTGTATCATAATGCCTATGGCACAAGGGGCCAAACTAAATTTGCACAGGTAACTCTTAAGTCTAGCATTTCCTAACTTTTGAGTGCTTGAATTTGCACCTTTAACATTCTTTCTTCCAATGGATTTTTGTGTGATGCATTCTATTTATTTCTATAAAGTATGTATGTCACACACCCCAGAGTGCCACCGACACTTCACTTCCATGCCTTTCCTTATGACGGGACAAGGCAACCTGGTACATAGGTATGTCCTGCTCAACAGCCTCCTTTTGCCTCAACCAGCACACAGCTTATAGCTTCTTCTTGCCTCCTTCTTTGATCAATGGTCACTCATGTCTGTCATCAAGTCATGAGACATACCTTGAACAGGATGAGATAGTCCCAGAACCTCTCTTGTTCCTCTACCCATGGATTCTCAAACTCTTTCATAGTACAGATCATATCTCAATAGACAAATTGTCCTGTGGACTCTTCCCCTCCGATTCATGAGCGCTATGGATGCAACTTTGTCATGGTAAAATTATGCCTAATTCATGGCACAGTCCTGGTGAAAATAGATAATTTCATGCAATGGTCACTGTGCAGTGCCCCAGATTAACAGTTCGTTAGTTTGCTTTGATGTCCTTTTTGAAACGGGACTAGATCAAAGCTAACTAATAAACTGTTAATGGCGCAGCAGCTGAATGAAGTGAACTAAGAAACTGTTCTTATGCACTTTGCTGCTGCAGATTAACTGGTTGTTAGTTTGCTTTGATATATTTCAATTTCAGAGAAGACTAGATCAAAGTGAACTAAAACTGTTAATGTGTCGTAGTAGAGTTCATACGTATGGCAAAATTGATGGGTTCAATGACCATGGTGACCACCATGACATAATCTTATCCTTAAAGACCACATAACATCTCTATAGCAACTACAACATTTGCTTCCATGGAAAAAAAAAGTATTTGTATACATTTGCTGTGTTTAGTGAGACTTTTTTTGGCCTATATGAAAAAGTAATTTCACTCTACTTTTGCAGTACATTTTCTTTGTCCTTCCTATATGTTCTCTTTCTCTCAGTTGGAAACAAAGAGGGGAGCCAACACTATGTAACCAGCCAGTTCTCAGCAGACAATCAGAAAGCATTGCACAGATCTCTGTTGGAAATCTCTGTTTTGACCATTCAAACTGTTCTGCACATTGCATTGGCAGCAGGTAGCTGTCTGTGAGCAATCAGTTGTACACCACTTGCTAATTTATGTGGGTCCTTTTCAGTATAGGGCTCAAGTCCCAAGGACATAAGGATCTGCCCCTTGTCCACCTTATATTCCTGATGCGTAGTGGAGAATCCCAGTAGCCAATATTGGCTGGAAAGGACATTGCAGATTACCTCATCATACAACTAATCAGCATACAAGGAATGTATGTATACACAACAGAGCAACTGGGGAAGATCTCTAATTTGAAGATAGAGGGTGGATGGGAATATGTGGCAGAGTTACAGTTAGGGCTGGAAGCTTACTTGTGACTTTCCTGAGTGTCAAGTTTTCATTCTTTTTAATACTTGTGATTTTAGAGTGCCCTCTTGTATACTAGGTACATCCGAGAAAGCACAAAGAAACTAGGTCCATGCTGCAGAAAGCTTCCCAACTATGGGGTCTGCAGTATCAGGTCATTTAAGGACAGGCCTGTGCTGGGAGCACTGCAGAATTACATCACTCCAGTGGAGTTCCAGGAAATATTTGGTCTCAGGAAAGCAGATGTGCAGAGGGAGCATGTTTGCTGCTATATCCCTCCTTTGTGCCAAAGAATCACAGAATGGAGCTATAGCTCACCTCTTCTCCACGTCTTTTGGAATGGCTTGCACCCCAGGGAATAGAGAGAGTCTGCAGGGTATGTCTGGCTGCTAAGCAGAAGTGCAGCAGCAGCAGCACCTGGCTCCTTTCACAGACTCATAGAAGATTTGGGTTGGAAGGGACCTCAGGAGATCATCTAGTCCAACCCCCTGCTCAGAGCAGGACCAACCCCCACTAATTCACCCCAGCCGGGACTCTTTGCTTCCCTATGAAGCATTCAGGCACAGTCTTGGAAATGACAGACAAGTGAGTAGAACAGCATGCACCAGAAGGTAGAGGGCTGCGGAAGGGCACAGATTAGAGAGATATGTGACCGTGATTGCTCAGTTAAGCATACATCTGTCCAATTGTCAGGGTTTGCCAGTTTCTTCTAAACAAATGTAAAATATGAATATATTTTTTATTTTTGCCGCTGATTTTGCAGAAGACTGTGTTTACAAAAGGGTCTGAGAGAGGTGAGGGCAGAGACTTGGAACGTTTTTTGAAAAGCCACCCTCAGAACAAGAGACATCATGAGCTAAGATATCGATGTTTCTTGGAGGAAATGAAAATGGTATTGAGTCTTGTGTATATGGGAGAGCAGTGGGGTTGGAAAGGACTTATTTTCTTAAAACTAGATAATTCTACCACTGTAATTCTGTATCAGCGGTATTAAGTCTTTCTTAACCTTTTGTTGTTGTTGTTTTTGTCTGGGAACAGATCTTTCAGATAAACAAAAGAGCTATTCCCTCCTCAGTAGGACCCGAAACAGGCTCATAAACTCTTGGGGCAGAGACCATTTTATTGCTCTGTGTTTGTACAATACCTAGTGCAATGGGGCCCTGGTCCACAAATGGGGCTGCTGGCACTGCTATTACCACAATACAAATACATAATAAGTGTCTTGATCCTCCGGAGGACAACATTGCTGCATCCACCTACATTTTTTTTTTAAAGCTGAAGTCAGTAAAAAGTTGTGGCAATTTCTTTTTTTTAAATGGTTATAAATTTTCAGGCCTGAGTACCCATTGCATAATGCAGCAGTGACTCAGGCTTAGGCACCGTATAATAGTAGGGGTAGAGGGAAATTAGGAGATATAGGAAGGGAAGAAAGGTTTGCCTCTATTAGCATTTTGTTAATGTGCTTCACACTGTTAATCCCCAACCTCATTCTGCTAATACATTATTTTTGAATTTGGAATGTCAGGATTAGTTTCAAGATCATCCATTTTGGTGTGGAAAATTTCATTTGGGCTTATACTACAAGTGACAGAAGTGAATTCTGAAGAGGTGATAAGTTATTTTTATGGGACGAGGGTATCTGATTTTTCTCTTACTTTCTGCAGTAAAGTAGAAATATTCTAATGTGCACAGCCTGCTGCTGTGAAAGAAGCACAAGGCAACACCTGTGTCTAAGAAATCATGTCACTCTGTATCACAAAAATCCACTCATTTGTTTAGCTTTTTTAAAATGTGAGTAAACAATTAAGCACATCCACAGTAACGTATAACATTACAAGGAAGGGAAGTACAACAAATATAGGTTGGTATTTGGTAGCCATTTGAAAGAGAAAGGGAAAGAGAGGGAGAGAAAAAGTTGCCCATAGTTGAAGAACGCCAGCTGTACTACCAAGTGCTTGGTGCTTTTGAAGCTGTTTTGCATCTCTTTGGTGGTGTAAAGCATCCTAAAGACTTGTATACACACAGAGCTGCACCTGCTTCAGTTAAGGTGCAGTTTTAAACAGATTTAGTTAAACCAGTGCAAAAGGCTACATGGGCACTGTTATGTCAGTTCAAACCAGTTTTGGTTTTGCTTAAGTCAATTAGAAACAGGTTTAAATTTAACCAAAATAAGCCATTCTTACACTAATATAGAGTATCTACACAGAGGTTCAGATCATTTTAACACTAAAATGGTGGCCTTAAAGCCAGCATCAACTGGCCACCTGGGGATTCCCTGGTCGGTGTAGGGATGGTATAATGGCTCCTACCCCATTCTTTCTCCTACCCTGTCAAGCACAGGGGGGCATGGCTGGGGATAAGGGCCTTGGAAGCCATTACCAGACACTTCTGCACCCCCTTCCTCTCCTACCCAAGCTGTGTCAGGTACCACTGGTCAATCCTGAGGATCTGGTCCAATAGATTTAAATGAATCTCTCATTTAAATGAGCTTTTGATAAAATAAATCAATTTCATGTTAGTAGTTTAAGAAACACCACAGAGCTTAGAAATCCTGCATTCCCTGTGCACACAAGCCTCCAAACTGAAGGTGTAAGTTACAAGGTGGGCAAACTGATGCTAAGGAGATGTAATGGCAAGGAACAAAAGTAACAGGAGATTGTATGAAAGCATAAAATAAAGCAGATGAGAAAAGATGAAGGATTTGGTGCTCCCCCATCACCAATAGCCTTGCATGGGGCCCCCAAAATACCAAAGCCAGTCCCTCAAAACGATCTCTGACAAACTGAATAACCTCTATTTGTTTATATTAAACAGTTCTAATCACAACTCCTGGGTTTTTACTTTAACAGAAAACTAGATCATTATCCTGACCCAACCCCCACAGAAGCCAAATGGAGCTTTGCCATGGGGTTTTGGCACAGCAGGATCAGTCTCAACATTTCAGCCAGCATTTGCCATATGAAACACAGGCTTTCTGTAATATCGGCCATCAGAAATTATCACTACTGCTATCATTTCTCATGAACAGCTAGCTGCATAATTATGAGAGAAGTTATTTTCTTAGTAAAATCTGAAAAATGAAAAATGACGCACCCGCTTGCCTTTCCATTAATCTGGCTTCTGGTATGTAAATGGCATATTTCAGCCGCTCTCCCTCTCTTCAGCAAACAACAACCCAGAACAGAGCAGTACGTTTTCTAACATAGAGCACTTATTTCCACACATTTAGGGCTTTACACATGTGACTTTTCCTAATGCAAGTAGTCCCACAGCAAGTTACTGGCACAGGTAGAAAAAGACCACCACTCCTATTTTCAGTGGAATAAAAGGAAATCACTTAGGACTTGTTTACACAAGGAAGTTAGTGCAGAGTAAGATAAGGTGTGATTTAAAACACAATATAGCCACTCTGCATTAACTCTTCATGTGGACACTCTTATTCCACACTAAGAGTGCCTTTATACACTTCAGCTTAATACCATTTTAATGTGTAAGTCTATTAGTGTGGCGTAGCTATTGCACTTATAGCTATTCTGCACTAGCTTCTCTGGGCTTTTTTCCTCATGTGGACAAGCTCTTATTCCCTCTCTACCTCAATTCTCCCCATCTGTTTTGTGGGCATGTTGTGAATCTTCATTCAGGTTTTCAAGATATTTAGATTAAAGTTGCAAAAATGTGTTGAATTTATTATTGCTGCATATCAAAATTCAGTTTTTACATCACTTTTTTGCATCTGACAAATGATTTATTTAGAAATTCTTTGGTCAAGCTGAGCTTTCTGGGGACCAAGGTCTGGTTGAAGTTGTGAAATTAATGAGACAGTGGAACCAATTCGGCACTGATTTAACACTTTGTGCAATCCCACTGCAGTCCATGAGATGGCACAGGGTTCAAAAGAACACAGAATCTGGCTGTGTGAATGCAATATTTACTCTTTTGCAAAGCTCACAGGAAACAGTTATACCAGGCTTTTGGTTTCCAGCATCAAGGGCTCAAAAATTTAGTTAGGCTTTTAAAAAATAAAATAAAATAAAAGTTTTATTTTTGTCTCAAGATTTTAAAAGATAGTACACTTGGGTTTCTTTTTAGTCACCTCTAGTTTTTGAGCCTTCCAAGTTCACCCTTTTTGAGTTTTTCTCTCCATGAGGGCTAGAAACTTACTCTTTTTTTAAGAAGATGAAAGCTGGGTTTCTCATGTAATCAACTTATTTCAGGATTAAGTTAATATTCAAAGAACCTAGTTAACGATTCTGATTTGATGGCTGGCCACCCCCCTTCTTCCGAGTACACTAGATGTCATGTTTCTAAATACCTATCCTCTTTTTGGTGCTGTTCTTGTGTACTGTAACGAGGCGGTGTGGCCTCCCTCTCAGATTGACAGGGAGAACCAGACCGGGCTGATGGGGGCGGAGCTAGAGCCTGCCTGTCTACCAACCTGGAAGCGAGGGGGTGGGGCAGGAAGTACAAAGGAGAGTACCAGCTCCCAGAGGGGAAGGACGTCCCTGCAGGCCCTCCAGGGCTGCCGGCGGCCTGTTATCCAGGTGAGCCGACCGAGACCAGGTACCCAGGGAAGTAGACCAGGGCCGGTGTCTGGGAGCAGGCGAAGGAGCAACGCGAAGCCTGGGGCCCCGCAGTACCCCCGGTTCCCCCCACCCCATCAGAGCAGGGGATTCCGAGGGGCAAGGACCTGGAGGAGTTGCCTGATGCCGACGTGGAGGAAGTGGCCCTATGGGGCCCAGACTTGGAAGAGCTGCCCCTGGAAGGGCAAGGGGATGACAGAGAGGTGTGGGCCCTGACTGGGCCCGACCTGGATGAGCTACCCCCTGATGACGGCCCCAAAGAGCTGCCCGACCTGCCACCCCCTGACGAGATTGAGGGGTTCTACAATCTGCCTCTGGGCACCTCCCCCAATGAGGGGGACTGGACACTGGAACCCCAGGTACCAGAGGGAAAGGGGGGAGGAAGTAGACCAGGGAGGGGCCCCACGGTCCGGGAGCTAGGGAGCCGGACAGTGAGTCAGCGTGTTGCGGTTGGGATCCCTCTGATTCCATGGCCTACCCCACGGAACCTGTGGCACACCCCTCCACTACAGCTAGGACCTGGGCGGGGACGCAGTGGAGTTGAGTGGGCCTGCGTCCCCCTCCCCCTTCCCCAACCACATCAGTGACCCTTAGACTATTTTGCTGCTTGCTGCCCCGCTGGGGGCTTTGGAACTGTGTGCTACCCCGCCTGGGGAGCTAGAGTGCTTGCCACCCCGCTGGGGGCCTTGAACTAAGTAAAGCTCGGGGACTGTTCCCCCAGCCCCCGAGCTGGGACCACCCCTGCTGAGGCAGGATAACGAGGGGGTGCGGCCTCCCTCGGATTGCCAGAGGGGACCAACAAAACCTTCCACATGTACGTATTGATGGGAAACCTTTTCCTTACGAAGACAGTCCATATTTTAATATACCACAATTCCATAGGAGGAGGGGGTCATACGTTTCCAGTAATGTGCAATACAAAGTCTAGCTGCTAACAATAAAAAATAACATTTATTTGCTTTTCTGTTTAAGTGTGGATCTTTTACTGAAACATTAGTAAGTAGGGTAGGGGGATCTCTAAGAAACGTGCTGGCATTTTGTCATAAGATGAATCTTTAATAATTTCCTCCCAAAATTGTTTAATTTCAGGGTACAACCATCACATATGTAAGTATGCTCCCTTTCCCTGCAATTCCTCCAACAGGTCACCTCCCTAGTAGCAAATATATGATGAATCTTAACTGGAGACAAATGCCATGTATAGAGTAGTTTATAAACATTTCCTTTCTTATAAAAATTGAAGATATACATCCTCTTTTCCCATAAACACCCACTCATCCAGATCAATTTTTTTGTTCATCTTCCTTTCCTGTCTTTTCGTCTGGGTTGTTTTAACATCTTTTTCAATCAAAATTGTATATATATCTTAGAAATTAAACCTCTTGTTCTAGCTAGCTCCTGTTTTCAACTTCTCATATGTAGTTACAGGTCTAGATAGAGCTGCCTCATAACCAGATTTCACAATAAAATGTTACATAAGAATGGCCAAACTGGGTCAGACCAATGTCCATCTAGCCCTATAGCCTGTCATCAGACAGTGACCAATACCAGGTGCTTCACAAAAAATGAATAGAACAGGTAATTATCAAGTGATCCATCCTGTCACCCATTCCCAGCCTCTGACAAACTACAATCTCTGCCTATTCTGGCTAAGAACCTTTGATGGACCTATCCTCCACACATTTATCTTGTTCGTTTTTGAACCCCCCTTATAGTCTTGGCCTTCACAACATCTCTGGCAACGGGTTCCACAGGTTGAATGTTTGACTTGTAAATATTGAAAATGAGGGTTCTTTATATTGTTTACATACCACTTGATATGATTTCAAATCAGGACTCAGGAACAGCTGTCTGAAATGAGTAATCTCAGTTCTTAGCACAAAAAATAGTCACTTTGCTATTTCCTAGGGATAAATTCCTGATTATTAATTAAAGTAGCTAAGGGAGAGGGCCTCAGAGACAGGAATTTAGAAAATGTGTCTGAAGCTGCTATGATGGTCTGGATGAATGGGTGAATTTTTTTAATTTTTTAAATTTTTGGTGACCTACATTTCTTTAACCCAACAATTACTATAAATAGCTATATTTGGGCTCCAGTTTTATTTGAGTTTACCCAGAGTTTGGATGGTCTACTGTTAACCAAGTTGATCACATCTTTTAATTGTGATGCATAAGAAGAAGCCAAATTAGGGAAAGGTAGTCCATCCCACTTAGTAGACTTATACAAATCTTTAGAACTCACCTCTCTGTCTTTTATGTTTCCTTATGAATTTCAATAAGACATCCTGCCATGTTTTTAATGTCATGTCAGAGGTACCAAGAGGGATGCAATGAAACAAAAATATTAATTTTGGGAGGACATTCATCTTTAACAAGACTTCCCTACCTAGGCAAGACATATCATATTTGTACCATTCCTCCAAGTCTTTTTACTTTATTCCACATTGGAGGATAATTTACTTTAAAAAGATTGTTTTGCCACAATATTTATTCCTAAATAAAGGGTTCGGGGCGGGGACAACCATTTGTTGTCAGCTACATAAATATAAATGGGTAAAGGAATCGGTAAAATATTTAGGAATAAATATTATGGTTTTTTTTTTTTTTTTTTTTTTTTTTTTTTTAAGGGAAGTGAAAGAATTGCCTAGAGTAAGCCAGTATCTTTAATTAACATCCATCTCTTTCCCTTCCCAGAAGTTCCTGACACTTTTCTGCTCCAGTAAGGCTCACATCATTCTTCATCCTGCGTTCCCCCCTCCCCAACCTTTCAGTTTTTGAAAGGGAAAAGGAAGGTTACTTATCTTACCGTAATTGTTCTTTGCGATGTGTTGTCCCTATGTGTATTCCACTGTAGATGTGTACATGTGAGAAAGTAAGGTTTTTCCACCAGCAGTGTTTGTTAGTGCCTCCTTGTGGGCTCTGTGCCTCCTTCTGTTCTGAACAGAGGGCATAAGGGGAGGCATGGACCAACAGATTGGTCTCTCCATATTACCTTCTCTACTACGAATCACTCTAGGAAAGGATCTGAAGCAGAGGGGAATACAGATAAGGAAAAACACATCTCAAAGAACTCCAGTTACTGTAAGGTAAGTAATCTTCTTTTCTTTAAGTGTTGATCCCTATGGGTATTCCACTGTGGGTGATTCTCAAGCATTATTCATTGAGGAGGAACCATGCAGTGCACCACACACTGCAGGACTACTGTACCAAAAGAGGTGTCTGCTGAAGAAGCTTAGACCTGGCTGTAATATCTTGTAAAGGCATGTACACGGTATGCAAACCCATGTTGCCACTCTACAGATCTCTAGGAGTGAAACACCCTGAAGATGAGCCACTGAAGTAGCCAGGGGTCTGGTTGAGTGAGCACTCACACTTTGAGGTGGAGGACTCCCATAGCAAAGCAGGATGCAACCTGAAATCCATTTAGAAAGTCTCTGGGAGTAGATTACTTCTCCTTTCATCTGCTTGACACTGGAAACCACGAGTCAGAGATTTACCTTTGCAGGTAGCAAGCTAAGGCCTGACAGACACCCAGGGAATGGAGCTTCCTGTCTTCTCTGGTGACATGGGTAGAATACAAATAGGGGTATGGCCTGATTTATGTGAAATTCAGGAAGAACCCTTTGAATGAACTTGGCTTGTAACCTCAAAGAAACCGTATCCTTGTGGAAGACTGGGTAGTGAGGGACCTCCATAACGGTGAGCTCACTTTCACTCTTGGTAGAGGCGATAGCAGTCAGGAAGTCCACCTTCATAGACAGATGAAGACCTGAGCAGAAGGCTAACAGGTTGAACAGAGGATTCGTGAGTACTGATAAAACTAGACTGAGTTCCCAAGCAGGCATTTGTTTCAGTAATGGAGATAAGGTTTTTGAAAGGCCTTTCAAAAACTTTATGTGCACCGTGAAGTGAAATGAGTGAAGTGAATGAAGACTGACAAGTTCTCCACCATGGGATGGAAAGCATTGATTGCTGCCAAATGTACACACATTGAGTTGAGAAGTAGCCCTGACCTCTTAAGGGAGAAGAGGTAGTCCAAAATAATCAGGATCTCTGAGTCCTCTGGAGGTACTTGACTATTTTAGGACCAGACAGAAAATATCTTTCATTAAGCTGCATAACATTTTCTCAGATATTTCCTGCTACTACTGAGGATGGATTGTACCTCCCCCAAACATGACCTTTCTAAACTCATCATCCATCCAAATACCAGCTGTCAAGTGGACGGATGCTGGGTTCAATGGATCATCTTGTCTTTGTCTCAGATCAGCAGGTTAACAAATGGCTGGATTTGTATGCATGGACATGTTGACCTCTGAAGATTTTTGGTCAACCAAAATGGCATTGGCCAGCAGGGCACCACTAGAATTAATGACATTATCCTGTTTGATTTCCCTCAGAACTTGAAGTAAGAGATGGATGGGTGGGAAGGTGTACATCAGAGGCCAAACACTGAGCTAGGAATGCATCTCCCTTGGAATCATGATGCCAGGCTGCTCAGGAACAGTAGGCTGGACATTTTTTGTTGTCTTTCGATGCAAAGTCGTCCCATGACGGAAATCTCCATTCTCAGGAGATATTCTGTATCCCCAAGTCACATTCCCTGTGGAAGAGTTTGCTGAGGCTGTCCTCCAAGGCATTTATTACTCCTGGAAGGTGCAATGCCGAGAGGATAACCTGGTGATGGACATACCAATTACAGAGCTTGATAGCATCTGCACAAAGAGGGCTTGACTTTGTTCCTCCCTGTTTATGTAGTATACACTGAGGTCATTTTGTCCACCATGACCTGACATGCTGGGCATGCATAGAAGGTCAACATCTTTTGTAGGCTGTGTGTGCTGCTCACAGTTTGAGAGATTGATATGTAACTTGGACTTTTGTTGGGATCATGAACTCCTTGAGCCATAGGATCGTCCAGGCATGCTCCCCAGCCCAGCAGTGGGACATTTGTAATCAGCCTCTTCATGAGTAGGTTGAGGGGACTGACGAGAACCCTTACACATAGTTTCCTTGTTTTTCCACCACGTGAATGATGTTAGGACGCTGTGGTGAACTGAAAATCGTTTGTCCAGATTGTGTCTGCTTGAATGTAGATGGTCTGTAACCATGCCTGGAGGTACTCGAGATGGAGCCTTGCAATAGGTGTCATATAGGCACAGGAGTCCATGTGGCCTACGAGGATTGAACTGTCATCTGAGAGCTCAGTCTAAACTGAGCGATGAGGTCCCTTATTGCTTGGACTCTGTCCTCAGGTAAGCATACTCTAGCATGAGTCAAGCCCAGTGTTGCTTCAGTAAATTGTATAATTGGCTTAGGAACTAAATGGACTTTTCTAGGTTTACTTGAAGTCTTAAGGATTGAAGGATTCTGAGTGGGAGAGGACTTTCAGCTCGCTAGATAAACAAGTTACCACATGGCAAGTACTATTCTGGCTGCTAGTTCAGAGTTGTTCACCTGCTGTGACTGGATCTGAGCTCTAGGGTAGGAGATTAGGAGATAGCACTTTTAGGACAGTTATTAAAATCTATACCTGAAGCTTGCATCCTTTTATGGTGAGGGGTCATCTTGAAAACAGAAGCAGCCTGATTCCTGTCTGAAAAAGATGCAGCTAGCTCCTCTGCAGTTTCTGAAGAGTCCGGATTCAGTTTAAACCTGAGGATCATTCATGGAGTTATGAGTGCAAGATCTTTTAGTTAGATTGTCAGGGAGATTGTTTGGGAGACTCCTTATTCCTCAAACTGTTCCCTCGAGCTGTGGGGTAAGGATTTGGGGATTTTATTACTTAATATCTATAAACCTATTGGGGGGGAAGGGGGGGGAATAACCATCTTATCCCATGTGAGTGTCTTTTGGGGCTGTACTGAACCTAGTCAACCAAATTGCTTATTGCTGCTTCAGAAAATATTTTTGCAGGTCAGCAAAGGCCCCCACAAAGCATGCATACCCACAGGACACTAAACTTTAGTCGTACTATATCAGGCCAACTGAGTGGGACTTCTGGGGAAATTCATAGATATTATCAGTGGGGGGAGGACAATGTTGACCCTGAGTGTTGGTTTACCTTGCTATGTCATATTTACTTTCTGTTTAATAGAATTTCTCTGTTGAATATATTGTGTGTGTTTTGTTTTACTCCTCGGGAGTCTCCAATTACCTGGCAAGTAAACTCGGGGTTACCCTGCAGTAGTATTTTCCTTCCAAGCTTCCTGGTGATCCTGCCAACAAGGAACAAACGAAGTGGACCACGTAAATTTATCCAGGAAGAGAATAATGATATTACCACCTGCTGAGCTGGATTTGGGTCCAGATGAATCTATGTCTGGACATCAAAAACCTTAAGGAGACTGGCATTAAAGGAGGTAACTGGTGGATGGTGCACTACATCAGGATAATGAGGTGGTGTCATTGGGGAGGGTACCATCAGTTCTGAACTCAATAATGTGCCCTGGGACAGTGCAAGGGTGCCCAGAAGACTGGAACCCTGGTCAGGGCTAACGTTGTGCCTCGGAGCAGGTGGAGAAGCTAGTGTCTGTCTCTAGCACAGAGGAGTATGAATCTTCAGATTCCACCAGCGGAGCCATTAGCACTGAATGCCTTGTAATACCTCGGCTTGGAGACAGTCCCAGAGAAACATGCACCCTCAGGGTGCATATCTTCCTATAGACCACCAGTTCTGTGGGTTGGAATACAGATCCAGGTCATACAAGATAGAATACCTGGGTCTAATGGGTCAGCAGTGGGAGGGACTTCTGCCTCTTGGTGGAGCTGTCAGTATCGATTTCAGTCAGGCCACGAATGTTGATGTGGTTGAGTCCTCCTTCCCACTGTGACGTGGCATAATCAGACACTCTCTCTTGATGGTGCTGGGGTGGTACAGCTCCTTCTCTGACTGGTGGTTTTGGGGTGCTCTTGGTCCTCAATACTGGCAGTTCAGGACCTCATTGTGTCAGATCCATGTTGGGGCATGGAGTTTCAGTAGATTTGGAGGTGGGAGGGGACACAATCCTTTTCTTAGGGGACTTAGAAGCGTTTTCTCCTGCTTCTTATGAGGATTTGTCCTTAAACTCCTCCCATCACATGTTAAAGTCCTTAGGTCTGGTCTCTGATGGTTCAGAGTTGTGGAATATTTGACAAGAAGAGGTGTTACAAGTGCTTCCAGCCAATTTATGGGGGCAGGTAAGACAATCCAGAGTTGCATTATGGCCTCATTGAAGCCAAAATTCATGGAATTGCTGAGTTTGGGGTGGAAAAGAACAACCAATATTGCATTTGGAGGGAATGTGGAATTCTCCAAGGCAATATAAGAATGAGTCATGAGGATCACACCCCAAAAAGACCAAGGTGCAGGCCATGCAGGATTTGAAGCCGGGGATCTTAGGCATACTAGGAATCCCAAAAGTGGAGAGTAACTGAGGGGGAAAATACTTCAGGCCCCAAAATACTAACTAACTATTATAAATAATTATCTAAACTATTTACAGAAGAAACTAGCTATGTAGCAGGAATACTAGTGAAGTTGTGAACACTTGGAGAAGTTTGAGCTCAGACCATGGAAGTAGAAAGCAATTGGAGAGGCAGTCTTTCCATGCCTCCCCTTATGCCCTGGGTTCAGGGCATGAGGATTCACAGTGTGATGGTCTGGACCAAGAGACACCGCTAGTGAAAAATTTCTGGTCTCTGGCCCATGGAGCACATGTACATCCACAGTGGAATATCCATAGGCAACACCATTCAAAGAACAACTTACCTTTACTTCTGCCAGTCTGAGCCCCAGCATTGTGGCTGCTATGAAGTTGTCATTGGCGACTGAGCAGCACAATAGTGTTCATACATCTCTAGGACCGCCTCCATGGAGAGAAAAATAGGAGCAACCTCAGAAAACATTTCTGGCAGAATCACTTCCTTTTCCCTTTCATACAAAGACAGATCTGATTGATTATTTGTGTCTTTCGCTCCCCCACTGACCCTACACATTTGTTACATTTTCCTAATCTCTATTTTTAAACTTTACCCTTGGGAAAATCTCAGTGTAACAGTTCCTAAACTGATTAGTTTGTACATTACAGCTTTTAAGATCTCTGAAATGTTCTCAGCAAATCTTAGGTTTCATCAGAAAATAATAGAAGTGACTCGGATGAGTCTCTTAATATATAGTGCAGTCATCACATTTCCCCTTCAGCATGGTTGGTTGGGTGAATGTAGTTCTTTGTACTATGAGCTGCTGGCATTCCAAATCCCTTATTCATACTAAAAATAAAAAAGTAGATAACATTGCCTAAGACAATACTATTAATTTCCCTGAAAACCTCACATTTTCTATCTTTAAAGAAGAAAAATAAGGAAGTTTTAGGATTGTTTCTGGCTTCTATAATTTTGTTTAGCAGTTGTTTTTGTTATTGCTGATTTTTACTACTATTAAAGTAATCTGTTAGTTTTTGATCTCTTCACTAAATAATAGAATGTTCTGGATAACAAAGATAATGCTTAAAATTGGATAGTCTATAAATATTCTCATTTCTTGAGCTGTTACTGTCAAATGTAAACTTTAGTAGTTTTTCTGCTCCAAATGGCTCTTCAAAATAATAGGAGTACATTGTCAACTTTCTAAACTATCATTTTAAACATAATAAAATGAAAATATGACACCTGTGCTCACTGTATCACATTATTTTATATCAGTGATTATTCTTTAGATAAATAGTATTGAGAATTGTAATATAAAGTCTACTAGTTTAAAATCTGAAGAAACTCCTCTGAAGTTTGTGGAGTTGCACCAGAAAGTGGAATCAGGTATATGTCTAGCCATTGACTGGCGCTCTTTACATTAATTAGAATTTTACTTATCCCTAGTTCCATACAGGGGATTGTGTTGCCTTATTTGAGGTTATGTTGTGATTTCACAAGTCATATTTGTTAATCTAATTGTATTTATAAAAGAGCATATGAATTATGCAAGATATCCAATGTAGAAAGATGGTGGCTGAGCTGAGATGTAGTCGACTCTGGCAATAAAGAACACCTGAGGGGTTCTACTGGAAAGAGCAGGGACTTGGTTGAGGGGTTAGGGTTTCCAGTTCAGACATTCTGAACCCTGCGTAGAGATGACTTTGTGGGACTGTGGTCAGCAGCTGAGCTGGTGAAGATGACTTTGCTGGACCACATTTTACCAGGCAGCAGCTGAGCTGATGGACCTGGCCTCATGAAACTCAGCCAGGCACCCATAGGTCAGAGCTGGACCCTGTGGCGTGGGCTTTGCTGAATTGGAGCAGGCAGACAGTGGACAGCCACTAACTAATACTCACTTGGGCATCACTGAGTCTATTGGATTACTGAATGAGGATTTAGGTAGGCTGGGATTATTTTGTGGGGGGGGGGGAAAAAAAGCAATCTCAGCAACCCAAGCAATTAATAACTAGGACTGTGGTGTCAGCCATACTCCTAACACACTCTGCAATTTGTTCATTTTAATTTTTCTGTCAATATATAGTTAGTGTTTTTCCTAAAGAAATGTTATTTGTAGTTTCATGTTCCCCAGGACTCCTGCATGTTTACAAATGGGGAACAAACATCAGCATTTTAGAATTTTTAAAGTGATGAACGTGTAGAGCATCTAATACATACTGTGGCTATTTTCAGACCATACAGATATGGAATGATCTTTATTTTTCCATTGGTATGCACTTCTTATAGACTCACATTACCTCATAAATTCACTTCACCAAAGGCGCTTTGTTTCTTTTATAAGAGGATAAGCAGCCTATTCACAGGAGGCTCAATTCTGCCACACTTACTTACACCAAACAGGAATTCGTCAGGTGATCCCACTGAAGTCAGATGAAATGCTTGTAAGAGTGTCTACAACTCCATGTGAACCAGGATTTCAGATTCAGGGTCAGCCCTCCCTCTTCTGGGAGCAAAACAAGAGCAGTGTACCTTCCAGAAAGGGTCAACATCACGTTATTGGTCATTTATAGGCCAATGCTCCCTTCAATATATGCACATACAAATTCCATTTGTTTACATGTGTCATGGGAAGAACAGACCCTTTAATCTCTCTTAGGTGCAAGGAACTGACTGTCCCAAGGTTGCTTTTTAATTTGTCTCCCCATCATGGAAGTTCTGAACACGTCAGCTTCAGAATGGGGCAAAATCAACTCATCTTCTCATGTCTCTCTAGTAGAACTGAGCGAATAATTGATTATTTTTTGGTTTGGTGACTGAACTGAAAAATCTGAAAATAAATTTATTCGGACTGACTCCTAAAAGGATTTTTTTTCTGGTCTAAATGAAAAAAATTAAACAAAATTCATTTTCAGTCAAATGAAATGTTTTATTTGACCCAAAACTTTGTGGGTTTTTTTTCCTATTTAGTTTTTGAGTGTTTTTTACCCTTTTAAAAAATAAAGCTAGCTCAGTTCTGAAGCGAAGCATCATTGTTAAATGAAAAGTCAAAATGTTTAATTTTTTCCCCATGTTTTTTCATGGCCCAAACTATTTGTTGAATTCAACCCAAATTTACCTCGGCCAGTCTGAAACTGCATTTTTCTGTAAATAAACTTAATTTTAAAATGTTATGTTTAAAAAAGCTTTAAACTCTAGTACAAATCTTAAATATTATCTAGTTAGAGAGAATGACCAAATCACAAAGTGTGACTTTCTTCTGTTGGGGAATATCCACTCTACCTTTCCCTTATTATTCCTGAACTGTCAGTTACCAATCATAGCTTGGGCTGCCTCAATAGGCAAAGATAACTAGCGAATCACTTTACATATCTTTTTGGAAACATGAGGGGAAGAAACACCTCTCCTTCCAGGTTTAATGGGCAAAATGCCATGAATTATCAACCATACCAAGAAAAAAATACGTTGGGATCTTGCCTGAGCAAAAACTGAGTAAGGACCTAAAGATGTGCCCCTGCCTCTTTGACTATTGTATGTTGTGCGCTGTTGGTGTAACATGTTTGGAATGCAGGTGTTTACTGCTGAAGTTGTGTATCAAATCCATTCTATAGACCTCACCAAAAAAGCCTGTTTGTATTTTGATGTAAACAGGTCAGTTCTGTCAAGAAGCACAGCAATAACCGGAATTTATTACAGCTACTGCATTGAACAGTGAAAAATAATTAACCTGTTTGTCTGTATTATATAATTTTTCATGGTATGTGAAGAAATATGTTTATGTTCAAAATCTCTAGCATACGGCAAAAAAATAACACCCTTAGAAAATCCGGCTGGCTAGCAGCCCACACAGAACAGGAGAAGATGCCAATAATAAAACAAAAGGCAGCTGTCTGAACTTTAGGATGGAATATTAAACAAGAGATGAGTAGGGCAGTTTTAAAGTGTAACAGTATCAATCTCAAGGCCAAAATAATAGTCCTTCAACTACCCCTACTTTAATCCTCTATTTTAAAAAAAATCACTCCGGGTTTACCAATAAATATCAACTTACTGCGAAGAAACAGAGTGGCGCTAAAAGTGAATTGACGCAAATGAAAAAAGATATGCTGTCTTAATTGTAGCACACTGATTTTACCTAGAAGTATAAGAATGTCTTGTAGTTCTTTAAGTTTAAAAGGCTTATGGCTTAAAATGTTATGCTTAGTGTTAGTTTTATAAATAAATATATTTTGAAAATAAAATGTTTTTAATCAATATGGCTGTTAGAACATTGACCCTTTAGCAGGATGCCAAATTAGTATTAGCTCTACCATGGCTTGTTTCTACTTGTTTTGAAATCTTAGACATCTAATCAATAGCTTCTAGGAAGCAATGTTAAACTCAAGGGCTCTTTGTAAGAAACTTGATTTTAATAAAAAGTTGAACATTTGGGCCAAATGTATCACTGTTATAACTCAAATGAACTCAATGGAGTTACAATCAGTCCTCTGTGGCAATTGTCCCAAAAATGAATAATATCCAATCTTCAACAAATATGGTCCAGAATAAAAGGAATACATGACAAATTAAAGTGGAATACTGATGTTCTGTTGTTGCTCTACATAAATCTGATTTAAAACCAAAGCCCATCATCTTGTGCTATTACCTCTAAAATACGCCCTGTATTCAACATAATTCAAAAGTAACCTCACATTGCACACACAGCACGCATATCAGTATTTTCAGTCCATTTAAGGTTATATTGCAGCTTCCATAATCATGTAAAGCATTAACATTTTCCTATGATTTACAATCTTTATTAGTGTCGGTTGGATAGCTACATCTACTGACCGTTCTCATTCAGAAGAGAATACAACACCTGAATATTAAGTGGAATCTGACCAAGAGAATCAGATTCAACTTACTATCTGGAAAAGTGTGCAAGGAACTTTTCCCTTTTTTGCCCCAGCTCAGGGATTGACCAAAATCTCATTCTAAGGAGCAGAGTCTACACTCCCTTCTAATGTTTTTATGGTGCTAGATGTCTGCAAAAGGCAGGGAGGATGGGTCAGGTTGTGACCATGGTCTGTGTGAAGGAATAAGGGATAACATTCCTCTGGGATCAGAGGCCTGCAGTTGGCCTCATTAGTCCTTCCCCTGCACTTGAGGAAAGAGGTGGAACTTAATTAGCTGACCATTATACAAGACAGCAGCAGGAATGAGGGGGAGGGGACTAAAACATACTCCAGGAAACAGACGTGCCTGGGCAGGGCAGTGTGGATGGACTGCCATTGAGTGGAAATGCTCTAGAAAACCAAAAGCAAAAGACAGTTTGGGGAGACTGAGGGCTGAGGATCTGAAGTAAGGGCCAGGAAATCTTGCTATGGAAATTTACTGGTGCAGGAGACTGATTTGGGGAAGGGATTGCTATGCTTGCACAGACTTTGAAGTAAGCGTCTGCAAGGGGTTGGATTGGGTATGTTAAGAAGGCTCAATTAAATAAATTACCCCACCTAATGATTGTTTCCCTCGATTTCTTGAGAAGTGCAGATGAGGGTTACTCTAGGGAGAGAGCTGACCCAGCAAAATAAAGTTTGGCCTGACAGGAGGAGGGCGCTATAAGATTGGCCCAATCTATTACAATCTCTATCTCGTCTGCACCAGCCATTGGGGCTGGCTAGGTGTGCAAGGAAAATGGGTTACATTACTTCAAGATGCAGTCTTGCATTCATTGCCTGGGATTGTCTTCTCCTGCTGGAGCTCTGAACTAGCCAGAATTCCTGCTAGGAGTTCAATGGAGCTATGCCAATTTACAGTAGTTGAAGATCTGGCACTCTATCCTCAGCACAGCCCCTTTACACCCTCCCCACTATATCTGCAACACACAGGTCACATCCTTGTCCAAAATGAATATGTTGGAGACAAAAGTACTTACAGCAGGCTAGCTGAACATCATGCGAATGCAGTTTAAGCTTGTTACCAGTCTGTTGCCCAAAGCAATTTTTTTAAATGTTGGAAAGAATTCCATTCTCTATTTTTGATCTATGCAAGATTAAAATACAACAGACACACACACTTTATTCTTTATCAACAAGGCTACCTCAAAAGTGGATGACATTTGAAGGTGCGCCATGTAATGAACACAAAAGCAGTTTTGAACGGACAAAAGCATCATTCGAAAATTGTGTACTCAACATATACAGTCAATCTTTGACTTGTCAACAGGTTTGCACTGACAGACATATTGTGCCTTCTGAACAGCTAGAGAAATGCACAGCATTCCAAACTTTAAAAAGCACCAAATGAATTTGCCCAGCTGTTACCTCTTCACATCCATCCCTTGCCCAGCTCTCTAGTCCCTTGGCTGTCTCCACAAATTGTGTGTTATGGAATATATTCTGTAGCTTAAAATGATCTAATGCCTTAAGCACCTTTAACCAAACTAGAGCATGAGATAACTGTATGGTACCTGAGATGATCTAAGGATCAGATTTCCAAAGGTATTTGTGCACTTAAAGATGCATCTTGGTGCTTAAAGAGTTTTTCAACAGCACCCAACTGCCTAACTCCCACTGATTTCAATAGGAGTTAGACATACAGGTACTTTTAAAAGTCCCACTAGATACCTAAATACCTTTAAAATATGGCTTTAATTCTTACATCAGTTTAAGCTGACAAAAATTAAGGGAGTCAAGAAGGCTGGAAAAGGGATGGAAGACTTAAACCACATATATAAGGGTATATGCAAATACAGAAATGGTTAAATAGCCTATAATACTAACAGACAGTGGTTCCTCCAAGGTCAGTTGGTGCCTGCCATGTCAGCTCGTGTGCAGATTACTAGTGATGTCGATAGGCACAGTTGAACTTTGCTAACTAGAATATGTTTGTATCCTAAACTGGGGACTTTTCCTTTTCTCTAAGAAATTAAATCATACCAAACTAAACCATATATGACTTAAGTGAAATGATGCCAATTTATGCAAGCTAGAAAACTGGCCCTACATGTATTATGTGCAGGGGCTGAGTGAGTCTCATATTTTCCTTTAACTCTGTTATGTTCTGACATTTCTGTGTTTAACTGTGCCACCTGCATTAATATTGCTTCTTGCATTGGTATCAATTGGGAGAAAAGTTGTCTTGCAAAAATTCTGGAAGCCCCTTTTGTTTGATATATAGTTTGGTTAAGTTTAGAGCACTTGATTTAACTTCCTGAAACTTCTATCATCAAGAATAAAAAGAGGAAGCCATAATTCATGGTGAAGCATTTACATTTCCCTAACCACTTCACTAGGAGTCTCCACTTCCACATATCTCAGAGTTGGACAGTCTTAGAATGCTGACCCCTTTCTAAATGGTTTGATTCACCTTATTCTTTTTTATATATCAGAACTTCCCATAAATATTTCTCTTCAACATTAAAAGTGTGGAAAACAAATATAAAAAACTCTGGACACGTTTAGTTTTCCAAAACTAATATGACCCATGTCATAGTCAAAGACAAATCACCTAATGAGGAGAAAAATGTAAATAAAAACTTATCACTATCAAATGGATGATAATCTAATTATTCCAATTCTGCCAGAGTGCATGACTCATCAAAAGCTTAAATCAAAATGATTCTATGATGGCTGGTGAGAGAATGTGTTGATCCCTATGATACGTTCCTGGCCACTTTAAGCTGTCAACTTCCCCATCCATACCTGCCACTAACAAACTAAAATTTTAACTGACATAAATCATTTATAATCAGACAGAGGGAAACAGAATGATTATTCTGAGCACAGGAGTGTCTTTAAAACATTACTTTAGGCTGTCAGAACACAGTAAGCCAATTACTAGACATATAGACATTCTGATTTACCACACAACTTTGTTCCTTCCTGCTTGAAGATTATTACCAACTTGAACAGGTTGCCTCTTCTCTCCACAGCAGGTTTCTCTATAGAATTATCACCCTCCCCTTGCTTCTACACACACCCATACAAAATAGCCATGCTACCCAGTAGCATGCTACTGTCATCTCTCAAATGCTTTGCAGGGTTGAGTTGGGTAAAAATGTCCAATTAGCACCTAAGTGGTGGTGATTCCATAGGTGGTATTCTTACATATGACCAGGACTGAACCAATAATCCAGCATGATATCAGAAGCCAGTGAGGCACTATACTGCTGGAGTTGCAGTCTTTTGGATCAGATGTAAAAATGAGATTCATTCTCTTCTGGTCATTAAACTTCCCATGGTACTTTTTGCAAGAGTAGGGTTTTAAAGAGCTGCTTACTTTGACCCCAGAAAACAATTTTAGTAGGGAAAGCACAGCTCATCACACATAGCTGTATATCAGTGTGTAAAGTGCCTTGTGATGAAAGGGGGTGTTTTGTGCAAGTGAAAAATTATTATTATTATTACCACCTGCTAGCACAATTTGGATTCACCCCATTTAATTAATGGGGCTGTTGGTTATTTTCTATAAATTTACCTCATTCTAAAATTGGTCATAAAACAAGAATAAAGGCATAATCAGCAATAGATAAGTGAAATATTCAACTGTAAGTATGGGCAAAATTGGATACCTGAAGTATGGAAAATTACCTTTAATTAGCAGAATTTTTTTTTGGAAACCAAAGGTCTTCAAGGTAACATAACATTTCTCACATATATGGAATGGAAATCAGTAATTGCCTTTTCCCAACCATTTAATTTCTACATACAAGTTCTTCATTTTGCCCTAGGATGTATTCATGCAACCTCCGGTATAGACAACAAGATTGTGAGAGTTCATGTCAGTGCCAAGAAATGGGTAATAAGCCTTTTTGCATATTCTTCACATTGTATCATTAGTCAAATCCTCAAGTCCTACGACTGGTGGTGGGCTCTGCCTAGACAACATTTGACCCTTCCTCTCTGCACTGTGTAATAGCAGAGCTGATTAAGACTCAGTTGAGAGTTTTTTGTTGCAGGCCAATAGAGCTGAAATCACTGATAATCAGGTCTAAGCATTAGATCTGCTTTGGGACAGTGTCTCTGCTGCAAGTGACTGCTCAGTCTGCACAAGCAGTGAGGCTCCCCCACTAACAGCTGAAATCACGGACAGCTGTGTTAAATGATGGGCCCTCAAGACTCCCAGAGGGTGCGGAGCGTAGCTGTGAGCTGCTGGCAGAGCAGCTGGTGGAGCCAAGTGGCTGACGCCAGAGCAAGCGCCTGGACAGCGGAACCAGGCTGGGAGGTGAACTCAGAGATGTACCTCTGAACTCTGGGTCTTCACTGACAAGGACAACGACTGTGAATGGGGTGCGATAGAGGAAAAAGAGGGCAGAGGAGCATGTTAGAAGAACTTTTGGTTGTTGGATTAAGAACCTAAGGTGAAGGACACTGCCCAACGTACTCTAGGGTGGGTATTTTTACTCATGATTTTATGCTTATGAATCCTGCTAGTGGTGTTTTCCCAAGTTAATGTCGGGTTACTTTTCCCCTTTTTTTTAGAAGTTTCTTTCCTACATTTAGACTCTACACTTGTGAGAGGGGACATATTGTCTTTTAGAGGCACCCAGGGGATAGTGTGTAGTTGTCCCAGCTTACTGGGTGGGGGCTTGAGCTGGTTCTGTACTGTATTGTTGAAAAGAAACCTCTAGATATTGAGCCTGGCCCTTGTTACTGCGGACTCCACCTGACAGAAGGGTTACATATGCATATAGAGTAAATAGTCTAGCATGTCGTTTCATCTGGGTGTAGGAAGTAGCATAAGGATTGCTTTCGTATATTTTAAAACCTTTCAACTTGTTAGTATATTTTGAAACCTGCTAACAAGTTGTCTCCTATTTTTAGGCTGTTCCTGAGAAAGATAAATCTGTTTGATTTCATTTAGTGTTTTGTGTGTGCCTTTTAAAAATAGTTTAATTCTAGATAAAGCAACTACCCCATTAGGGTAGAGAATCTCTCTAGCAACTGGGTGGGAACACTCCACTGCACAGATGGATCTGACATGGGCAAGAGGAGCAACTGTGGAGGAGGAACCATGATGAGAGGGTGAGGTGATTTGGAAGCTCCTTTGCCATAATCACCAGTGTTCAAGCTCAGTCCCAGGATCTCACAAGCAGTTCTGATGTCCCTCAAGAGAAGGATAATTGGGTTGCAGCCTTATACGTTCTAGGGATCCAGTAGGCAAGGCCATGCTGGTGTAGACTTGCTAGGCAGATCAGGGGAAGGAAGTCACCTGGGTTACTAGTGTCCCACCCCTTCCCATAGGCAGGGAACCACGGCCAGCCTGTTCCTCTGGATAATGCGGGGGTGGTGAAGGGAAGGTTGTTTCTTCTCCCACTGAGATAGCTTAGGGTGGGGTAGGGGCCCATTTTACAATACCTCTGCCCCTAACTATTACACATGCAGACTGTAGCATCCCTTGTAGCAGTAAGGAGACAGAACTCAGTTGCAACGAATATGAAGAAGATTCTTTATCCAGACTGTCAGGCTGTGCTAGATGCCTGTAGCTCTCCCTAGTTCTCTGGTAGTTAGACAAGCTAAACGAACCCTATCGTCATTCCCTTCTTTACTAACGTCCACCTAAGGCCTGAACTAAAGAGTCTTGGAATGGACTGCTGACAACACTATACAGATGAAAATGTTGCTTTTCTCATGATTTTGGTTCTCCCTTTCTTGAGGCATCTCTCTAAACCCTCAGCAGCTTACACTCAATGCTGAAAGCTCAGTTATTTTCATTAGCTGTCATATGTCACTTAATTAGTAGCTGGAGCTCAGGATGCAACATATAACTGTCTCCATCACTGCTTCAGGCACTGCCCTCATGAGTCGTCCTCCCCCCTGACATTCATTGTATTGTCAATACAAGCTTAGTTAGTAACTGTCATATACAATGTCAGTATTTCTCTAATTTTTACTACACAGTTTAGTCATTTTAAAGCCCTGTTTGTAGTCTGCCTGATACAAAACTTATGTCAGAAGCATTTATTTTTGTCATTCATAATTTACACTCCATTCTGAAAGTGCTGATGCATCACTTATTATCCACTGAGGTCAAATACAATCTATAAATAATCTACAAAAGCAAAATGCTCTGTCTTCCCAGACGACTTTGCACCTTCTCAAGCTGCCACTTGGATGGGCAGTTCAGAATTCCTGTTTGGCTGCATTACAGTTGTGGCTGTTTACTGGAATAAATCGAACACAAACCTCAGCTGCAATAAAGGTATGGAGGTCTGATTCGGATTTCAGTTGCAGTGGTGTAAATCCAAAGTAATTCCAATTAGTTCTATAGAGCTATTCCATTTACGCAAGTATTAATGAGATCAATATCCACTCCACTGGATCCAGCAGCCACCAATTGTTAGACCTGTAATACTTTGTGTTTTCCAAGTACCTGAATACATCATTACCAAGCTAGGCTAACATTACTGACTTATAATGAGTGTGCTATTCGGTAGAATTGCACAAATACAAGCTAATAGAAGTAACTTTCCAAATACTAACATGAGACATTACTTAATCTACAATGCTATATATGGCATTCAGTGCTGCTTAGCTAGGAATGTCATTAAAGCCAGTTCAGAAGTACTGCAGGCAGAACATAATGCTAGAGCTGGACTGACATAACCATAAATAATTCATGGGCAGTCAATGGCATTGTTAAAAATCAGACTACCCTTCTGAGAGTATCAGACGATTCTTCTGAGACAATCAATTGAACAACTGCTGTATCTTGAGACAAAAAGACTTTCACAGCAGATATAAAATATAAAAAATCCTAATGATATCTACATCCATGCGGCACACGTCCATGGCGCTATGCATGAGCCATCAATTATGTATAATGCAAAGGGTGTAAAGTGCCTAGCCTTGAGAAGAAAGACTACTGTGTATGTCAAAAGGTTTCAGGGTGTAATGAATCTCAGAATCATCATAATTTAATTTGCAGGACTGGACCAGTTAGCTACATAAATGTTTAAATGACAAGGATCTAAAACAATCTTAATTTTATGTATTTAACTGGATTTAAATGCAAAAATAGATCACTAACTACAACTCTGGATGCTCTGACAATTATCTAGAATCACAATTTACACAGAAATAAACACCCAGTAGTGTTCTGGCACTCACACACAAAAGTACATCCATTTATCCAGCCAGAAGGTCTAAGCAGTGTCCCATCCACAAGTCCTATACCTCCACCCATGTCTGGAAGTCCTAGCAAACAGATGGCATTTGCAGTATTGTCCTGAAAGTCAGCAGATTCAAAACTGCTTATAACCACCACCTTACATTCTGTCTGCAAAGAAAGAGGCCATGAATGTAGATCTTGCAGTACTAGAGTTACACTAGGCGAGCCCACCACCTTCACTTTCCAAATAGTTGTAAGGAGTAGTCCCACATGCAACATATTGTAATAGTCTAACCTAGATTGACAAAGGCATGGATAACACATCTCTTGGTTCACATCCAAAAGAAAAGGTCACATCCCCTTAGCTAGGTGTCAATGGGGAAAAACATCCTGGTCACTGCTGTAATATGAACATCTAAATCAGTTGGTGATCTAAAGCCAGCCCTAAATTACAAACTCGAGCAACCAGTCATGGACGAACCCCCTCAATCAAAGGGGACAATCTTATCTTTGTCATCTCTTCCAGTTCATAGACTTTAAGGTCAGAAGGGATCATTATGATCATTTAATCTGACCTCCAGCACAACGCAGGTCACAAAACTTCACCCATTCACTCGGGTAATAGACCCCTAACCTATGACTGAGTTTCTGAAGTCCTCCAATCGTGGTTTAAAGACTTCAATGTATATAGAATCCACCAGTAAGATACCAGTACCCCATGCTGTGAAGGAAAGCAAAAAACCCCCAGGGCCTCTGCCAATCTGCCCCAGGGGAAAATTCCTTCCTAACCCCAAATATGGTGATCAGCTAAACCCTGAGCATGTGGGCAAGACTCACCAGCCAAACACCTGGAAAAAAATTCTCTGTAGTAACTCAGAACCCACCCCACCTAACATCCCATCACAGGCCATTGGGCATATTTACCGCTAGTAGTCAAAGATCAGATAATTGCCAAATTAGGCTGTCCCATCAAAGAATCATAGACGATTAGGGTTGGAAGGGGCCTCAAGAGGTCATTTAGTCAAGCCCCCTGCTCAAAGCAGGACCAACCCCAACTAAATCACCCCAACCAGGGCTTCCCCTCAACCCACCATCCTCACCTCAGTCTTAGTAGGACTGATCTTTGGCCAGCTAGCTCTGATGCATACCTCAATCTCTACTATACATTGGCTAAAGTACTTGACCACATCATCTGAGTCAGACAAGATGGAGCCATACAGCTAGGGGTTACCTATATGCTGAAATTCATATCTTATACATCGTCATTAACCCTTCTCCTGGTCCCATAAGCATACTGAATGACAGGTGATAGAACAGCACCCTGAAGCACATCATATTTGAAAGCCCTTGTGGACATTTGTTCTGTTTACTCAAACATCCACTGTGGTCTCAGAGAGAGAAAACAAAGAAGCCAATGAAAGACAACTCCATTCATTCTTACTAAAGTCAGCAGATGAGTCAGCAACACCTCATGATCCAGAGAAAATCTAATAAATATCAGCACTGATACCTAATCCGTGCAAATTATCTCATCTGCAACCTCCTCCATATTCTTACTCAAAAACAGAAGCCACAGCATAAGATTTTTTTTTTATTTTTTTTAAATGCGGACATCAAATAGCCTCTGCAGTAGATTTACACCACTGGAACTCTAGCTTTCCATAGTCTCAATTCATTTGTCATAGATCATCCATTAATCAACAGTGACCTGTGAGGAGCCAAGGAAGAGGGTGGCTAGAAGTCACATTGGTATTGACGGAGGACACACAGAAATTTAAATTCCTAGCAAAACCTTTGGAGAGTGGTCTTTTGGAGACAAAGCAGACTCCCTTAGAGCCCTCTGGAAACCCTCTGGCTTTGTTACCTTCCAAGGGCAAGCCATCAAAACAGGTCCCTGGCTTCAAGAGGAAAAATGCTCCCAGTGTGAAAGCATAAAAAAGGCAAATCATTGGTGTGACACACTGTAATTTCTTACTTAAATGAAATATAAAGGCCATTGTATTTGCCCATAAACTGGAATGATCTAAGACTTTGCTATTTTATATCCTTTTATGGAAGAAACAACTCTACTTACTTGAAATGACCTGTACCAAAACCTTACCTCTTAACCCCCCAAACTTTGGGGAACCTAATTTAAACAATAACTTAGCTTCATGGAGCCACCTCTTGTAATTACTCATCTTTTATTTAACCTGGCAAAATAGCCCTGGGTGTCATACTCGGTTCTCATTTACACTGGCACAACTTGATTGAAATCAGCTGGGTTTGTACAGTTGTAGCTCAGAGAAGAATCTGGTCCATTATCTGCAACATCATATTTGATATTAACAAATCAATTTATTTTAAACTGTTATTTCAGGATTTGCTACTCAAAGGTCTTGGGATTCTCACTTCTTGTGCATTTATCAGTTTAATCACCAACTCGATACAGTCCGTTCTATTTGACTTCAGTGAGAGTAGGACAGGGCCCATGCTAATCATCGTTAATGAGTTTCAGTCCTTCCCCTCACCACTTGGGTTAAAGATATTTTATCGCTCTGCACCATTATTCTACCTATGCATACAGGCAGATGAATAAAGATAGATAAGTACAGCAAACAAACAGAAATAACAGAGAAAATAAGCTTCTTATCCTTCATAAAACAAAACAGGAGAGAATCCATCCTATAAATCTTACCCACCCTATTCTCTAGTGATTCCTATTTCTAATGTGGAAAAAACATCTTCCACAAAGGTAGAAATGTATTGCAAACCACCTATTTATTCCTTCTGTAGGACCTATTTTCAGAAGGAGAAATTGTGCCATTTTTTTCTCTGCAGATGCTTGTCAGGAACTGAACTGAGAAGAAGCAAACATTTTCACATTTCACACAAGATCTTTTTATAGTTTCCTGTATTGTTCTGGTTGGCCCAGGCAATCAAGAGAAGAGAAAATGCCCAATAGTTATATTGAATGTTATTCAGCAGATTAGTATTCCTGTTGCTACTTTGTTTTGATTAAACGTTTTTTTCATGTAATCTCTTTGGCGATCGAAAAAGAAAAGAAAAGAAAAAAATGTGATTTCCTTTGGAATAATTTTATAGCATATCGTCCAAGATCTGTATGACCTTATATAAGATTTTAATTTTTCATAGATTCCTAAAGAGATACTTTCTGAGCTTATATGGGTTTTCTTCCCCTTCCTTCTGGATGTTATATACCACTAAGGTAAACACAATATAGTTTCTTCAAAGAGAATGATAGTATAATGAGAAGGGTAAGTCAAGAGAAAAAAGTAAAATAGTGGTACTATTTTCTGGAAAACATTTAATAAAACCATTTACATGTGTCCTTTCGAGAGACATGGGGCAGTATAAAGAGCTCATCACCTTAACACAGCATGAGTTATTACAGTTAAGACTACAGTAGCTGGTCTTTACAATAAAACCTATATTCTACGAGTGAGGTCAGCATATTAATAAACACACAAAACTTACTTTATAGAATACTTAATGGATATTCCATCTTTGGTAGTTTTTGTTTCACTTCCAACTTTGATTCTTTTCATTGGCTACAATGGAGGACATCTGGTATGTGTGAATCATATAGTACTGCCCTCAAAAGGCACAGTATTTTACTCTGCCATCCAAAAACACTGGGTTCTCAGTGGATCATTCAGACTGGGACTGCACCACTGACAGCACTAGGGATGTTCTGATAAACATTTTGTGACTTTGGACAGAAAGCATCAGAGACATTGACAGAAGTTTAGGCTAGGATTGTGAAAGAGGCATAAAGGAGTTATTCACCCAACTCCCATTGACAGGTAATGGGAATTGAGCACCTGCTGTCCTTAGATCCTGTGACTATTGTAGCCTTGTAGACTATTGTAGCTATTGATGACTTCTAGTCATCTTTTGGAACAAGTAATTTTTGGGAAAAACAAAATAAAAAGCCAACCTGAACCTTCACATGGAAACACAGCAATTACCATACCAGATCAGACCAGTCATCTGTTCAGACCAGTAACCTGTCTCTACCAAGGGCTAGTACCAGATGCTTCATAGTTAGGTGTCTGAAAAACTACAGCAGGTAGGCAGTTAACCTGCCACAGGGAAATTTCCTCCTGATCCCACAATAGTTGAGGCTGGCATAAGCCCTGAAGCAATCCGATCATTCCTGAACCAGCCTCATTTTAAAATGTCACATAAGGATCCTCCTTTTCCTTCCATAGGAATATAGAATCATAGGACTGGAAGGGATCTCAAGAGGTCTTCTAGTCCAGTCCCCTGCACTCAAGGCAGGACCAAGCATTATCTAGACCATCCCTGACAGGTGTCTGTCCAATCTATTTTAAAAAAATCTCCAATGAAGAAGATTTCACAACCTCCCGAAGCAATTTATTCCAGGGCTTAATTACCCTGACAGGATGTTTTTCCTAATTTTCAACCTAAACCACCATTGCTGCAATTTAAGCCCTTTGCTTCTTGTCCTATCCTCAGAGGTTAAAGAGAACAATTTTTCACCCTCCTCCTTGTAACAACCTTTTATGTACTTTAAAACTGTTATGTTGCCCCCTCAGTCTTCTCTTTCCCAGAATAAACAAACCCGATTTTTTTCAATCTTCCCTCATAGGTCATGTTTTCTAGGCCTTTAATCATTTTAGTTGCTCTTCTCTGGACTTTCTCCAATTTGTCTACATCTTTCCTGAAATGTGACGCCCAGAACTGGACACAATACTCCAGTTGAGGCCTAATCAGCACAGAGTAGAGCAAAAGAATTACTTCTTATGTCTTGCTTACAACACTCTTGCTAATATATCTCAGAATGATGGTCGCTTTTTTTTTTTTTTGAACAGTGTTACACTGTTCACTCATATTTAGCTTGTGATCCACTATGACCCCCAGATCCATGATACTCCTTGCTAGGCATTCATTTTCCATTTTGTATGTACAAAAATTTTGTGTGTATATGTGCAACTGATTATTCCTTCCTAAGTGGAGTACTTTGCTTTTGTCCTTATTGAATTTCATCCTGATTACTTCAGACCATTTCTCCAACTTGTCCATATCATTTTGAATTTTAATCCTATCCTCCAAAGCACGTACACCCCCTTCCAGCTTTGTACGTGTACTCTCTATGCCATTATCTAAATCATCGATGAAGATATTGACAGCACTAAACCCAGAACTGATCTCTGTATTACCCCACTCAATATGCCCTTCCAGCTTGACTGTGAACCACTGATAACACTCTGGGAACAGTTTTCCCACCAGTTTTGTACCCACGTTATATTAGCTCCATCTAGGTTATATTTCCCATATTTCTCCCACACCACAATTTTAAACATGGCCACATTTCCCACCTTTACCATGCCATCCCTTCAAAGGACCCCTGGTCCCATTTCCTCCTGCAATTTCCTGGCCTTTGACAACCTTGCTGCCAGTGCTGATAGAGTAGGTAACATTTTTCCTGTGCTCCACTGCTGATGACTTCAAATAGTGCACGTTCTGTGATGGGAAATTTAATTGGTGGTGGTTTGTGTCCACCATAGAGGATGCTAGGGTTATTTGAGAGAAAAGGTAGGATATTCAAAAATTGGGGGTATTGTGAAAAGGAGGAGGAAACTTGTTAGAAGATTGTGGTTCTAGTTTAAGTGGGATGGAGAGACTTGTTTAGTGGTCACACATGTAGGACTCAACAATGCCTGTAAGACATAACTTCCTGTTGGGAGACAGTTTGGACTGATACCATCACAAGGAAGCTCCAAGAGGAATCCTGCCTCATGAAAGTTCTTTCTGAGCAACTTGTGGTGCTGCAGGATCATGTCCACTGCTACACCCATCCCACCCTCTTCCCAGGCAATACAACATACTTCCAGGCTGTAAACAGATACTTGCCAGCTCTCTCTAGGCTCTCTGACTCCACAGCTCTCAATCATTCTTTTTCTCCCTCAGGGCAGGAGTTCCTACCCACTATCTCCAGGTGAATCTGTAAGGGAACCCAGACCCGCCCCTCCCCGCTGCAGGTTCCAGCACAACTACCCTAAGCATTCAATAGCTGCCCACTCCATTCAACATCCTTGCGTTACTTTTCCCTTGGCCACTTCCTACATGGCTTGTCTCCTTTTAAGATTTTTCTACAGCCAGTCCCAGGCTGAATGCTTCCTAGCTCTCTAATGCCCCCTCCCTTGGCCTATCAAGGAGACATTTCCCCAGTACTTTCTGCTCCCCTCAGATCTCTCTCTCTCCTAAGCTTAGGCTGTTTATTATATAGCCCTCTCATAGTCACCTAGATCCCTTTTCATCTTCTGATCTTTGGACTCAGTCCCTTCTGGGAGAACTACATTTCCTAGGATTCCTATACCTTAAAGCGCCAAGCCCCAGTTACAGCACGGCTAGTAGCACCTACTCTTAAAAGGCACTAATAAATTGTCCCTTAGAAAGGAAGGATGAAAACAATTAAGATCATATTCTAGAGATTGATGACAGGGCTGGGGGAATGAGTCTTAATGAGTGTACGCAATACCCAGACTTTTGTTTGCTTCTCAAATTGTAAGACAAAAGGACATGCCCTTTTCAGGCTACCATATGGCAACTTGAGACACCAGCAATAAGGTTGTTTAAAACTTTCTAACAATTAGGTTTTGAGTTACTTAAACGTATACAGATTGGATTCTTATTCTCAAGTTTGAAAAGATTGCCTAAGACCTCAAGACCTTTCAATTAGTCTCTGTCTCATAAAAAAATGTTTTAAACCAGTGTCATTCTATGCCAGCATTATATCCCTTTTCAATTTTAGCGTATTTAGGTAAGTGAATTACTCTATCAAATATCTATTCAAGCCTAGTAAATGCAACCTATCAGAGGCTAGTTGGCCCAAAAGGCACAGAACCAGTGCTGCACCTGATAAATAGGAGACTAACTGGGGAGAGATTTCAAATCCTAGGTCTTGTGTAAATGAAGGCAACAGAACTACCAAGAGAAAATCACTACAACGGTCTTGTTGCTTAACTTCCTCTTGGCAACTTATCTTCCTGTTGGAATTTGCATCAGCGCTGTAGAATGCTCTTCACCTGCCCTTTTTCTTGTAAGCTTAGCTGCTGAATATTACAATGACTGCTTCTTTCAAACAGAAAAAAGAAAATGGTCCTCAGATTGGATTCTCTATTTGTAGGATGAGCTTTCTTCAGCCACAGAAGACCAAGCAAATTGTTCCATATATGGACAGACTAGCATGTGCTACAAAAGCATTATCAGAAAAATAAACTGTAAATAATTTGACTTGTGAATTTGAAATCAGTTTCATCCATTAAGATATTATTGCACTCTGCATCTACCTCAGGTTTAGTGATGCAGAACACTCATGTGCGTCACTGAAGTCTGGTATTAATGAGTTTGTAAATTAAAAACGGTGGCTTTTTAAGGCCCTTGAAATACATAGTCCTGTAAAGCATACTTCCAAAGCTATTAAAGGGATTTCAGCTCATGCTATGAGAAACAAAAAGGAGTTTGTCATGAGAGACAAGGTAACTAAGCCAGAAAAAAAAATATGAGTAAATTGAGGACGTGTCTGTGAATAAAACAGGCACGGTTTAAAATGCAGAAGTAAAACATTTTATGTTTCTAGTTATGAACAATGCAAATAAGCTTTAGAGGTGAAATTTGTAACTGTTAAAAATTACTTCATGTACCGCAATGAGGGAAGACTGGCTAATGTTATGAATTTGGTCCTCTTGTTCAATTTGAGCATTGAATAATAACTGGAAAGAAATAAACCTCATTCCAACTCTCTAGTCTTAGTTTGTTTACATTTTTCCAAATGAACTAGGGCCACAGAGACTAGTACTAGCTCTTTTATTTCAAAAGAAGTTGCAGTGAATTTCAAGAACTTTTGCTTTCTTTTAGGAGTTTGGCAAGTCACGGTTATTTAAATCACAATTGCCCCATGTTTTGACGGAAGTTTTGTCTTTCCCAGGAGCCTGGATCTGTTGTTCTGAGATTTTACTTTGTTTCTGCTTCTACTTTTTTCAGCTTCATTTTAAAATTGGTTCAAACACACCATAACAATGATATGTTCGTGGTAAGTAACAGATTAGACAGATGAACCTTTATGACCTTCACCAACAGAAGAGGCACTGCTTATAACACATTAGATAGCTAAGTAACATAGGACAAATGCTACTTTAAATGACATTCCTTGTCAATATAGTTATAGCCGTGTCAATCCCAAGGTATTAGAAAGAAACAATGTAGGTGAGGTAATATCTTTTATTGGACCAACTTCTGTTACAACAATAAAAGATATTTCGTCACTCACCTCAAATCCCTTGTCCACACCTCTGAGCACTATGGCCGGAGTGTCCTTTCACTTAATACTGCTTTTACACACGTATGACTCCACCAACTTCTGTGGCCTTCTTCCAGATTTAAACTAGCATCATAAAGTAGAATCAGGATCATTGTGACTGCAGGAATGTGAAAGAGGGTAAAAGTTGGCCCACGAGCGTTAATGGTTTGTAAACATTATAGAATAGTCTCAGACAACATCAAAACCATCAACTAGTTAACAGGAACAAATGACCATTTCTTTGCTTTCATGTTTGGAAAAAGTCAAAAATAAACTAGTATTAATAATACTGGCAATATACAGAGTTCTCATTAGCCTCATCTGAATACTACAAACTTCTGATTTTTCAGCAATTCCATTCATTTCACCAGATGTCTTAAAATCTTGTTTTCTTCACTTTACCCTAAAAATATGTAAGTACACACACAATTCATTAAAGGAATAACAAACAAAGTGAGAAGTATGAATTGTTTTATTACTCTGGTATATTGCTACATGTTTTCCAGCTTATCCCATTTTATGATGTGAACCAACTCACATCTTTTTACATGAACATATTAACATGCTGCTTCCCTCAGTGTCATTGAGCAGTCTGTCATGTTACTGTGCCTTGCATGTAGGTTTTGCTGTGTTGCCAATTGTAGCTCATCTGTCTCTTTCTCTCTTCTGCATTGTGACTACTGACGTGTTCTTGGCATCCATGCACTTCCATTATCCCTTAATGTTGCAAACACAGGCAGCCAGGTCCAGTTCTGGCCACCCCAATATATGCCAAATGTTCACATGCCTAGGCATTTGGCCAGCTATAGCCCCTCTCAGATCCTACATGCAGCTGGATGAAAGTGCAGCTGCAGCCACTAAAGGGTGTCATTAGTGTGCCAACCCTGGAGATTACCAGAATCGCACATGACAGGCTCAATTTGCATTTGTATGGGTTAATGGAGGGGGATGATGAGCCATGTGCAACAGTGAGTCAGCAAAAAAGCAATTAACATTTTTCAGCCAAATCATCACCTGCTAGCAGGGTAGAGTTTTCATACAAACACTGCCAGCCTGTCACAAAAAGGTGAAAAGTACAACTTTATACAGTACTGATTTGACCACATTCTAGCATCAATTCGCATGTGAAACTTCCCATTGGATTCAAAGGAGAATTCTAGATCAAGAGCTCTTCGAGGCACAGACCATCTTTTTGTTCTGCGTTTGTACAGTGCCTAACATAATGAGTGTCAGAACTTTCAGGATTGGAACCTGGGACCATGGGGTTCTGGCTTGCTGACACCTCTGCCTCACCATAAGAGACTTAGGGCAGGATCCCATGGTAGGAGCCTGGGAGGCTGGGCTCAGCAGGAAGTACCGCCCAGCAGGACCTGATTGGTGGCCCCTCACAGCCTACTGATTGGCTGGTACCAGCATGCAAACCAGGAAGCCATGAAGGGAAGCTGTCTGAGCAACACCACAGACTGCCTGCCAGTCTCTGCTTCAGACCCTGCTTACGATAAACTCTTGACTCTGACTTCCAACCCTGGTTTGTCCTCAACTTCGCTATTTGATTGCTGTCTGTAACCTGGTACCCGACTCCAATCTCCTGGTAACCTGACCCTGCCTGCCTTTTGACACTTTGACTCTCAGTTCACCATCTGTCTCGGACTCTGACCTCCTAGTACCTGACTTAGCCTGACTCTTGGCTCCTGCTCCAACCACTGAGTCTGACCATCCACATCCCAGGCACGACAATGGGGGCTCTGTGGTGCTACTAGCTAAGTATGTGATGCTACTAGCTACTACTGCAATACAAATAATAATAATCTAATATCAACACTTGGTGGGAGCCTAAAGCGTGCTTTATTGCTCAACAGTCTGTGGCAGTGAAGTTTTGATCTGACAGTTTCATGGAGTATAGCTTTAATGGAGATTATATATTGGGTTCACGCACGCACGCACGCACGCAGAGAGCATAGGGCCTGTTCAACTATGACAACCACATAGGTTGAAATTGGACACAAAATGTTTCATCCTTCTTGGCAGAGCAGTTACCTGAGCCAGACTAATGGCAAACCTCATAGAAGATTCCACAATTCACTAACTTCTCCTTGTGGGAGGTTAACTTGGTAAAAAAGTTTCAATACAAGTCAATGTGATGTAAATTGCCATAGAAGCAGTGATATTTAGGCTGTACCTACCAATATTAGAAGGTTCAAGCTACAATAACTGCTTCCACAATTCAATTATCATTGTGCCATTTATGCCATCAGTAACAATGCTGTTTTGTGGTAAGGTATTTCTAGGATATTAGCTCCTATTTTTCTTGCTGCAAATAGATTAGTTTTGTCATTGTAATAATAGCTGTCACAACCAAACCACTAGCTTTCACAACAAACTGTATTTATGTTTGTGTGTTTGCCTGGAATGGAAATAGACAGCGGTTGCACAAAGCTAGGACAGATTGATTACACAATGAAATGACAGTTTAGCTTTGGAGGCCATGATGTGGACTCAAGTCTGTTTTAGGTCTCAAGTGAAAGGTGCTGGACACTCCCATTTTCAGCTTACTCCCTAGCATCTTTGTCTACATGACAAATTCACTTCAGAATTAGCAGTCTCTGCATAAGGGAAGCCCACTACTAAAAAGAGGAGGAAGAATGGTCTTGTTGCTAAGATACTAGATTGTGTGGTATTGCGGACTGTGTCCTTAAGGGCTGAGCTTTGCAGAAAGAGTTGGGGTTGGATGCTGTGAAGCTGCTATGGTTGTTATGCACAGCCAATCTGAACAGGACACAGAATAAAGCAGAGCTCGTGGCAAACACCTTAAGCCCTGAGTGATCACTGCACACCAGAGACCGGGGCTGAGGAGATCTGGGTTTAATTTCTGACTCTGCCATATACTTCCAGTGTGACCTTGTGCAAGTCATCTAACTTTTGTGTCCATTTACCCATCTCTAAAATGGTACTTCCATACCTCATAGGGACATTGTGAGGATAAATGCCATTAAATGGTTGGGAACTGTTTCAACATTACAGTGATGGAGGCCATGTAAGTACCTAGATAGTTAGAAAATGGCAATAATGTTGGAAATCAGAAATGAGAGGCAAAAACACCTACCCACACTAATCCTGGTTAAAAAAACATAAGCCTTCCATTGTCATGGGGATTCAAATCCACCTAAAGGTTTTAAAATGTTCTTTTCCCTGAACGTTACTCATGCTGCATAGCATTCCACACTTTTCCCCCATTCATTTTCAGCTCTAGTTTCACCATTCAATTGCTGGCCAAGATAGCATTTCCTTTACATAACTGCTTAGAAGAAATGATGCTGAGTAGCAATTTTTATTTTTTCCATTTATAAGGCTCATTTCATTTATAGCCTTGCATTTAACAAAACTGAAAATGTGTGTCACTCTAATGCAAGCATCTCTTGGAGATGTTTTCTTCTCCTGCTGTTCCTGAAAAGAGGTATTTCTCTTGACTTTTCTACACCTGAAAAAAAATGTGATTCTACCCATTTTCTACAGCTACTATACAATTATTTTATTACTAGGATAAGGTATATATCACATTTTGGTATTTTGTCAGCAAGTGGAATCCCAAAAATAAAAAGAAAGTTCAAATAGGGAGAAGGGATACATAGTTCATCTAGTACTTAATAAAAACCTAATAAATGCATGGGTTTATTACAAGATCTTACAAAGGCAATTTTCTAAGATGCAATGGATCTATTAATTTAAAAACAAAAACAAGCAGCATATTTCATTGAAGACATCTGTAAGCATGTCACCACTGAAAGATGGCATTATATTAACTGGACCACAATTATCTCCAGGACAGCCCTCAGTAAAATTAAATCTATTATTTCCAACATAAGGTTCGCAAAATACCTGATATTTGATGGTTCTCAAATATCTCACTATAGAAATAGATAAAGACAATTCCCAAAAAAAGTCATTTTGTCCAGCAGTAACTTGTCTTGAATGGCTTGATACATTCATTAAATATTTTAATATGAATGATTCAGACCAAAAACATATATGCTCTTTTAGCTGCTCAAAAAGAAATTGCATGTGATATTAGTCTTCTAGTTTTTATGTAATTTACTTTCTAAACTATTGCATGTTCAATTACATACTATGCATATCTCATGATGTTTTTCCTGTAATAATGGAATCTAGAGCTCATGGCTCCGTTGTTAAGTTTGAGGAGAGTTTTGTACTTAAAGCAGAGATTCACCCACCATGTTATGCACATAGCATATACTGTATCCTTCCCAAATTACAACACTTACTAGATGGGCACAGACTTCGTTAATTAGTTTACATGTTGAAATTCATTTAAAAATGGGTTCTTTTAAAATGTAATGATACTGTGAGGGAAACAAATGAAAAATACTAATGGGTCTTTAAAAAATAGTTTAATGTAGAACAACAAACCCCATTATGCACTACTTATAATCATATGTTTAATGCACGGTCACTACAATGCAGACTTAAGGTTTTTTGGATGCCTAAGGGTGCATTCCCATCTTAACATGTTTGGATTTTTTTTTTTTATGTTTAATCCTAACTAAGGTTTTGGGATAATTACATCCTTGGAATGGATTTTACCCAGAGGTTACTGATACATACTCTCTGCCTTCACTGTTACTATAGCTTTTTATCTAGGAATTTATAGAAGGCTTATTAGCAGGAAGTCTTTGCTTCACCTAACCTATTCACAGCCACTCAGCGGGGATGCTCAAATTGTCAGTAGTTGGGTGCAGTGATGCTGTTAAACACGAGTAGTCTGTTTCCGAGTTTTCTCTTATAGTGAGTTTCTCCTGATTTACACCATTTTTACTTCAGTCATACTCAAGCCTGAAATCTATAGAATTGATGGATACTCAGCACCTTTCAGGTGAAGCTTCTTTGAAAGTGTCTAGCCTTTCTATTATTCCATCAAATATTCCTGATTCAACCATCAACCTCAGCATCTTGATGAGCCTGTGAGAGAAGAAGCCATCCCCAGTTTCTACACGTAGTCCAGAGTAAACCTGCAGTATGCAGGCAAAACTCTAATGGAAGTCTGTGGTCCCAACTCAGCAGTGCCATGAACAGAATGAGAAGTTATATGTTGGGTGTGAAATGCCAGGAAATGGATGTAAACAACTTTGTAACTCTCACCAAACTCGCATTCAAAGGAGGAGCAAACTGAAAGTGACTCTAATTTACCAAATGCGGAAATGGAACAGGGTTTAACAGCTGTACGGAAAAAGGTGGAGGAAGCCTGCTTGAATGCAGGTACAATAGGATTGCCACCTGGCTCACTTTTAACTGGCCTTGCTGGTTGCCAGTGAAAAGATTTAAAGTGCCATTTTTGGTTTTTTTCCTCCCTTGGGACCAACTTTCCCTGTAAGCTGCATAGCTGCACAGCAATCATGTGACTACCACGCACGTGATGGAAGTGCGGCCAGCACCCGGGTCCTGCTCTGCATGCTGAGCCCTCAACTTGCCAACACAGCAGTGACTCCTCAGTCTCACAGACCTTGAAATGGGAGGGACCTCAGGTTCACCTCAGGAGAGGTAAGGAGAAGGGTGGGAAAGGTGGGGGCTCCAGGAAAGGGACAGTAGAAAGGGCTCCCTCAAGCAATAAGTGGAGGAGGTGGCCAGTGGCTTTTTTTTCTGCATCTTGGAGGTATTAATCCTAATGTAAATGTCAAATCATACCGTTTCTGATCTATACCTGTGTCGTGGAAAAGAATCACACTGCTACATTTTAGAGTTGGATTGGGTGCAGCTTTAATTGTGACACACACACAATCACATAACCATAGCTATGGGGAATACTATAGCCATAGGGAAAACCCAGGTGGCTATAGGGAAGTGAAGCAGCATGTCTGGATTCTGGGCAAATGTATTTCCCCTGGCTACCAGATACAAAAGACTTATATAGGGGTTGCTTAGGTTCATTTACATGTTGATCGTATAGTGGAATTTGATTAACAGTTTATACTTAACAGGAAAGACAATTATATGTACAATGGGGTACGCCAGATGTTTTCACAGGAAAGACCAAAGAGTCACTTGATTATACAATGTGGTTATCAGGTACCCTGGCTATCACCCGAAGATGGGTGGTTACACAATACATGTTAAAATGCTAATTTGTATGGAGTAACTTCCTATGGGGCCAGGAAGACAGGGGGGCATGTACCAATACTTATTAGAACAGGAGATGTAGACATCAAAAGGGCTAGAGTTCACAAAAGGAGTTTGCATTTAGATTGTGGTCCTGAGATATCCTGTGGGATTTTAGCATCTTTATCTCAGTCTCAGTTTGGGGCATCCTGTCAATGATTTAACCTGAGGGCTTCCATCACAGTTCAGGCTACCCAGTTTCAGGCCAGGCATTCTATAATCAATTCTATGATTAATTCTTTGATTCCACACCTGATAGGTGGTATCATATTAGAAAGCAAAAATGGGAACATTAACTATCCACAAAGTGAGTTCAAAACATTTTTGGTGTCAGTCTTCTTTAAAAACTGGAAGGGTTGGTTGTTTTTTTTTTTTTTTTTTTAATAAAGTGATTTTATTTGAACACCAGAGGCCAAATTCTGCTCTCCGTTGCAACCCTGTAAATTAGCAGTAGTCATTATTTGTACAGCACTCAAACATGCTAGGCAATTTACAGAGCAAATAAGAAGACATGACCTAGTTCTTGCCTCAAAAAGTTTATCATCTATTTTTAGCTGTTCCCCAGTGTGTGAGAGTAACAAAGAAAGATGGGGACTACATAGTAAAGGAGGACAAGGATTGGTGCAATAAGGTCACATAGTGACTCACTTTTTTGTATGAACAGCTGGGTCCAAGATATGAGCTTAGGTGTGATCCTCCACAAGCAAATAAAGCACACACTTGTGCACTCCTCTCTATGCTGCTAGGCAGCAGTACATTTTAGGCTTTCAATATTATTTGACCATCTCTAGTTTTATAAGCAGCATGTAATGCCAGCAATCACTTTCCTAATAGCACTGCTAAACCCAATTAATTCACACAAACGCCCCCAGCCACAGCACTTAATATCACCCTCTAGTGTTTCGTTTATAAATACAACTTTATTCCACAATTACTATGTCTCTGGATATAGCCAAAATCTTGTTATTATCTGGTTATAAATTTTATAACAGTGATGGGACCCTCCAAGACCCAATTTAACACCAAATACAGATGAGATAAACACACTATGCAACAGAAATACAATCCAGATGAGTGTCCATCAAGACGCTGAGCACCACCTGCAATAGGTAGGGATCCCTCACAAGCGACGCTCAGCAATTCACATGGTTGAACTATTAATATAACCCCTCATAACATCAAACCCACGTCTCTTTAAAGATCTTTGTTCTATGGTATTTCAGGACCTATCCAAGGCAACTGCTAAAAACTAATAAAGCATGAAAGAAAGAAAAGCCCTGAACTCTGTTTCACACTGCAAAAGGTCTGAACCAAAACTCTGTATCTGAACGTGACGCCATGTACAGGAAAGGTGACTGTTCATATCACAGTTGTTACCACTATTATACAATTGCAATAAATCTTGTACAAAGTCAGTCATGTAAGGTATCAAGAGAAAAGTTATGAATTGCTAAGTATGATAAGTCCTGCATCATCTTTATATCTGAAGTTATGAATATTGGCTATGTATCTCAAACATGTATTGTATGTCTGGGTGACACCCCACAGTGTTTATATCAGGGCTAGACAGCTGTATGTTGATGGTCCAATAAGGACACTCAGCTCACAATGGGCCACTGAAAAAACCACGAAAAAAAAAAAAACCCTCATCCTGCCCAGTAAACTTTTCCTGTTGATGCCTCAGACCAATAGCGGGGCCAATAGCTGCCTCTGTGATTTAGCAAACCATGCAAGGACATGTGACCCAAGTCTCCATCTTTTATCTGTAACTTTCCATGCTCATGTGACTCTGGACTCCATATTAGGCCAGTAACTTTCCATGCACCTGGGTTGGGCTATAAATTGCAAGCTATGACATCACTGCTTTGCCTCATTCCTGCTCCAATTCTCTGGACTGTAGATTTACAACTAGGAAGAGTGTTTTCAACAATGGACTGAGGACCTTCCAATATTTTGGAAGTTACCAGATTGCAAACCAGCAATCTATTCCATCACTGCTATAATCCTGATCTACAAACACTGAAAATCTCTTGTATGTATAGAATTCTTTAACCATTCAGGAATTTTTCTTTTATTAATAAAATCTTTCGTTAGTTTACATGATATTTGCTTAAGATCGGAGATACATAATGACCTGGGGTAAGTATCTGAAACTTTGGGATTAGTAGAACTTCACATATGGTGAACGGGGTTTTCAATAACCACTCACTGTATTAGCCCTGTTTGTCTAGATGGGAGTCAAGGGCTGGAATGCCTAAAGGAGATGGTGTTTGGTTTCTTGTTAATCAGTGTGGTGATACAGAAGCTCTTGATACTGATTTGGTTAATCTAATTATAGAATAAACCACGAGTTTTAGGGGACTGTTTGCACTATTTCTTGCAGTCTGCCCTGAGTGTGGCATTCTCAGTGTGATCCATCCCAGGCACCCCACCCGGTCACATTTGACATAGTGGGATGTACATTACCAAAGATCAGTTGGGTTTTGGATCAGGATCCCCACACTATTCAAAGTTAAAATTTTGATATTGGGAGTTTTAAGGCTTAAAGATTAGTTATACAATGAGTCAGCCATGAACATACGAGGGTCTTAGCAGAAAAGCCCTGAAAGATGTGAGAAAACCTCTGATCAGGAATTGAGAGATTTGCTGATGGACAGCGAACAGAAAGGAAGGTCTCTGCCTTTACCTGCCCCAGATGCAGCCACAGCAGAAATCATCAGAATGCAAGCACTGGCAGACAAGCAGCATCTTGAGCATGAGAAAGAAATGGCAGATCTTTGATTGAAGGAGAAGCAAAAGATCGCTCAGATGGAAAAGGAAGCTGAGGAGACAGCCAAGGAAGCTTACCAGAGACGCCTAGTCTAGGCTGAAATCAAAAGGTAGGATCACCTGAGGAAAAGGAACAGCTAGAGGCTGAAAAGGAAGTTCAACAGACACAGAAAGAAGCTGCTACAGCCCAAATCCAAGTGATACAGGAGCAAAAAAAACAATCACAGCCTGGAAATCGATGTCCTCTTGATAGCAAAAATTGGGAAAGAATATGTCCCATTTATAAAGATACTACAGATGTGGAAGAATTTCTGTCTACCTTTGAATGACTGTATGATGTTCACCAGATGTGAACACCAGATTCCAGATGTGTAATGGATGCCTGTTCTAACAACCAGATTGACTGGAAAAGCTAGAGAGATATTCAATGAGACGGGGTGGAAGAGGCTTTGAATTACGTAAAGTATAAGAATACTGTGTTAAAGTGGTTTAAGGTTATCCCCTGAAACTTACAGGTTGAAATTTAGAAATTTTAAGATATCTAATGAAGTTTCCCATGTGGAGTGTACTCAAACTCTTAGGTTTTGTTAAGAAGTGGGTTATGGGAGCAAAAGTTCATGGGAACATTCACAAAACTTCTAGACTTAAGTTGTCTCAGAACAACTGGTTTGCTGCTCTGGAGCTTCAGGATCTCTACTTTCATGCGGCAATTTTGCCAAGTCACAGAAGGTTCCTTTGATTTTTCATGGCAAAGCACCATTTTCAGTACACGGCGCTTCCATTCGGCCTCTCTTCTGCCCCATGAGGTTTTTCCAAATGTCTGATCATTGTTACGGCTTATCTCAGGAAGAAGGGAATTAACATCTTCCTTTACCTGGATGACTGGTTGCTTTGGGACAGATCCAGAGAGAAAGCTCTTGCTCACATCAGCATCATTCTGTGCTTTTGTGACTATCTGCGTCTCATCCTAAACACCAGGAAGTCAGCCTTGGCTCCAACTCAGAAAATAGAGTTAATTGGGGCCCTGTTAGATTCCACTACATTGAAAGCATTTCTGCTGACTGGTTTCAGACAATTCACCACCTTTACCTCAGTCTGAAGTCTCAGCCTTCCACAATAGTTAAGATGTGCCTGAAACTCTTGGGCTACATGTCTGCTTGCATGCAGATGGTCCAGTTTGCAAGGCTATGCCTTTGTCCCCACCCTTTTCAAATGTGGTTCAGGACTGTTTATTGTTTCACTCTTTACCCTCTAGACAGAATGGACCATCTTCCTCCACTGGTCCTGAACTCCTTGCAGTGGTGGATGTGTTCAGAGAATGTTTGTATTCAGTCCATATTAGTGTGCTGGAGCTTTGGACCATCTACAATGCATTTCATGTGTTTCAGGACAAATCAGACCTCAGTGGTTCACATACTTACTGACAATGCCACCACAATGGACTACGTGAATAAACAAGGGGGAGCACATTTCAGGTTGCTCTGCCTAGAGGCGATCAAGCTGTGGCCGTTCTGCATCAAGGAGAATGTTACTCAAATAGCCGTTCATTTGCCTGGGGTTCAGAATCATCTTGGGGACCAATTCAGCATGTATTTTTTCCTGAGTCACAACATTCCGATGGTTGGACCTGTTTGCTACAAGGGACAACAGGAAATGTCATCTGTTCTGCCCTCAAGGGTGTATCAGTACAGGATCTGGGTCTGGGTCTTTTTGCAGATGATCTCCAAATAGATAATATCTTCCATCAAGACGGCATATGAAATGGCCTTGGCTATCCCCCCTCAATGGGTGCAAGATCTTTCTACAAGGACACAAGCCAAGTCAAGTGTTCCTCAAGGACGCTTCTATATTGGACATTTGCAGGGCTGCTATGTGGTCATTGATAGACAAGTTCATGAACCATTATGCCTTCACCACATCTTATAAGGTGGATTCAGGCTTTGGTAGGGTGGTCCCGCAGCCCTTGTTTAGGTAGACCCCAAGCCGTGGCTCCTGGCAGGCGGGGGTACTGCTTGTGAGTCACCTAAGTGGAATACACAGCTGCATTTACTTGAAGAAGAAACAGTTACTTATTCCATGACCTGCTCTCCATCTACTCTGCATCAGAGTCTTGTTTCTGAGCATTCAGTGCAAAAGTACTGAGGGAGAGTCAGGGTGGTACCACCGCATGTAGCTAACGGAGGGGCTATGGCCACAAAGCACAAGTGATACCCCTCTATGGGTACTACTAGGCAAATTTCTCTGGCTCTGGTGCGCTGGGCATCCCCCAAATGGAGAACACATCTGCATCACACCTTGAAGAACCACAGTTACAGCAAGTAGCTTGTTTCTTCAGCAGAAAGAAAGTAAAAGCAGTCTGATTGCATAAGGACATATTCACTCTCAGAGCCAGAGCAGGCATGTAAACCAAACATAAATCCAGGTTATATTATTACCTGAAAAGGAGGATGGCATTGTGGTTAAAAACACTGGACTGGAACTCACTATTCACGGCTTTGTTACAGACCTTGGGCAAGTCACTTATGACACTCACCCGGCAAACACTTGAGCATATGGGAAACTTTATTCATATGAGTAAAAGCATAACTTTAACTTTACTCATGCGAGTTAAATTCATATGTGCTTAAATATTTCCAGAATTGGGAACTAATTCTCTTTGTGCCTCAGTATTTCATCTATAAAAATGCAAATAAAATACAAATTTGGTACAGAAATTACTGGGTGAAATCCTTTGGCTTTCATTATACAACAGGCTAGACTAGATTATCGTAACAGTCGCTTCTGGCCTTAAATATCTATATCACTTCCAAACAGAAGTTCCGTGAGGATAAATTCACTCATGCATTATGGTGAAGGGAGCAATTTAAATAGATAGAGAATGTTCTTTCCAAACTAATGGATTATCAGTTAAAGATCTGAATGGAGTAAAATTAATTCTCCAGTTCAAAAATATTAATTACTAATATTTATATAATACTGGACATGTTTTGTAAAACACTATATAAACATTAACTAATTAATCCTCACAACACCCCCCCCCAAAGTAGGAAAGTAATTATATTCCCCACTCAAGAAATAGAGAAATTGAGAGTTTGAGGTGAGTATTAAATGATTTTCCCCAAGACCTAGGTATCAAGTTAATGGCAGAATTTAGCTCCTAGTCCTATGCTCATTCCATCTGATCATGCTGCCATTAACTCTGCACCATGTAATTATCTGTAGGTAAAACAGAAGCTATTCTTAATAAATGACAGTTAAGATAAACAATTTTAGAGGACCAGAAAATGCATCAGAATCAGATAGCCCATTTTAGTTTATGTCTAATTATACCTATAACCTGATATACCCATCAGTCATATGCCTTAATTGCCAGGCAAGATTACATTTTCAATATATCAAGACGACAGAATCCTCTGCAACATGTTGAATAAAATCAATCTTTTTTCTCCACAATCCACATAGAATCCACAATAACTCTTTGCAATTTTCTGTAATGAAAAGGCTAGAATAAAAGGAGAAGCATATGCATAATATACATTACTTTGCCAGATTCTTGTAATTATTTTCAACAAAATAAAATCCTTCCAAATTATGGTAAAGGGGAAATTATTCATCTTTGATAGATTTGGTCTGATCTCAGTCCATTATTTAGCAAACCATTCATATTCAGCGAAGCACATGCTTAGCTTTAACACGGACTTAACTACAACTTAACATTAAAGTCAAGAAGACTTAAGCACACACTTGGACACTGCTCAATTGGGGTCTCTATTAGTATACTGTGCAGTCAAGTTGATAAGAAATTACACGTAACAAGGTACAAAGTGTCTATTTGCTTTCCAGCAAGCAGGCAATTACACCTTGATTATTCTTTTCAAGAATACAGGGCAAAGCACTGAAGCAGGTTTGGTGAATGATGGCCCAACTGAGCACTCAGAGACTATATGAAGATCTATAAAAATAGCTACTGAGAAAGGTCTCTGGGAATGCAGAATTATACACCCAGCTGTCAGAGTCAAAGGGTGGGTCTGTTTCTTTGCTGGTGTAAATGCATTTGGTTTCTTGTTCTCCAGTTATAAGCCTTAAATTCTAAAAACCTCAAGAAAACATGGAGGAGGAGGAAGAGGAGAAAGCTTGCAGAGTGAAAAAATTCTCTTTTCACTCCTACCAGCTGATCCACCCCATCACTTCACTAACATTTTATCAGTTTAATTTTTAAACAATTTATTGGGTAACAGACCAAGTTTCACATTCAAGGATATGCTCATTTAGATTGTCTGTTGGCATCAAAAAACATTATGCCAAGTCCTCATTCCTCTGTCTGGCTGGAAAGCTGCCCTAATTAGACAGCTGGAGATTCCCCTTCCACAGGTGAATTTCTGGGTGGAATAAACCAGTCTAGAGCTCTAAGTTTTCCTCTCCTGATCCTTCCTCACATGTCTGTGTGGGCTGGAAGTGGAAAGTGATGTGGCCAAAGTTCAACTGCTGGTATAAACTTTGGGAAACTCCTCAGGTGCCTCTACACTTGCCAGGGGTGTGATTTGCAGCTCATGTACCTGTACCTGCATTTTACATAGCTGGCTGAAAATAGCAGTACACCATGGTGTGGGCTGCACCAGCCTGCCTGACCCCCTTGCGTACAAACTTCCTTGCCTACAAACCCGCTCTGAAGCCTTCATTGCCCTCTCCTCATGGATACTTTTAGCGAGCTAGCTACAGTAAAGCTAGCACCGGTAAGTCTACATGAGCTGCAAATCACACCTGTCTGCAGTGTAGCCATCTATACTGAAGAATCAACATTTTTCCATCTGCTTGGTCCATCCAATGTCACACTCCCTTTCAGACCAAACAGGGAATTACTATACTAAAACCTATCCAGTTTAATATTTACACTATTTAATTTACATTACTTAATTCAATATTATTATAAGTGTACATTCCTAATTTCATATATCAGCCTTTGATATGAGAAAGAATGATCTTTCAATCTATAAAAGCAAAAACTGATTTTACAAATCAGATATTCAAGCACTTCCTTGAAATTGTTCAATGTCTTTCTTCATGTAGGAATGATTTCATACGCTATAGGCAATGCTAATTCATCAACAATGATTTGTTCTAGGAATTGGTACAGGTTGCTCCAGGCTGAGATAATGCAAACAGTCAATTTGAATTAAATCTAAATTATATTATGAGAGAGCTATAAATTCAGGTAGGAAATGAGTGTGAGTGCGTAGATGTCTGGAGGTTTTCAGTGAAGCAAAGCTCTTTGTATAGTTGTTGAACCCGAGTTTTAATCTATAAATGAGGTGGTTACTTAAATTGAATTTTATCATGAGCCATGCACTGTGGTAACATCCTCTTTCAGTTTACAGAAACCTGCTGAGTGAAAAAAGGGTGAATATGTATGAAACACTACACCTCTCAAAATTCAGCATGTCTAGTTAGTCACGTAAAGGACTGATTAATTAAGTTTGTCAAAGAAAAAAAAGTTACCATCATACTAAATCCTCTTTGTGGATGTAGGGCTATTCTAATTACAAGCCATCGGCAAGAAATCAATTTATAGAAGGTCATTACAATTATTTGTAAGCCTGTAGAAAGCTTCCATTGGGTACTATATGCCATAGCGAAATGTTCTCAATGTCAGAAATTGCAGAGCTAGAGGAAACGTTGAATCTAGAATTCTCTTACAGCCTCTTGTATGTCTCCCAAGATTAAATTTTGAAGCACACTGACCTACATTGCTGAAGTTTTTGTTGAGTAAAGGAAGCGCCATTAGACCTCAACATTTGCCAACGGTTACCACACAGTTATTCCAGATATCTTCAATTATAAGTACAGGGGATAATTGTAGTAATCACAGATAATATTGTCTGGTAATTATAGACAAAGCTAACTTTTTTTTTTATAGTGATCTAATCATTTAAAAAAAGTCTAGTGTACTGTAAAATTCATGTGTTCAGGTTGAGAACCAAGTTCTTGCTTTACTCTCTGATGGTTTGAGTTCGGATGTGGCACTGGGCAAAAATCAAGAAATGTTTGGGTTTTTTTAAATGAACAAGACCTTAAATCAGCCTCCACTGAAATAATTAGAATGACTAAATCTTATGTTATTATTTAGTTTGCTTTTTAAAAATGACTGGCTCAGGGAACTAAGAGGACAGTGCAGTTGGCACGCCTTCCTCCACAGAACAAATAAGTCATCTATCAGTACTAATTCTCTTCTCAAAATTTGGAACTCCTGTAGGACACAGCAGAGGGCTATCAACACCAAAGTCTCATCAGGATGGCACATTACATCTTCTCTTTGATAAATTGATATTATAGGACCAAATTTTGCAGCTCTTCCTCATTTATAAACTTGGAGAAAAACATCCATTGACTTCAAAGGGAGTTCTGCTGATTAAAGGAGGTATGATGCAATCCACAGTGCATGGAACACTGAATGATGCTGGGGAAATACTAGCTATATTTGGCCCGTACCGGTTATTTAACATTTATACTGCAATAGCACCTAGTGGCCAGTATTTGCACTGCTTTTGTCCCCTTCATACCAAACAATGGAAGGGGAAAGATAAACTCAAAATCTGCAAACATTCCCCTGATTTGGAGTCTTCATAATCATAAAGAAGAGAAATTGCTGAAAAACTCAACCAAAAACAGAAGATACTTTGTTTATCCTAAACTACAGAAATCTATGGCATATTAAACTAGCATGTCATACTTTTTAAAGAGGGCCTATATGTTATATTTCTGAGCAATATATATACACAAGGCAATGTCTGAAATATATGAGAACTACAGATGCATAAAAGCTACATTGCTATTGCCACGCTAGCCTAAAATATTTATGAGATAATTTATCAGTAGAAGATGCAAGCTGGTGTTCTTCAAACTGTTTTCAATATTTACACTATAGGTAACAATAGCAAACATTTTATGCACAGGTTACAATATCAAGAATCTGTTTTTTGTTGTAGGTAAACTGACATAAAAGTGAAAAGTGCTGAAGTGATAAAAGGCCTAGATCTGAAATTAACATGATCAAGATGAATGTGGGTGGTACCCTGGATGCTATATTATTGCAACCTGTCTAGTTACATAACAGAATAAGAAAGCAACACAACTGATTTGCACTGTGCAGGCAGCCTGGCCCTCCTTCAGGGATAGAACCTTTTCTTCATGAATATATAACAGCACCTGTGGAAAGCAGCTATGATAAACCTACTGTGGCAAGGGCGGCCTATTCTGCCTTCCATGAGTGCTGCGCCCTTTTCGGCTATGCGGCAATGTGGCTGGGTGGGATCGGGGGCGGGGTGTGAGGGGGCCTGGTCCCACCCTCTGCCCCAGGCCCCAATCCAGAGACCCTCTGAGGAGTAACCTCAACTGCTTAGTCCGTGAGCTACTGCCGTCCCTGGGTTGCCTGTCCTTGGCCCCACTGCTCAGGGTCTACTTCCTGGAACCAGGGGGCAGGGGTCTTTCCTCAGGCCTCTGTGCCTAGGATCCCTGGCCATGCCTGGATAGGCTCCCCCTTGCCTCCAGTACCTTTGGGTTGTGGTAGCAGCAGCGATTGCTCCAAGCCCTGTAGCTGTGCTGCTCCGCTCCATTCCGTTCCTCCTAACTCCCTTTCAGCTGTCCCCATCTATCTGACCTGGAGGCTTTTAACTGCTGGGGCCAGCTCCCTGATTGGCCTCAGCTGGCCTAATCGCCCTGGAGTAGCCTCAGCTGGATCACCCAGGGAACAAGGATTTGTGAATCCTGGGGCTAATATAGATACCCTCCACTACTCTCCTGTAGCCATCAGGTCTGGGCCCTGTCACACTACGCAGAAGTATGGGTTTCTAATGCTTCGTTCATGAGACTTTGGACAAAAGTATGGCTGCCTGGGGTGAGCATGTCAGAAACAAAGGAAGAAATGGTTACTTACCCTTTTGCAACTATTCTTCGAGATGTGCTGCTCATGTTCATTCCAAGTAGGTGTGTGCGTGCCACATGCACAGTTGTTGGAAGGTTTTTCCCCTAGCAATACCAGTCAGGTCAGTGCAGACGCCTCCTGCAGTGGCGCCTCCATGGCATTGTTATTAGGACCCTGACCACCCTCTTTGGTTCCTTCTTGCCAGCTAGCTCTGACAGAGGAGAAGGCGGGTGGGTCTTGGAATGGACACAAGTAACACATCTGGCAACTAGCTCCTAGTTTTTACAATGTAATTTGGCCCCACTTGACACAAGTTTTCCATTTCTGCTCAAGAGAGGAGTGAAATGAGGATAGGTCCTGGATTGGCAGTTGGATTTACCATCTTACACCCATAACGGCAATACTTAGCTTTAAATATATTTTAGACTGCTTCAGTCTTTAAAAGTAGTTCTTAGCATACTCATCTATGGATTTCATACATAACCATTCTCATGTACTTACTAAAAGTGAGCACTTGTAACCACTTTTCTTTTAGAAAAAGATTTTTATTTGAAGATAAAAATGTGAGTGCAGTGCTATATTTATAAAACCGGGTAGATAGTAAAGAAGAATGAAGTACCACACAGCATAAATGCAAAATGCAATTTTAAAAGGGAATCAGACCATCTGTGTATAACATAGCATCTCTTACACTCAAACAAACATGACAAGGCTGGGTAGTCTCACTCTGAATGCAGCTTTGTGAAGGGGAAGAGAAGGCTTGGAATTCATGGAAAGTACATTATCTCCAATGAGCAGAACTAGTTTCCTACTGACTCATCGTCAGGTTCTCCAGGGAAGAAAGCCAAGTTCAGACTGAAGCTATTTAAGTTAAGCAGCAAGGAAACCACAGGAAAGGGATGAGTTGGGACTCTATCCAGTGTCTACTGGATTACACAAAGTGAGAGGTGGGTATGCTACTTGATCACAGTATTTTATTCCTGAGTGGAAACTGGGAAACCTTTAGACTTTCCTTGTAATTTCTTTTTCAGAGGTGCCTTCTTCTCTTCCTTTCCAATAAAAAGCCAGATACCAGAACACCTAAGCTAGAGGAAGGCATAGGATGGAGTGCCTCCAGCACCCAATATGTACTGCTATCTCTCAGTATCTACAGCGGTGGAATGTTCATTTTGCTTCTCAAATAGAGGTGATTGCATAGAACTAAAAAGCACTGGAGCTTCTAATGTTCTAATCCCATATGTCAATTAAAACCAAAACATTTGGTTTCAGCCTCTGCTGAAAACTTTTAACTACTTGTATCTGCAGCCTTGGCTGTGCGAAAATCAGTGACTGTAAAATGCAGACTTTAAATCTAGCCATGCTTTAAGTACAATTAAAATATAAAAAAAATACTGCTCTCCTTTTCTTAGAACAACTCCCATAGTTACCTCAAAGTCTTCAAAGGCAAGAGGTGCCACGGAGAAGCCGCAGCATCTCCAAAGTACACGTGGGAGCCTCTCTCAGCAAAGAGAAACTACTTTTGAAAAATAGACTGCAAATTTACTTACAGTCATGCTGCAACACAGCTGTTTCTTCAAGAAGTCATTGAGACTTCAATCCCAGCCATGGGGAATTCAGAGGCAAAGATCCCACACTGTAGACTGAACTAGAAGGGAAAAGCAGGTTTCAGCAGACACTGCAGCTTTAGGATCCAAGGGACACCAGTGCTGGTTTATTAATTTTTAAAAAGTTAAAATTCATTTTAAAGTAAAGAAACACAGGAAAATATTTTGTTTCTGTTATTCTCTCCCACCTCCCAGCTATACTGATCTTGGGAGCCTGTACTTCTAGTGTTGCCGTTATTCACAAGTGGCTAGAAGGTTTGTTACGCAATCAGATCATTCCCTTCTTGCAGCCCACTTTGTTTTTTTCCTCGAAAACAAACCTATGGCATAGTGGCCATGATCAAAATCCATATATTGTAATACACCCTACCACCAGGAGAGTTTGGATCCTCAACCTAACACTGCTGCTAAGGTCTGTCTCTAGTTAGCAGACGTGCACTATTAAGGGGCAGGGAGAACACACACATACACAGAAATATTCCATGCTGGACATCGTCATTGATGCCCAACAAGTTCACCCAACAAGAAAGCTGGTCCCAGTGGTCAGAGACAGCAGAGTCCACCCCTACTGCATCTCCCAGCCTGAAGCTGAAAATTCCTTATGAGGGGACAAAAAGCACAGACCTACTCTTTCTTGCAGTGCGGTGGACCCTGCAGCCTATCCTCTCCCAGAAATATTACCCCTCACTTAGGACTTGATCCAAAGAGAATCAATGAGGGTGTTGCCATTCTATTCTATTTCAGAGAGAGGTTCTTAGGCTGTGTTCATCACCATAGCATCTGAGCACCTTCCAGCAGTGCATGAAGCAATATGACTACACATCTGTCGTGTGTTTGTTCTTGCACCCTCTCCCCAGAGGTTGTGTGTAGTAGAGTGTCTTGGTTCAATAGCATGTGATTTTGTTTTGTTTGGTTTTATTTATTTTTCTCCTTCAATGGGAACAGAATCAAGCCTTCAGTGGACAAAAGGTAGTTCTTTATAGGAGAGAGGATCTTGAATCATTTTCCCTTCAAGTGCTTGCAAAAGGGAGTAAAACCAGATGGGAAAGGGACTTAGATTGTAAGGTCTCTGGGGGCAGGCAAGGACTGCTTTTGTTCAATGTTTATACAGCACTTAACACAATGATTTAACTTGGTCTCCTAGGTACCATGGTAATATACATAAATAAATAACATTCAAAACTCAAGACAATGAATAGCTGATTCCAAGGCCTGTTACAGTAAAAACAAATCCATTGATTTCCCTGCAACATTCTGGATAAACAAGACTTGCTCTGTCTTTAAAAGAGTATCCTAAGATTTTAAGAAGAAAAATGTTATTAAAGCTGTGTTTACAATCAATGAATCAGCATGATCATCAGCTGTCAGTGCTAGGATACCAGTAGGAAACCCTTCCCCTCTTCTGCTTATAATCCAACAGCTGTGAAATATAGCTCTCTGATTACAGTATCTAGGGTCCCATTACTGGGGCGGGGGAATGTGTATTTTGTGGCCCCTGGATGTCACACTATTTTAAAAAAAAAACACCACAAACTTCCAGGATCCCAGAGGCTAGTTAGGAAAAGTCTTGGATTTTAGGAGTTTAAAAAAAAAAAAAAATTTGGCTACTGTGTCAGTAGTTTGCTCTGATTTATAATTTATATAAAAGGACAAACTCTCCCCCATCTGCTGCTATTTCACTGCTTAATATTGGATATCTTTGTACATATTTTCATAGAAACATAGAATATTAGAGTTGGAAGGGACCTCAGGAGGTCATCTAGTCCAACCCCCTGCTCAAAGCAGGACTAACCTCAGCCTTTCTGACAATATTTTGGGGCAGTGGAAGATCATTTGTGGAGGCAGATGTCCCCTCTCCCCCCCCCCTCCAGTAGTGCAAGTTCTGCTGTGAAATATGACTGGTTAGTTTTATTATCCTTGACAAATATTGCTTTAACTGTTTGTGTGAAATCTGTAGAAAGGCTTCATTCTTAAGCCAGCCAAGCATTTGAAATCTCTGAGGAACCTGAAATGTTATTCAGAGTTCCAATTCCACTTTATCCAGCACATTGTACATAAACTGGTATGCTTCTCAGAGGCCTATGCAACCTGTATGTTGAGAGTCCATATAGTTTTAGTTAGTGTTATTTTAGCTGGCAAATGTGACTCAGGCTATTCATTCCCTTTGCAGACTTTTCATTCCTGCTCTTAAGTTATGCATGGTCATAACTTCACTAGCTGAAGTGAAGGAAGCAAAATCATATGGACTGTGTTTTCAGTATGGCATATTATAAACTGGCTCCAGAATTAGTTTGCTGAATGTGCCAGTAATTTTACAACTGCCATAATTCTAAATAAATGCACAGGTCAAATATCTCCAAACCCTACGTTTTCTTTACCTTCCATTTTATAATTTCAATAGGACACTTCAAGTATGTATTTTCTAGAGGACTGGTGACTTTTCAGGTTGAAGTATGTTAGCTTTGTGCCTCCTAGAACATCTCTGGTATGCAATAAACCCCATAATGCAATGCCTCTGATGTGTTATTGCTTGTGAAAGAAGTCAAAGAAATCTTCATTTGCCTTTTAGCTGAGATGGTTTCAGGGATGGAAAGAGTCTGAAAAACACTCCAAGATATTTCATTTCAAATTATATAATTAATTAATATATTTGAAGTGGTGAAAGGTCTCAAAACGGTGTATTTGTCAAGCTTGCTTCTTCTCTCCCATATCTATCTATAAATATAGATAGATAATGGAGGAGTGGTATTGAGTATTTCATTATAGTGCAAATTAGATGATGACAGTTGGAAAAAGACTGAGAGCTAACAATACAAAAACTCACCGTAGTGTAAGGACCTGAACTATCATATGAAATGGGATACAAAGGTCTCCATTTCCTGTTCTAATTTCACCAACAAAAGAGAAATACAAGTCTATAGGTCTCTAAAAACGTAACTTTGTTGAATATGGATAACTGCAAGAATGAGGTGGGCTTTGCTTGCTCCTCATATCTAATTTTCAGCTGCCATACCTTGACTGCAGGTTTTAGTAACCCTTTGTCTCCTGAAAGATGCCAGCAAGAAATAATATCCCTTCAGATATATTACCTTTTGTCCTTGATAACTTTCTACCATTCTCTGAACCAACCACAAATAAAATCTACACAGTGTGACTGAGATGCAAGCGGAAATCCAAAGACTGCTACCATATTAGAGAGAGGATATTTTTGTATTTTTCTCATTTGTCCTACATACACTTATTGTACACATCCAAAGCCTGTAACTCGGCCACAGATGAGGGAGCTGGCATTCTTCTGTGAGCTGTGTTCTTTGGAATTTGAGCCTGAAAATGAATCTCCAGGCAAACTGAAATCTTCAATGATTATCCAGTCCTAATAATACATAATATGCTATGCTATACAGGATACTCCCTCTGGAGGGCCTGCATGATGCACTTAAAAGATGAATAAGACTAAAGTGAGAGAAAAACACAAGCCTGGGGTGGGAGGGGGGGAGAGGGGGTTCGGGAAGGGGGGGGGGAAGACACACAGGAGAGGAAGCAATACAGAAGAGAGCTAGCAGATTCATTGTTGTTCATCTGACTAGAAGTTTGCAGTTCAGTACACTGTAGCAGGAAATCAAGTAAACCTGCCAGGATTAGTTCAAGTTTGAAGATGAAGAATTCTCTCCTTGGATGGGGGTGGGAGGGAAACAAAAGCATCTCCTACTGCTATAATACAGATATCACAAGAGTCTACCTTCCCCTAAGTTGGAACCAGAAAATGGGCCTCTTTCAAATTTAGATCCCACCAAAGCTATAGGATCACAGGATGGTGAATATATCACATAGCTGTAACACATTCCTTGGTTTTCTAGCTGCTTTGTTAGCAACCAACTGGTTAGGATTCCCAAGGGATCCTATACCAGTTGAGTGCAGGATGTTCCCTCGTACCCATGACTCATAACCTACTACGAAACAAAGGAGGCAGTAGATACTTCATGTAGAAGCTGGTTGGATTGGCTTTACGCCGACTGAGAATGCCCGTACACTGGAGCAATTCTCAGAGGGCTGTGACCCAGGGACTTCTTGATGCCAGCTGGCAGAGGTCCTGGGAAATACATAGGGTTTTACAGGGATTCCTTGGGTCAGATATATGTTTATTAAGACCACCAAAAAGTGGCATGCAAAGTCTTTATTTAGAGCCAGTAGATCACTGGTCATCATAATCCTTTCAATAACATTTAAGGAGTTAAGTATCCATATTGGAAGTTATGTTCTCAAAACCCGGGAGTTAAGGCAGATGAATAGGAGGTGACATGCCTCAGACAGATTCCTTTCAGGCTGGGGATTCTCTTTGTTATTGTTTGCCTCACAATGGGGGCCTTTTTGCATACTAACCCAATGGTGATTAAGAGATTATGAAATCTACAAGAAAATAGTATTGGGGGGGGGGGGAGGTGAAAAAATCAGTAGGGGGTGTCTTGTGTGTGAGGAAGGGCAAAGAGTTAGTTTTATATATCAAGGAATGCAAAGAAAAATACACAGGACCCTTCACTGAGGAGGCCAGCGAACAGTGGGTTTGCCATACAAACGGATGGTCCCAGACAAGCCTGGCCTAAAATCTGCATATTAAACTAATAAGAAGGGGTGGTTTTATTTTGAGGAAAGAGGAGTTCATTATTTTATAACAGAAAAATAGTAAATATAGAGATGGTCTAATGGGAACTCTCTCTCACAGAGCAAGTGGTGCCCAAACTAGGTATAAAGTTGTAATCAAGCAATCATTAAGGCTATTTCATGGGTGGGCTTGGCCGAATTCAATTTATCTTATTAACAGACAATATCAATGTTTATTTTTGACCATTTTAAAGATTTGTATTGATTTAAATCTTCAGTTACCCAAAATTAGCTGTTTATTTTTTGAATCATTATCAATTTAAATTTTCACAGTTAAGGGAAATTATGAGGTAGTCAGACCACAAGGCAGATTAGACAATAAGTATTTAATGACTGTAGACCTCAATTTAAAAAAAAAATTAAAGCTTTATAACTGTTAAAACACAACTTCTCAGCATCACGTCACAATATACAAAGTAAATCAAACTAAAGTTTTCAAGCAGATTTTTTCTTTTGCCTATCTGTAAATTTTGATCATCATCAATGGAAATATTTTTCATGTTAGTTTGTGCATGTATGGTGGAATCAACATTTACCAATACAGATAGACATTTACAGGTATAATTTTAACCACTTAGTAATGAGTGTCTAGATTCTGTTGCATTCAAGGAACAAATATACTGACGTGTAGAAAAAATGTAATTCAAATCATATGTGGTGCCTACTTTATACCTAGATCAACATTCATGGAAAACATGCAAGGAGAAACCAACTTAATTTGCAGTGCAGGAACAAAGAAACTAAAATGTTTTCTGTAGGTGATGGAAGGATTAAGCCCATGCAAATACACAAGAAAAAAATTCTGAAGTACTGTGAATGCAATTCCGTACATTTGTCCTCAAGTGTAGTCCTGTTCAGACAGCAATGACATTTTCCCCCCTAGTTTCATTCTAATCACTACCATGATAATTTAATATATAGAACCACACATATTGTAAATAGAAAACCCCGGGATTTGTGTCAGGGATCTGTATTTTGTACACATGAAGATTAAAAAAATTGATAGCTCTGCAAATTGAAGGTCTCTTGAGAATTGATGCAAACAAAATCTGCTAAAAGATTTCAAGCTGGAGTTGCCGAGTTGCCAAATCAAAAGCTATTTATCTTTTCCATATTTTTACTGTGTTCTAAGAAACTTTCACCATGAGCTTCAATTCAGTTTTAGTTGACAACCTCTGCCCAAGGAAATAAATTCTCTCACAATTCACCTGTTTGAGTGACATAACAGGCAATCCCACGGGAAGCCAGAGTATTAGAGTGCTTCTCATCACTACAGCCCCATGCTAATTATTTTCACAGTGGTTGATACCACCACAAGCCATTTCTAGCGCCACAAGTCATGATTAAATGTAATCCTTTCAAATTATTCTCCACTGTAACTCTGGAACCCAAGCAGTGACATAGGTTGCAGGTTAAGGAAGGATTTCAGCTTGACCATGGCATTGTTCCATGACTGGGAGGCAAAACACATCTATAACTCTAAATTCTAAGCACTGAACAACTGCTCTGGATTGTACATCTCAATGATCGGTACAATATAAAATTCCACCTTTACTTCAATCTCTTGTTTATCTTCTGGCTACATGCTTTGATACATTGTTTTCAGCACTGCTTGTCTGATGTACAAGCTGACAGGGTAAGTAGAAAAGGGCAGAAAGGACAAACGGTGCTGTTAAGTAATTTAACCTCATCGGCAGCATTACTGTATCCAAAGGGATAGTTATTACTTTGTGAATGTGGTCACAGTACATTAATTACAGTGGATTCTGTGAACAGCCATGAGATAAGCTGGTTTATCCTTTTTCAAAACCTTTTTGCTTTAGTTTATTTCAACAGACTGGATTTACACCATTTTTCTTGTGTTGATTCCTTAGGGTCTATGATCGATGACTAAAAGCAAGTATAATAATATCATTTCTGCAGTTTCATTTTGAAAAACATTATGGCTCAAATTCCATTTTCAATTATATCCATTTAAATCCATTAATGCATATGAGGTCAATGGCTTTACTCTGGAATTGAACCAGGATAATTGAGAGTAAAATTTGCAGAACCAGTCAGCAAAGTAATAAAAGTTAGAGATGAAAGAGAATTGAAGTCAACTTACCTATTGTATCAGATCCTCATGCACTACAACTTCTTCTCAGCCTGAAGAAAATCTGACCTGTAGAAGATGAAGCAGTAAGTTCTCTCTTCTAACAAAATACTGACCTATACTTCATAAAACTTTAGATCAGGTTAACAAATATCAAGCTTTTCAGAGGAAAAGTCTTACACAAGGAGTTGAACATCATGGAGCCTTTTGCTGCTTTCTACTATAGATATTTGCATTAAAGTACTTTACATATTAAAACATGAACGACTAACATAGCATTTCCAACCAGTGGCCCATCTTTACTAAGAATTGTAATTGAGATCAATGGGGGTTTTGCCAGAATGAAGAATACAGAATTGGACCTTCAGGGGTATATTGAGGGAGAGATTGTCAAAAGCACCTAACACCCATTGACTTTCAATGGGATGCATATGCCTAAATTCTTGAGGTGCTAGGTGTTCTTCGAAAAATCTCCCTTCAAAAGTTTGACGTAAAAATATTGTAAACAATCCTGTGTCATACCTGGCTGCCCAGAATACCTCACACACTAGGACTCAAGACCTGTAGTTGACCACAATTCCATGGCCCCAGCTAATATGCCAGAATTCAGGGCTGCCCACAAAAAGCAGGGTGGATCCTAACATGAATTAATAACAAAGTAATGCTGAGCAGATTCTTTCCACCTCTCTCTCGCCTAACCTTTGTTCATTTCTAAAAGCTCTGTAATAACTTCTCACAAACTATCAAAAAGGAAGGAGGAGGTAGAAGGGAAGAGGAAAGGAAAATAGAGAGAGAGAGAGATGGAGCGAGGAATGATTTTATTATAGTAATTCCACCTTTTGCAACCTACCCCTCAGAAAACTACTCAGACTAGTTCTTTTAATTTTTTGTTTACACGTTTTAATTGGAGTTGGTAAGGGCTGTAAATATAGAGATTGATCTTCACTGTTTTTAACCAGTTTTACACCCAGTGAGGTTTTGCTGAAATCACTGGAGCTGCACTAGTGTAAAGCTGGGAACGATGACGATTTGGTCTGACATGTTGCAGTGCAGGGAGCTGTGAAGCTGATAAGGCTATGAGGTACGTGAACATAGAAATAGCCAAATTCAAACCAGCTAATTTCTTATCCAGACATATTTTTCCAGGTACCAGAGTTATTCAGGGAGGTTGGGATATATCTGTCCAACAAAGAACCAGATACATTTTTGACTGATATTAAAGAAGGCATCAGTAAATATCTGGGAACCTATCTAAGGATCAGGAGAAGATAGCCCGGCTAATTGCCAATGCCTCCTTGTGGTAGATGTCCATTGCAGGTACTCATTATGGAATGGATATGGTGAGTGGATAAAATTTTCAGGTTCAGTGCTCCTACATTTACAACAGGATGTCAATACCCCTCCTGTCTAGCACCCTCACATGAGGCGGATATGACAGGGTCCCAGCAGCGGGGTGGCTGGTACCCGACTGGAAAGGTAAAGGGCTGATGGCAGCCCTCTTAGTATATGGAAAGGATTATGGAAACAGTGATGACTTGCACTGTCCAATTTATTTGCCAGGTACTCCCAGATATTTAAGAGATTAAAGTTGAAGCCTAATTAAAACCCCATCCATTGCCTTCTGGGAGTGTGGTGGTGTGATGTTCCCCTACCCCCAACCTGCAATCTTGACTGGTGAGTAGCTGCATCACCCCGCTCCCTCACTGCATGGTCCCGTCTGCTTTGCTCTGTGGGCCACCCACTCCTGGGTCAGCCCAGGCCCAGCCTCCTGCGAGTAATCAGTCCCTGACCTCGTGAAGGAGTGCTTTTGGCCAGCTGCTTATAGGATGGACCCCCAGCAAACACCCCCAGTCCCAGATGCAATCCTGGGAACTGCCATCTTCCAGGGTTCAGTGCTGTACACTGCACCCTGCAAGCTCATTACATTTGTCCGTCAATTTATCAAAGAAATGGATATGCACCAGCTCTGTCCCTCTAAGTGAAGGCTCTACACACACTCAATCCACATGCACTGTTTTAGATAAAACAAACAAATGTATTGACCACAGCAAGATTTTAAGCGATTATAAATCAGATTAATATGAATCAATGATTTGATCACAATTAAATAAAAGAACTCACATCCTAAATTAAACTCAACACTTCAGTAGCCTTTCAGTCCTTGATGTTAGTTTATCCCACAGACTGACAGAGATGACTCTTGCAGCCAGCCTTCCTCCCCCACCCCATGGGCAGTCCGTCCATGTCCTTGATGTTGCATTGCAGATGGATTCCAAGGAAGAGCTCCTGAGACAAATATGCCTCCATTTTTAACAAGTTTTCCTATTACCCCCTGGGGTCACGTGATTGACCATGTCCGGCAATAGGCATGATTTCCTCCACTTGAGTCAAATGAGCATTGCCTTTTCAGGTGCTCAGGCCAGTCCATTGTTCCTGTTTGCATGCCTCTACGAGGCGTGAACCCTGAGCTTTGTGTTTGTCTGGATCTATTCAAGCCATGTGAGACACACATTTGGGAATATTGCAAAGTTCCATATTTATACATATGACATCTCAGGAAACATACTAACATAACAATAATGTTCAGTATGAGCATGCCATGATCATTCCAAAAACACCTTACATGACATACTTTGCATTAGCCACTACACAGTTACACTATAAGGGTAAACATGAATGATACACAGATCACACCATAAGGGTGTAGATGGGGTACACTGTGTCAGAGGTGGCTGAGTGGTTAAGGCACTTTTCTACAGCCCTGCAGGTCATGGGTTCAAGTATCAATCCATCTCGCCCCTGAAAGGCCACCTCCAGTTCACCCAGCTGCAAAATGGGCATCTGATCCATCAGATTAGGGCAGTCGAAGGCAGTCAGATGTGATGCTGGCCACAGCACTCCCTTACGTACTATTGGCTATGGAACTGACATGGCTTAACCATGCACCATTGACTCCAGGGGCTTGACAATGCTTCCTGACATTTTTCTAGCATAGCTGGACAACAGGATTAAATTACCTTTTAACCTTCTGCTGGCATTACAGTAATGAAATGTAAATATTTACCCTATCCATTTAAGAACATACAATATATATGATCCAACTGTACACAGCTACACCTACAGGGAGAGTTCAGATGTACTGTCTCTGTAATTACTTTGGATCCCTGAACTGTTTAGCTGATTCTACTTTACTGAGATTAGGATCAGGTTCAAGATAAAACTAAGAAAAGGTAGGAGGGTTACAGAAGTTTAAAAGGGCTCTAAATGTGGCCTGACCTATATAGCAAGTTATTCTTTTGCTGTTCAGTCCACATTAGCTCCTGTCTGTCTTCCCCTTTCCCCCCCTCCCCCCCAAAATGATGGTAGTGTCCTCCGACCGCTACAGGTGTAATCTCCTTAACTGAAGGTCTAATCCTGGTTCCACTGCAATGAATTGCAAACCCTGAATAGGAGCCAGAGCAGAGCCTCAGAGGAGGGTTGCATTACAGGGACTTTCCCAGGGAATCTTTCAGTTATTGTGGTAGAGGAGCCTCTAGTCAGCCGGACAAAGCTCTGCTGATCAACTTTAAATGTATCCATTGCTTTAAAGAGAACAATTCAAAAGAGGATGTTTTCCTGTCTGAACTGTATATTACCTCTTAAATTGTTTTCCATTCCCTTAATTCTGTAAAGTAAAATAGCTTTGGAGCAATGTTTGTGTTAGATTCTTGGAAACCTTCACAGACTGGACTTGTACAATTACTGGAGGTGGAAATTTAAGCCATCTGGTCCATTCCCAGTTTTTCTTTGCAGCATTCAAGGGACTCTGTTTTGTTCTCCTTGCATTCAAAACTCTCATTAACTTCAGTTGGTAAGCAATGGTGACTTTTTAAACTGTGACTGCTGTAAAGAATTTTAAACCAGAGATTATGAGTTCATGGTAAGATTATTTTGTTGCATGCCACACAAGGTGCCTGCAGTCAAGTGGATGAGAAAGTTACACTTGGCTATCTTTCCTGACCATGAAATGACAGAAGTGTTACATGGAGCACTGGTTCCTGCTCTTTTGTCCAGCAGGAGGTGCCTGCTAAGTTTTCTGAGGGGGGACAGAATAAGGAGGAGAGTGTTTTGGATCAGATTAGAGAGAGCAGATGTACTTAACATAGCTTTATGGTTTTTTTTAAATTGAATTTAATTTTAGTAAAAGGTCGAAAATGGAGCTCTCTATCCTCCGACTAGATACAGCATGGGCAGCAACAATGTAAGATTACCCCACACTGCTCCCAGTTAAGGTGCCTCATCCATATTCAATGTCAAAAGAAATTTCCCTCCTTATTTATTTTATTTTATTTAAAAAACTATTTATTAATAGCTTAAAATCAAATTAGTTATTTCGGTCGGCGGGCCTATGAAGGCAAGTGTGCCTAGGGCCTACGAAGGTCTTAAAACGGCCCTGTGTGAAGTGTCTATAATGAGAATGCAAAAACATCACCGTGTTGATTTGGTAGAGTTTTACAGTCACTTTGCACAGGAGTAAATGTTGAAGACTCTGCCCCTATGTTAGTAAGAAAATGAGTCAATCTTTAAATCTAAAGCAAAAGCAGTTTTACTAAAAATAAAATCAAATGATATTTTTATTAACATGGATTTTCCAACGTTAATATAATTTTTGTCCAATATATGTTTGGGAAAGTTTTCTCTATAAACAGTGAAAAGATGTGAGTGTTTTAGGTATTCTAGCTAGACTTCACTAATTCCCATTCATGACTGTGAGAACCATTGCAAATTAAACACATTTTGAGGGAAAATAGCAAATAAGATGATGATTTCCCCCCCCCTTTTTTTTTTAAAAAAAAAAAAAAAAAACACCCGGGGGGGGGGGTTGTTTTGTTTCACAAAGCACAATTAAAAATGTGTATCTGCATCTCCAACATCCCAAACTAAACCGAAAATAGTTGCTAAAACAAATAATTTTATGATGCTTCATGTACACTTAGTCACCTGCACTTTCCTTGTGATGTGGCACATAATGAGGTGTTCTAGCTAAGACTAAACTTTAATTATTCTGAAGTCAGATTTGGGGTAGCAAGGTGTGAAGTAGCAAGGGTTTGTTATATTTCTGAATAAAAACATTGTTGTTTTGTTGTCAGTTTGGCTCTCCAGTGTTGAGATCATGCAGTTATGCCATGTAGTAATCCAGAAGTGAGAATTTCAGAAATTCAGTGTCAAAAGACACTGCAGTAGTGTGATACAAGATCATTTCTCCAAATAAAGGAACATTAAATCTAGCAGTTGCGGCATGTCTATCAGTCAGAGTTGCCACAAGTCAAACCAAGGAGAAACGCCAGTTGAAAATGTGGCAAAGAATGAGAAAATGGGGCTGGAACTAATGGTATATTTGGAAAAAGCTTTCAAAAGCGGAACATTTAAAACTCAAATGTGGATTGAGAAATTACACAAAAGCTGATCTAGTACATATGGGGCAGATATTCTGTATTGCTGAGCTATATTTTAAAATTCTAACAGTCACAGTTTGAGATGAAATTTGCAGACACTATTTAGATCATGTTTCTTGGTTACTTATATTGAAGTTTCATAGTCATGTATATAAAAAAAATAAGTCAGTGGGAGCTGTGAATGTTCAGCACTTGAAGAGTCAAGCTACTTAAAAAGTGTCTAAATATAAATTTTGATGACAAACTTTTGGCACTCAAATTTTAAAAGTTTTGCCATAATTCCACAAACAGCATCATCCAATATGCATTATGATATACTTAATTTAGCATTTCTTCTCCCTATATACAAAAATCCATGGGAAGAGAAGTCAGAACATTCTGGAGATGTATTTTTTTTAAGTTAAAAAAAAAAGGTATTTATAAAATACAAGGTTTTTTTCTCCCACTGAATTTGCATGGCGTTAAAAAATTACAGAATTTTCAAAAGGTTAAGATTATGCAACACTTCTTGGGGAAGTCTTTGAAAGAAGTCTCTCTCACCTTTTAAAACACTTCCATGGTTTTTAAGGTATTCCTGCCTTTCAGATCTTAAAATCCATGGATCAGGGAATTTGTGCTGGCTTTTGCTTTGCAATGTGGACATAGAAATAAAACCACAAAAATGAGGTCTTTAAGGCAAATATTTCGGCATTGTTCTCCCACTATCCCATTGAACTTCACTAGCCACCATTGACTAAAATCCATTATAGATTTTGACAGCTTGAGAGCTATGTATTATGTTTTTGTGAATAGATGCCACCACATATTTAGCTAGTGAAGAGCTAAGCTTTTATTTTGTATATAAATCTGTGTTTAATGAGCCTTGAAAGAGATGATTGGTAAATAACAGCCTGCTGCACTCAAGCTCAACTGCCTCCAATTATATTGTTTATAATTATATAATTGTACAATATAATGTGTGTCCAACAGTCTTTCAGTGTTTTATTACTGCATGACACTACAACTGTGATGTAAATCACCTTTTCACTTTTACAGTCCAGCACTTTCACAAATGCACTTGACTGTTGTACGTAGATAGCAAAACTCACAAGCCTCAGCAACATGTAGCAATACAATTGGCCATACTCAAGAGGGATGGAGAGAAAAAGAGACAGTACAAGGGAAAGCAAGTATGAGATGCTTTACTAATTCAAACCACATATCACATTCGCAAATTAATAACTTTACTAGAGAGACTTTTATTGGCACCTGGTTCTGCATTCATTTCCCACCCAAAACTCCCATGGGAAGAAAGGAACATAATATGTAGGATGTGGTCCTTAGTTTTCCCTGATAACATGCTGTGGATATTGCAGCCTGTGTAGTAAAAAAGACTTGGACATTATCATAAAACTTATCAGGAAACCCAGTATTATCCTGTTAATCCAACATACATAAACCTCTCATCATTCTGAGTTGCTTTTAATCCATCTATTCCATCACTCATATAGTAACCGGATTTTTAACAAACAGTTTAATACACTGGCAATAGATAGCCACATTAAGAGTCTTGGATGAAGTCCTGGCCCCACTGGAGTCAGTTGCAAAAATTCAATGAGACCAGAATCTTAACCCTTTGGCATTATGTTTCAGCCACATCCTTTCTATGATAATCCTAGTTTTGAATATGAAAGATCTTTTTTTTCAGATGTGCAGTCTGCACAGGATTCTCTGCTATTTATCCCATGACTACTTCGCATCCGCAACACACACCCTTGTCAACAGTGAAGCTTGATTACTACAATTCCCCCCTTTGCAGGGCTTCCAGCAGTGTTTCTTTATCACTAGAAGCTAGCGCAGAATTCAGCAAATACACCTACTCATCTCATATTACACCCGTCCCGCGTTCTTTGCTCCTGGCTGCCTATAAAATGGTAAATTGACTTTAAATTGGCCCCAGTTGATTTTTAAAGCTCATAATAGAAAATAATCTAGCTATACTGCAGACTTGCTCACTGAACTTTGCCTTAACGGTGTGAAACGATGCAACTTTCAAGGTTTCCAACATTGAGCTATAAGATGGAGCCTTTACAGACAGACAATGTAACCATTACAAACACCTTTATAAGTCAATTAACATCACAGTGGACTGTGATATTCACCATATTCCCCAAGCTAATGGATTTGAACCACTGCAGGAAATAAAAATACGCCCCCCTTGCCCCTCAAAAAAAAACAACCACCCCAAATACAGTTTTATAAGATATAGATGCCATTTTGAAAATTTAAACTTATCTTATCACATTTTCTTTTAATATGAAACAGGTTTTGCCATTAGGATTGTTTATGTATCAGCCAACATCCCATGGTCATAAATTTCAAACCCATTTCAATACACTGTTATATATTTTGTTTGCTCTATGAGAACCAGATAAAACCTTCTTAAACAGAAAATAGTTATACTGCATAACTTAGTTAAAAAATACCCAGCAGAATTTCCATTATGCAATCACTATGCAAATTTGTCTGCAGTATCTGTTGATGACATTTTTTAATCACTCTTGATATCATGATAGTTTTTCATTTAAAAAACCTGATGCTTAATCTGTAGTTAAGTCACTATCAGTAGTGGAAGTAATGCATTCAAGTTTTTATTTTGTCCAGACCAGGCTGTTTTAAATAGAAGAAATATGTGAGAAAGAAAGAGACTTTTTAACTCTAAATGTCTGTGGATGAGACCACAATAAGTAACAGTGACTCATTGCTTTTACTCCAGGTGAGGCAGGTGCCTATACCAAAGATTAAACAACAAATATATACATCACCAGTGAGAGAGCATGGGTATCAGCAGCAAAAGTAATACGCTTCATGGCAGCATATCACTTATTTTTAAAACCTGAGCAGAGGCATCAGAACCAAAACTGGAAATGTGAGGGTTTCAGGTAGTAAGACAGCCTTGTTAAAATGGACATTCAAGCAGCATCCACTAAAGCGTATGCTACATAGCTAAAATCACAGCAACAGGGAGTAAAATTTATACTGACAAGAAAAAGTGTGGGATAGCGTAGCATACATGTGTGGTTCTACTAAACATGTGAAAACTCTCAAGCTGCTCTCAAGCAGATTGGTGGGTCACAGAACAGACTGATATGCTGTAAAGGATGGGCTACAATGCTAGGCTTCCTTCACAGCACACAGCTGCATTTCCTCTGCAACCAACTCCCAAAACTCTAATACAGAACCCTCAGCCACTGAATTTCTAACTGCCCTCCTCCCCAGTCCAGAGCTCACTGTAAACTGCTGCAGCTGGGAGGCTCATATGCTGGGTTGTAGTATTACCAACCTGAAAACATTCAAAAATTGTGAGTCATAGAAGTCATGCGATTAACCCCGTTCCCCCCATGATTATTAAACCGACCAATCAACCAATTGGAATTCCTTTAATCTGCCTTCAGGGTTCTGAGTCATCAGGGTACACTCTCTTCACACTTCCAGGCTTCCTAGATAATCATGAGGGGTAGAAACTTTTTTTTTTTTAAATGAATGCTGAGATTCTTATGCTGTCTTTTCAGTCCAGAAGAAGTTGGGGCCTTAAGAGAGAGACACTCTGCAAGAGTTGCAATAAAAAAAAAATCACAAGCGTTGGCATAACTGGGTTTGTGGGAAGACCCTGAGAGCACACCTGCTTGGTTCTCCGACAGTTCCCTTCTGCTGCCAGTTCCTTACTGCTGGCCAGCGGCTGCCTCCTTTATGAAGGGCGGATACTCAGCATGGCATAGCTCTAGAGAGATTATGGGGCACCTGAAATGCTCACCTGTCTTACTGCCAAGCAGAAGCAGAAGCATTAGCATGGTAACAAGTCAGGTGCCAACACAGCAGAGAACAGGTTGCAGCTGATTGAGGTAGGGTGGCGTTGGGAATAAAGCTCTGAGGAAGCAGAGCAGGCCTGTTAAACATTGTCTAGCGCAGGCACTAGGATACCTCTCTGGAGCTCCTAAAGGCAGGAGGGAGAAAGCTTATGAGTAACATCCACTCACTTCTCTGCGCCTGCCCTATATCCCAAGATATGAAAGATGCAAACAAACAATTACTTTACTCAAAAATATAGGAGACAGAGCAGACTGCAGCAATTACCAAGGGATATCTCTGCTCAGTGTGGTCGGCCAGGTGCTTGCAAGGGTCCTGCTGAAATGACTGCAAGTCCTTGCTGAGAAACTTTATCCAGAGAGCCAGTGCTGGTTCAAAGCTGGATGCTTCACAACTGACATGTCCTTCCCAATGCACTTGTATCAAGAAAAGAGCCGTGAACAAACAGGTACGTCTCTATTTAATATTCAGTGACTTACAAAAGGCCTTCAATACAGTTAACAGGAATGGCATATACAAGATGCTGTTGAAAACTGACTGTCCACAAAAAATGCTCTCCCTAGTTAAGGAGTTCCATGAGGGAGTGAAGGCAGCTATCCAGTATGAAAATGAAAGATCTGAGTTTAGCATTGATATTGGCATGAAACAAGGCTGCATCTTAATGACTATTGGCTGTGGCACCTTTTTCTCCTCTATTCTTCTTAAGTATGCTTTCAGAAATGATCAAACTGGAGTACTAATTGAATCAAGGGTGGACAGCAGCTTGTGTTTAACATCAGGTGATTTCAGAGCAGGTCGCTATTTGGGATCTGGTCTTCACAGATGATGCTGCATTCGTCTCTAATTCACCTGAATTCTAATGAATTACAGATCCTGATTATACATACATCAGAGAAGTTATTCAAGTCTGGCATGGTAATCAGTGTCAAGAAAACCATTGTCATATCACAGGGCACAACATCCTACCTACAGTCTACATCAATAATGAAGTTCACTTAGCCTTGATACCAACTTGATGCGAGAATCAGCAAAACTTCTTTCACCTTTGGCAAACTTACCTCACGTGTCTGGAACAAGTAGCTGCTAACCCTGAATACAAAGGGGGTCTTTTATCAGGTTTGTTTCCTCAGTACCCTCCTTTACAGCTGTGAAAGCTGGGTCATGTACTCCAAGCAGGAGCAGAGGCTGAACACCTTCCACCTTCACTGTCTCATAAAAATTCTTGGAGTCACTTGGGACCAATGGATAACTCAATGAGATTCTTGAGAGAACTGGCCTACAGTCTATGGAGACCATGCTGGATGCTCACATGCTTCATTAGCAGTGACACATGGAGCAATGCCTCAAGATTGTATGCCAAAGATTGTTCTCTGTGGTCAACTCAAGAACTACCAGTGATGCAGAGGAAGGCCAAAGCTCTGATACAGCAACAAAGTCAATCAAGGGTCTAAAAAATTCAGTATTTACACTGACCACTGGAAAAGCCCTGCCCACAATCGCTCAGTCTGGAGATGCCAGGTCAAGGCTGGTGCAGTCATCAGGAGGGTAATCGGAGAGCCCAGGCTGAGGCCTGTAGGTTAGCCAGAAAACAGAGTGTGCTCCAACCTCCATCTGGCGAGTGTACCTGTACCCACTGGGGGAAGGGCAGTCACTCGTGCATCAGACTCTTCCTCACACACTACTGCCAACCACCATTGACTGGCTGACTGGCGTGTTTCCTTTCATCTGTCAAGATGTTGGATGGCCATGATGAGCTCAGGCAAAAATGCATCCCAATTACCAGAGAAGCTATGATGATTCACTATCCTAAGCATGTTGGCCCAGCCTACCCCTGCTCTTGAACCACAATTAGAAGGCAAAATTTGCAGATGATACAAAATTACTCAAGATTACAGTCTGCTTTGGACTTACCTCAGAATTACAAAGGGATCTCACAAAACTGGGTGCCTGGGTGACAAAATGGCAGACTAAATTCAATGTGGATAAATGTAAAGTAATGCACATTGGAAAAAAAAAATAATCTCAACTATATGTACAAAATGATGCTGTCTAAATTATTTATTATCACTCAAGAAAGATCTGGAAGTCATCCCGGATAGTTCTCAGAAAATATCTGCTCAGTTTGTAGCGACTGTTAAAGAAAGACAACAATGTTAGGAACCATTAGAAAAAGGATAGATAAAAGATGACGTATCATAATGTTTCTATTTAAATCTATGGTACATCCACATCTTGAATACTACATGCAGTTCTGGTCAACTCATCTCAAAAAAGATATATTAGAATTAGAAAAGTTGCAGAGAAGGGTAACAAAAATGATTAGGAGTATGGAACAGCTTCCATACGAGGAGAGATTAAGAAGACTGGTACTGCTCATTTTAGAAAAGAGACAACTAAGGAGAGATAGGATCGAGGTTTATAAAATCATGAATAATGTGGGGAAGTCAATAAAGAAGTATTATTTCTCTCTTCACATAACACAAGAACTAGGGAGTCACCAGTGAAATTAATAGGCAGCAGATTTAACACAAACAAAAGGAAGTACTACTACACACAGCACACAACCTGTAGAACTCATTGTCAGGGGATGTTGAGAAGGCCAAAAGTATAACTGGGTTAAAAAAAGAATTATATATATTCATGGAGGAGATATCCATCAATGGCTATTAGCTTAAGATGGTTAGGGATGCAACTCCATGCTCTGGGTGTCCTCAAACCTCCAACTGCCAGAAACTGGCACTGGACGACAGGTCACCTAAAATTGCCGTTCTGTTCATTCCCTCTGAAACTTCTGCCATTGGTCTCTGTCAAACAGGACCCTGGGTTAGATGGACCATGGGTCTGACCCAGTATGGCCATTTCTTATATTCTGAGGATCTTCTCTGTATGGTAGGATTCTGCTCCAGATTTTACATTAGCTGTCAGGAACTTAATTTTGCTTATTTGCATGCCGATACCCCAAACGCACTCTAGAGTCCCAACCTGCATCTGTTTTACACCAATGCTTGCATCTGAACTCTAGCAATAAAAATGAACAGGTTGAGCATGTTTGAGTGTGAAGGGAATTTTTCACCTCTTTTAAAAATAACTGTTGCATAAGATGTTATATATTCTACATACCAGGAAGCGATTTCTAAGGCAGCTTTTTCCTATGTGCACACAAAATGTCAGGCTAGTGCTGTAAACAGACTGACTCTCTCCTTTCCTTCTGTAATGCACATTCATTGATTGATGTGGTGGGGTGAGCAGGATTTATGTACTGGTGTAATAAGTACTGTATAATCTAGCTTTATTCTACAAATAGCATCTAGATGCTCCTAAATATTTGGTTCTCTTATGGACAGTTCAATAATATAAAAATAACTGAAAAAAAATCAAATGAGATACATTTTAACAACTGAAAATCTCAAATGTTCCTCTGAATAAATAGCACGAATTCAATACAGCAAAAAACCAGAAGGGAAATAACGTGTCAAAGAGTAACAGATTACTTGACCTAAAGCACTGAGATATGATTCTGGGGATCAGAGTCTATGGATCAACGCCTGTGGATCATCTGTATGTATGTGAATTCTTACAGAGAAATTCCCTTCCTAACCCCCTACCCCCAGGTGTGTGGCTTTTTTATTATTATTAATAAAGTAAATGGATTTAATTCCCCCCACCGAGAAAACATCTCTTAAACAGGTCTTCTATTAAAAACCATTATGGTTGGCCAACAATGGCACAGTGTACAATGCAGCGTAGGTTTTCCACACTTGTGTCATTTGCTACACATTTCGATGGCTTGTGTCATGCATGTGCATGTTTGAAGATTGTGAGGCGTGAGGGCAGCGTGAACGGGATTTTGCATTTCAAACTATAAAGAAATCAGAGGTTTATTTCCTGAGTTTTAAGCTCTTGGGTATAGCAACAACAGCATCCGCCACATCACAATCTGCTGCCTCACCACTCATCGTTCATCTGCACTAAGAGCCAGGCTGGCTGGTACAATCTTTCACTGCTTCCCAATTGGCAAATTCAGTCCATTATATCTTTGTTATCTGGTACTAAACACTACTTTCCAACCCTCCCTTGAAGGAAACTATGAATGCATTTTATGAAGCTATCTGAGCCCTAAGATTTTGCTCTGAAGCAATGAAAAATCACTCCTGGAGTAATGACAGACCTAGGACTTCTTTGAAACCAATTTAAGCCAAGGCAGTACACACATTTTAGCACCTTGGCAGCTCCCAGCACCCATATGGCAACGAGGGCACTCAATTACATATATTCAGCCCTTCACAGGAAGTTATCCAGTCTTTTCAGGATTGGGCCCATTGTTGGCAGTGTATGTTGTTCCTTTCTCTGCTGTTAATTACCTGTTTACAGACCGTGAAATAATGCTGATGTTCACTGGAAAAGGCTTCATATAGACTACCTCAGATTATAGGAAGCAAGGAAAGCAGGCTAGTTCCCTTTGTGAATTCACATTTTCTCTTTAAAAACAGCTCACACATCCCCACAGGGAGGTTTCTTTGAGCTGTTTTTCAAGACCCTGGAGCGTTGTTCTCCTTTTTGACAGTGATGATGGTATTGTCATGTCTCTTTCAAAGATTTTGTCAGAGTTAAGACTGGCACAGTTTCCCCTCTGGATGTATCAACATTCCTTTGGCCTGTCCACTGCAAAGGCTTCCACTTCCTAAGAGCACAAGGTATCTGTGGAACGGGAAAGGGCCACTTGATGCACATGCTTGTTGATTTTAAGAGCTCCTGAAAATCATTTTCTTAAGTATTCACCAGACTACTAATGCCACTCATTTGCCAATGTCTTCACATTATTTGTACTGTTTCAATTGCCAACCCTTGTAAATTATTCTAATGTTTATTATCCCATGTGTGAAGTAGCATTGCCTAGTTCCCTCTTCACTGCTTAGAATTTTTTTTTATACTTGGAAAGGGTATAAAAAATTCTGTGGATTTTACTAGCTTCTTGCATAATTTGGAAAAAAAAAATATCATCGCTTCAAAATTTCTTCCATTCCAATGGAGCAAATCTTACCTCCTGCACAACATCTTGCAGGAAAAACACACCCCTATGCTATCTTCTGCATCATCTCTAAGAAAAACAAAAATTGAGTGATTCCAGTGCCAGGTTGTTTCTCCCTGCCAGATTCAGACAAATCAATGCCACCTTGTGGTCAACAGAATCAAAGGCAATGGATAGATTTAAGAGTAGGGACATTTAATCGATCTCCTGACTAGTGGGAGAATATGACAAGTTGTCACATGAAAGAAACAATGTGATCCCTGCTAGATTCACTAATCGTTATATTGCCTTTTGGTGCACAATCACAAACTGTGCCCAGCTTTCCAATCCCTACTGAAAATATAATCTTGGGGGAGCAAAGGCCCATATTTTTAAACTGGAAGAACGTTTATCCTTGTCCTTTATCTGGAACATATTGGGAAGGTAAATATGGTCTTCTATAGACATTACATGGAAGGAAATAGGATATATTGGGGTCCTTGGATGCATATCAATAGGGTGCTCTGAGATGTGGGCTCCATTCTTTAGAGTAGTATGTAGCATTTTCCCTGACCTAATGGCAGCTGATGTCTCGTAGCTGACTCCTAGATAGGACTGGGTGAGCTAGGATAATAAAGAGTTAAGGTTGGGTTTAGAATGGTAAAAAAAAAAAGTATTTCATGAACTTTTGAACTGCAGCAATCTAATAGCCTCACTTTCAGATGTTTGCTTTTAACCTCAGTTCCTCACTTTCAAATGTGTTAGTTTGCTACAGTGACAAGTCTAATAAAGCTACTTTAAAAGCATACATTTACAACCCTTAACTCTATCTGAATGAAGTTTTTTTGATTGAACCCCCTCAACTTTTACAAATATTTATATCATGACATATGATATTTAAACCATAACCCTAAACAAGATGTGAAATTTTCCATAGATCAGAATTCAGAAATATGCTCTATTTTCAAAGGTCAGTCCTCTCCCTATCCCCAGATGTATCCTCTGAAGAAAAATAAACCAAAGTTCATTTTAAAAAAAAAAAATCTCAAATTATTAATCTAAAAAAAAGTAGCTGAATTTGTTTGGATTGAAAAGTGAACTGATAAATGCCATATCCTACATTGTATGACATGCAGGCGCAGCAGTCAACCCATGTGCTACACAAGGCAGAAGCAGGCCCTTAATCATGAAATAGATGCTAGATTACACGGTCATTTGTCTCAAAAAATCTAAAGCAGTTTGTTGGATCAATTATGGAACCATGATTAAGATTAACAAACCTATCTTTCCTATTACTATTCTGGAAGTCAAAAATGTTTTCCCCTCCCATCATAAAATATGCTTTTGATCTTTTTTGTGCCTTGTTTAGATTAAACAGAGAACGGAACCAGAGCCACTAAGAGCAGCAAATGCTTCCTTAAGCAAAGGCAGTCATGATGTTGTTTATCGTGGGTAGTTTAAACTATATCTGGAAATAGACTGCAACTGTAGTTTTTCCAAATTTCTGCTACACAAACTATCATGACAAGATATAATCACTATGCATAAGGTCCCAGGTAGGAGGGCTGGAGTGGTGTAAAAGGCCCCTAAAAACTCTGGGTTGCAGCTGGGGGAAGATTCCTTCAGCATAGACATTTTCGAAGACCATGGTAAGGCTGTCCTTAGAGAACACAGCTGCAAGCCATGGAGTACAGGGATGGGGTCACAGAACATAGTGCTGTGTAGATTCCTGGCAACACTTGGCCCCATACGACAGCTCAGGGGTGCTGCTGTAATTTAGACAGGCCCAACAGGGCTGTCCAAGTTATACCAGGTGCCTCTTCAGCCCAGGATAGGGAGGGCACAAAGGTGGCTTAAAACCACCTGGTATCCCCTCCCACTGGGCAGCGGGTTCTGTGCTGCACCTCTAAGCAACAGTACAGATCTCACACAACAATTATAGTACCAACAGACTGTGTAGATGTGCCATCAGATTTAGATGTAGACATTTTCTTGGGTATCCAGAAGACCATAGATATCGGAAGGGGGACGACTGAATTTTTGCAAAGGATTCAGTAACAGCACTACATACCTGAGAACCTTCCCTCCTCCATCCAGACATCAAAGGCAAATCAAGTGAGGCTATTAGAGGCTTCACAAACATTTTCTAGATGCTCTCTTTTTTTAAGTAACAAGTGAAGACACCAGTTAGAGTCTTGGGACTTTTGTTCTGTTTACAAAACCAGAGGACACTTCATATCTGCTGGGTGCTTCTGCACCATTTCTAGTCCTGGAGATTTTATTAGCCACACTGTTAAATTTCATATCAAAAGAATGAAATTGGCCCTCAGGAGCATAAAAAGTTGTGGGAACTGGTTCAAAAATTGCACTGGTTGTAGTAACATGTGCTAAGGAAATGGACTTTTCCATCAGGTAACCTGAACCAGACAGTCTACAACTATAATGGCTAAGGAGAATAGCAGGATTATTGAAACACAAGGAAAGACCATTTTTTGTGCTGGAGCCGTGTGCTATCATACTGTTAATTGTTTTAATTGTCCATCCCTATTTTTCCCTCACTTACATTTGTTGGCTTTATGAATTAACTATCAGAAACAAAATGTAAAGAAAGCCAGGATGGAAACTAGTGCTGCCTAATGCTAAGGGAGCAAGGTCAAGAATTCCAAAAAGAAATTACCCCCAAGAAGAGTTACCCAGCTTCATCAGCAAGATATAAAGCCTATCGAATGACTCTTAGAGAAGAATCTTCAATGAAATGATTTTAGGCATCATGGGGTTTTTTTCGTGAAAGTTCAAGAAGGGGTCAAAATTGGCCTTATGATGAATAGTGGCTTATAATCTTACTTATAGTTTCATAACGATCACAGTAAAATACCACAATACTGGTGTTTTTTTGGTGCAATGTCAATTATCTATGAGATGGTGAGGGATGTTTAAAGAACAGTTTAGATAAAAATGTTTGTTTCATTTGGAGATCTCCATAAATTTGATAGCTCTGCATCTGTATATTTTTCTGGTGAGTAAGTTCCACTAGCAAGAAGAATGAAAACCACCACCATTACAGAGTAGTTAGGCACTAAGATAATGCATTGGAATTGGATAATCAAGCCATTTTACTGCTTTCCTGCAGCATGCATAGGGTTTTACAGATTCTTTTTTTAATATCACAACAATGTGTGTTACTGAGTTGTGTTTCTGTTGTCAAGTCACATTCTATAAACCTCAAGACAGTCTTTGAACCAGGACATTGAGGTGTAAATATAAATAAAATAATGCTGCTATGTTCAGCAATGCAGTTCTTTTGCTACTCGAAAGTTCCTGGCAAATTTCCAAGAGATTCTCAAAGAAACAGAGATGAAAGTAACTAGGTAAACTAAACAACATGGCTGGTTCTATTGGGATTGGTCTGAATTCACAAGGATGACTCAACAAGTCACAGTTATGTTCTGTACCTTGCTAAAAGGAACTCCAGAGTAATAGATTATTCATTAAACAAAAAATGAAGACTGGCACAAAAGGGATTATAACTAAAGCTGTGTGAAATATATGTAATAAAATCTGAAACAGATGAAACTCAGTCGTAGACTCACTGATGAAGTTGGTCATATTTTAGGGATATTAAAAATAAAGACTGGAAATCTGAATAGCTTACCTCAAAACACTGGTTTCATCATTTAAACTTGAAACTTGATTGGTCTCAAAAAAAACCCATGAAAATGTATCACTTTCTACATAGATCACCTGAAGACTGCAGATTTTGTTGAGTTTTGCATGTAGATGTTGGGTTTTTATGTAATATCCCCAGAGGAAAGGTTCAACCAAACACATGCAAATCATGTGAATCAAAACAAATAGGTTTTGCAAAGCTCCAGTTTTGACTAACTTCTCTGTGCTCATGATTCTGATAAACACAGATAAGTGAGCTAAATTCCTCCTTTGAAAGTCCTCCTAAATATTTTCTGGAATTTATTGGATGTGGCTCATGATGACTTTGGACTTAATCCTTTTAAAAAAACTAGACTAATCAATGGGACTACTCACTTGAACACAATGCAGGTGAACAAGGATTTGCCTAACTGGATCCTAAAAATCTTAAGTACTCATAAAGAAAACTACAAAATGATGTATTCTGGTGGAAGACGACAGTGTATTACATGACAGCCATAATTTATGATACAATACTAGAGATGGTCAAAAATACATATTTTTCCCCCCATGGAAGATTCATTTTTTTAAAATTTTTATTGAAGTTTGCATGGAAAATGTAGACTACCAAGATATTTTGATTCAAAATTGTGCCTCCATGCTTCATGGGAGTTGTAGTTTGAAAATCTTATGCTCTCATTCTCCTCTATAGGACAGGCTCTCTGGCCTTGACTACATCTCCCATATCACACGGCTTTCTTACCTCCTGGGGAGGTGATTCATCATAGGAAACCCTGGTGCATTATGGGAGAGTTAGTCTGGCCAGAAAGGAGAAGGAGCGTATGGTACCCAAACTACAGTTCCAATGAGGCAGAGCAGCACCTGTTAAAAATCAAAATATTTGAGTTTTCACCCACTCCTTTAACACCACCTCAATCAGGGACAGTTCCCCAAATTTGTCACCTAAAAAGAATGGTTCAGGTTTGGGAATCTCCCTCATATCCTCAGCCATAAAGATTGATGCAAAACATTCATTTAGTTTCTCTGCAATAGCCTTACCTTCCTTGAGTGTTCTTTTAGCATCTCAATCATCCAGTGGCTTCCTCCTGGTTGTTTATCAGGCTTCCCGCTTCTGATGTACTTACTTTTTAAGTGTTTGGCTAGCTGTTCTTCAAATTCTTCCTTGGCCTTCCTAATTACATTTTTACACTTCACTTGCCAGAGTTTATGCTCCTTTCAATTTTCCTCAATAGGATTTAACTTCCCTTTTTTCAAAGGATTTAAAGAATTCCTTTTTGCCTCCAACTGCTTCTTTTACTTTTTTTTGGTCCTCTTACTAGTTTCTTCTAATTTGGGGAAATTTTAATTTAATTTAATTTTAATTTAAGTAATATTTCATCATCACTGCATCTCTATGCACTGCTGAAACACCTCAAGTTTCAAGGAATTTAGAAATAGATACATTCCCTGAAGGAGCCACAGTCTTTTGCTATACTTTTCATTTTGTCTTGGTAGGACCATGGAAATCAAATGAAAATTAATATCAGTAATTTATTCTCACCCCTTTGTGCTTCTTTAAAGGTCACGTAGAAGAAGAGAAATTGGGCTGTCCGAGCACTTTTTAAAAAAACCAAAATTCTTGACAGTTATTACACAATATACGCAAATTATTCTTAAAAATACACTGTGAAAAATGTTCTTTTTGGCAAAAGAATAGGAGCTATAAAGATTTAGTCTTGAGAGCAACAACAATCTATATAGTTCTTGAATTATCAAGACACTGCTGTAATGGCTTGTTATTGTTATATCATGTTCCACTCGAAAGGGCCCAGAGTGACAACCACAGTATGATGCAGTATGAATTAGTTAAAACAAATGAGTATACTTGCAAACCACAGTGTCCAATTTAACTTAATATTTCAATCACAAAAATACCATGATCTCCCAATTGTAACACTGGAGTATAAAGGATGCAAAAATATCCATAATGATCACTAACGAACCCCTTGTCAGAGATAGTGAACATATGACAGAGATTGGCTTAGATGAACTTGGTTTTATCCAGGACTGAAAATCTACAGGGTAAAGTTTTCAAAAGCGGCTAAAAGTGACTTAGGCTTCTTTGAAAATTTTACTCAGAATCTATTGCATATCCTTTCTTACTCTTTCAATGCTATGGTGTAATTTTAATAAATTCTATTAAATATATAATTAAATAATACTCTTCTGAAACTATTTTAAAGCGCTAAAAGTACCTCCAAATCATTTGGTACCCACACAATCCAAAAAGTCAGTTCAAATTCAGACTACCTTTCAAACCTAATGCCTACAAAATTCCCACTCAAGATTAATAATAGAAGAGAAAAATAATTTGCCATTATTTTAAAAGGATTCCCTTTCAACTTGATCTCTCTGAAGCTATGGTTGACAGGGAGCTTTTCTGACAGTCACTGGGGGTGAGACACACAGATCATATCCCTCCCAGCTATTGTTTCAGACTCTCTGAAGATTTAGGAAGGCATCGTAGCATTTATTTATACTCATTTCACATTTTCAAGATTTTCTGCATCATTAACGGCTAGAAATTTACTAAAAATATGCAAGTGGGGATTCTGGAGAAGATGATAGCCTTAAAGAGTTCAGGATTGCTGAATTAGTGCAAACCAGCCCAGTTTGAACCCCTGTTTCAACTCACATGTATACCCAGATAAAAGATTATTTGATGTGCTTTTACAGCCCATCCAGTCCAGCAGAGGCTGTCCAGTCATTTTTACACTGCATGTAACATACTAAAAAGTATTCAGAGCCCAAATCATTCTGTGATGCTGGTGACTAGGTCATGCTAGAGTGTATTCAGGTCAATTCACTTGTGTTGGTCAAAACCATTGTTAAATGTACAAGTGTAGTGTAGTGGGTGTTTAAACTTCATGAAAACTAGTGGAATGTTACTTGCATTGTTTTCGCTTATCCGTGTCCCGTTGTAATAGCAAACATTTATATTGGGTAATACTCCTGTATCTTACTAACTAACTAACCAACCCAAAAGAGCCTTGTTGAATGCAAATGAAAAACGTTAACAGAAAAGGCTAATTTCAAAGCAAGTGGTCATTGTGTGTGATAATCAAGGTCAAAGACTCTAAGTCCTTCCACACTTTCAGTCATCAAAGGAAAGGGCAACATGGGTAGACACACTGCCAGAAGAACATACAAGAATGGATTCAAAGAAAGATCCTTCATCTGTGAACTGTTTAGACTCTTACAGAGAAGCATACCATATGAAAGGCGGAGATCCCCAGAGACAATCTGGTTTCCCTGAAAGACTATTGGGAAATTGGCCGTTTATTTCATCATTGCCACCATTTGGTGTTACAGACTGATTCACCTGTACATATATTTTGCCCCCTTTAACCTTTCAATAACTCATTCTTTTTTCTTAGCTAATAAACCTTTAGTTAGTTTACTACAAATTTCACTGCCAGTGTTGTCTTTGGTGTAAAATCCAAAGTACCAACTGATCTGGTCTCTTAGGACTGGGAGAAACCAGATGTGGTATGATTTTTGGTTTAAGTGACTGTTGTCACAAAGTTCAGTTTGGCTGGGTGGCAAGATAGACTTCAGGTTAAAGGGACTGCTTGTGACTCCATGATGAGACTGATCTAGTGATTCAGGAGTTCACATTTGTTACTGGCTTGATGAAATTCATTTGTAAAGCATATTAGTAGTTTGGGGTATCTGACCTTGTTTTCTGACAGTCTGCCCTGACTCAGTTGTGAGTCACTCCAGACAGTGTGATACATTCAGCTCTTACTCATGACAATAGTAGTGGACTTCAAAGTGTTGCAGGACTGAGCCTAAATGAAGAATGAATAATTTTGGGTTGAATCTGCAGGATTAATATATGCTTAACATATATGAGACAGACATCAATATAATTATTTATGTGAAATAATTCTGTCTCCTCCTGACTTCTTATTGTGCTGAGTTTCTATCCTCAGAAGGATATAGATCTGTCAAATACATACTCTAACTTATTCTGTCTCAGCTATTTCCATTCTGTTGTGCAATCACACACACAATTCTGAAAGTTAAAAATTAAGAATATATTACATCTATCACAGAAGACAAACTAGAACTTACATACAGATGACTACTCACTGGTTCGGTGTCCTCTTGGGAGTGTCACAAATCTACATGGTGTCCTTACATGCTAGGTCTGCAATTTTTTTTTTTTCCTGACAGACATGTAAAAACCACATAAGCCAGATAATTCTCAATTGGATAAACCTCTGAAGCTTTTTACACAAGAGTCTTGTATTCCAAGTAAAAAGTTGAGAGTAGATATGCCTGTTAAACTTTCTCCAATTCTAAATTTTTCAGATTTGCCACCCAAACAACTGCTGATGTCAGATAGAAAGTAATCAGGTTGCAGTCACAAATATGAAGAAGACACAGATCGCAGTTTGGGATTTCAGTTCCTCAGACCTAATACCAGAGAGACAGTCTGGGGGATTGCAAAGCATAATTTTTACCTTAATTCACCTTTTTGGAAATAGAGGTGTGTGGAGCTGAAGAGACCTTTCACCCTGAGCACCAGATTTTCTTTCCATAATCAATGTACAACATTCTCACTGATGTCAATATCCATATATGTAGGCTGAGGTACATATATGGACTCAAAATAAAAAGTATCCCATTATGAACCTACAGGAGACTACTCCTCCTTACGGGACAGCAAGCTGGTAGTTTGACTCAAATGAGCAGTTACCTGATTTTTGCTCAATAAACTCTCTCTTAATGACACATCTTTTACCACTGTCTCCAACCTTCCATTTTTGGGGAAAAAAGTTTTAAAGCCAGGATATGGCATGAAGATAGGCCTTTTCATCTTGGTTGATCATCCCCACCTACAGAAGGAAAAGCCTGAGCTGAATGTTACTTTAGATCTGCCAGTCACCTTTCTGTTGCCAGCTCATCTGTGGATGCTGATGGAGTGAACAGAATCATGCCAGAGTAGCTCTACTCTTTAATCTCAGGGGTGCCTAGAAGGTATTCTGTTTGCATCAATCAGATTTCATTCTGGAGATTCTTACCACAATGCAGCCCCTGTAGACACCTACTGGAATGTCTCTTTCTGCCTCCAAGAGTCTGAATCTAGTCCTAGCTGGCTAAAATACAGGCAAAGAAGTGGGACAGGAGCATGGCTTAGTTGTATCAGAATGAGCTTGAACTGATTGCATCCCTCATACGTGAAGTCACACAGAGCTGAATATCATATGACATCCACGACTACTGAAGTTCTGGGTGACTGAGACGTGGCTCAGGAGCTGATTAAGACTTGACATCGATACTGGTGGATAAATTGTAGTTATGGCTGATGAAGCTGAGAGAATGGTTGGGAGGCGGCTTGGGCCAGAAACGTGTCAACAGGATGGAGGACAGACTGATGGTCTTATATTAATGGTACACGGAGAATGCAACCTCTTGTACCTAGGGAACTATAGTAAGTTCTACTCAGTAACACCCAAGAATCTCCAGAGTTCTGTTGTGGTAGCAGGAATAACATTACCTGAGGTAAATTTCCACTCCCTTGTCCTCAAACCTCATCCATTTTTATGATTCTGTCCAATTTGATGCTTCACACACACCACACACATGCCTTTTTTCTTGGGAATCCGAGAAATGCACCTAACTGCCTCATATACACTCCATGTTATGAGAGCTACATTTGTAGGTACCATCTATATGTATCATTAAGTCTCTGTATTTGCATATGTTCACTTTGAATTTGTTTCTGGCTGTCACACTGGTTAGATTGGGGGGGAAGCATTTGTCATATTGGTTAACATCAGTATGTCAGAATCATAATAATTCACGTAAGATTTGCCATGTCAGGTACTGTTAGAAAGGAGGTCATCTTACTCAGCACATTACAATACTTATGTTCATGTGTTATATCTGTAATGGAAGTTATGGACATATTTGATGTACCTGTGTTTCAAACTATGCTGTATAAGACACATCCCAGATAGGATGGCAGCAGGACGATAGCGTGCTTAATCGCCCATCAAGACACTCACTGATGCAAGGGGCCCAGGAAGAAATTAAAGGCATACCTGAAGAGTTACCAGGATTGGCCCATGTGATTCTGGACTCCATTTTAGTTCTTGTAATATTCCAGAAGACGGCATGGCCAGGGCCAGAGGGTATATAAGGCCAAGCCACAGAAACCATTTTGTCTTTGTTCCTGTTCAGCTACTGACATATACCTGCCTCTGGATCAATTCACTTGCAATTGAACCGAAGGACTAAGACCCATCCAGATACTGGATGTATGCCAGAGGAACTGTACAAGCCTGCAACTCCACAGTTCTCTCAGAAACCTGATGTATGTGGACTTTTAATCATTTGTATGTATCTGATTACTCTAATCCTTTAACATTTCTCTTATGGTTTATTTCTTTCTTTTTACAATAAACCTTTAGTTTTAGTTACTAAAGGATCGGCTGGCAGCATGGCATTTTAGGTAAGATCCAAACTTATATTGAACTGGTACTGTGGCTGACCCCTTGGGGTCAGAGGGAACCTTCGTAGTAAAGAGCATAGAGTTTAAGTAACTAGTCTCTTTACTGGACCTCGTGCTGATTTGGGGAGGCAGAAGCTGAAATGCAGTAAAGGAGGCTGTGTGCATTTGTATACTGGCTTCTGTGGGGATTCAAAAGTGCAGTTTGTGGCTGGTTGGGAAGTCTGACTTTAGTGTTACCTACCAGTGTTGGGAGTATCTGCTCTCCTTTTACAGCCTGCCCTGACCTTGGCATTTTCAGGTGGCTACCCTGGGCACGGGACGGATCACACCGGCATCCTGAAAAACGGGATGTATTGTTGCATACAATATGTGTAGTCAGGGTCAGGAGTGTTCTAGTATAGTTCTAAGGCTCTTATTTTAAGAGATTGAAATTCACAGAATGAAAACAACAGTGAAATTTTTTTCAGTGTATTCCTTGCCTTCAATTCACAAAGAGTTCCTACTGGAGAAAGAAGTAGGAATGAGACTGACAGTCAAAAACCTTGCTAACACCATGCTATATACGCTCTTCAAGGTTTTTCTTTGTCTCATTTGTTTTACAATGTATAATCTCTCTTCTCTTTACACGCACACCAAAGAAGGAACTGTTGAAATAAGCAACATATTAATTCTTAAATTGATACCCACCTGTATATCGTTACTTTTATAAAAACTCTTAAATGTTCTGATAACCTTCTCTCTGAAGTTTATGTTTCGTTTTATGCTGTACATACCAGCAATACTTTTAAATATAATTTTCAATGAGCCATATGTGCTTTTGAAATATGTTTGTTTGTCATTGTTAATCTGGTTGCTTTGGAGGTGATGAAATGTTTCCCTAATATTTGAAAGACTGATTTCTGTCTACAGCACAGTCTGCAAATATATCTGACGGCAAGCAAAGTCTCAGAGTCATTCAGCATTGACAAAACCAACAATCTATATATGTAATTGGCTGTGCCTTTTTGCACCTGTAAGCATCCTTTAGGATTGGTTAAATATGCTGGAAGGTGATTGACAATTTTCATCAGCTGTAGACACTGAATAATTTAAATGCAGGGTTTCTTCTCATCTAATACTAAGTGCTGAATACAAAATACTAAACAAACATCTTAGAATTTGAATATGGTCTGCATTAAACTTGAACTGGAGGAAACAGCTCACCCAGAAGTGATCATGTAGACTATGTTGTTCCAATACAATTTTATTTGTGAGGATACTGAATTGCAGAAAAATCCATCATCACTCAGGGGTGGCAGAACTAGGGCAGTACAGGCTATCACCACCCCCCCACAATGGAAATACTGTGGAGCTCTGCCCCCATGTAAATGCATGTGTTAATACTAGTGAGACCTCTGTCACCAATACTAGAATTGCACAATTCTAAACACTTTTAGGAGTATATTAACATGTTGGAAGGTACGTTAGACAGACAGGGCAGCTAGAGCACAGGACTAATATTCAGATCTTTTATTATTACTATTTATTATTAGCATTGCAGAAGCACCTAGGAGCCCCAGTCATGGAACAGGACCCTATATTCAGATTTCCTGCCACTGACTTCCAGTGTATCCTTGGGCAAGTCACCTAACTTCACTGCACTTTGGTCTTCTCATCTGTACACAGCGTAGGATCCTTAAATTCCCTTTGCACAGCAGGCTAGGCTATGCTCCAACGTATACATGTAACTCCTCTTAAAGCCAATGGGAGTTGCAGATTCATGTCTGAGGACAGAATTTACTTTGTAGGGACTAAATGACATTTCTCATTTGTGCCTATAAAGGAAAGGGTGGAACAGTATCAACATATGCCTGCAAAAGCTACACCATTACTCTTGCAAGAAAGCAATTAAAAGAAAGAAGAAGAAAAAGAAGGTGGACAGATTACTGAACAACTAAACCCATGATACTTTACTCACTCACTGGCCATGTACACAACTTTGTATGCAACTACTTATATATTAATAGATTATAAATAAAGATAATACTTTGCACTTCTATAGTGATTTTCATGCAAGAAGCACAAAAAGTATTACATGTTCTAATTAAGCATTAGATCATCCCTGTTAATGAAAATTTTACTTAAATTTTCCACTTAGAAGGGCTAGATTCCATTCATTTAAGCAGTGTAAATTCAGAGTATTTCCCAATGTGTTAAATCTCTTGACAGCTGTAACATTAAATGTTAGCATTCTACTGCATGGAACATCCTTCTTAAAATAGTTATAATAGGCCAAAATATGAAATATTCATGTCAATGTAACTGCACTGAAGCCAGTAAAGTTGTACCAACAAAAAAATCTGGCCCATAACCAATATCTCTACATTTTTCCTTCATTTTTAATTCAGATGCAATTTGGTATGGCAAGCTCAGCGATTTACCAGACTGAGTGTGATGAGACGCATTTTGTGCTGATTCACACCAAGATTCAGTGGGACTGCATTGGTTTTAAAATCAACACCCAGTACTTTACTGGTGTCAAGTCATAGGAAGAGGCATTGTTAAAGAGAGCCCCATTACCACAGTAAAAATTAAGTTCTAGATGTTTGGGATTTTATTTCTATGGAGCAGGGATCTGCCCTGTTTCCAGCTCTGCATTCATCCGTTGCACACACTCTGTTTAATGTTGCCTTTCAGCTGCTATATGAATTCATAGCTTGTGAATCCTTGCTTTTGATGTTGCTATATCAAACAGCTTCATTCCCATATACAGTTCACATTCCACTGGGGGGAAAAAAAGATCACTAGAGACCCACATATGTAATTTTTATATATAATCTTAACTGGAACCAATACTTTCTTACGCCACATTACTTCCACTCCTGATTACTGAAGGGCTATCTTTTATTATTAAATATTTCCATGTTTGTTGAAATAATTTTGACTGCAGTCCTTTGCTCCACTCCAACTGTAACAGAACAACAAAAAGATGAAGGAGCATGTCCTGCTCTCAGTTCCAACAGTGTAAAACAAGAGCATGCAAGTGGAGTGACTTAGGATTTATTTCTTCAATAAGTAAGAGCAGAATTTGGCCCTAAAATAGGCTGAGCTTTATTTAAAGGCTTTTGCTGATTTAATGCTCAATTAGAGCATAACCAACTATACACACAAAAATATATGCAGGAGGCAGAGAATAGGACAGGCTGTAAAAAATGTTTGTGGACAGGCTGATGAGTATCAATTTACTTCATCCAGCTGGATACAGCAGGATCATGAAGGGAGATAAAGTCCCACCGCAGCCTGTTTACCACCCATGGGGAAATTTTTTTTTTCTAAAAACCCACAAAAACCTTTTCAAATCTAAATCTAGGACGCATTTGTGGCAACATTTTTTAGGACCACAACACAGTCGTACAAAAACCATAAGCATATTTTAAAACGTTTTCTAGTACCGCACCCCTGAGCGGGGCAGTTAAAAGTTGACCCAGCCCCCAGGGTAGACAGTACTAGGTCGATGGAAGAATTCTCCCGTTGACCTAGCTACTTGCCTCTTGGGAAGATGAATCATCTACACTGACAGGAAAACCTCTCCTGCTGGTGGTAGTAGTAGTATCTTCACATAAGTACTACAGCGACACAGCCCTGACACTACAAGCGATCTGCATATTTCTAAAGTGGAGGGTTTTTTCCAGTAACAGTGTTCTGAATTAGTTTATGACAAGACACTGAACAAGAATCATTAACATTCACTTTGAGCAGAACAGCAGCTCTGATTTCATTTGCATTCACTTCCACTTTCCCTCTTCACAGAAACACTGTTCATCACTCTGAACACTTGTTCCACTGGACTGTTTGTTCTGGTAAGCAGAACAAATTCTGCTCTGTACAGCAAGCCATCTTGAACAAGTGCTTTGTAGTTACTAAAAAGTAATTGATGCCTGAAATATCCCAGTTTTCATTTCATTAGTCTCCAAAGATGATCCTGGGATCCCATGACATCACATGAAAAGTTTGTACCTTTTCCAGTAAAAAAACAACAAACAAAAACAAACAAACAAAAACACCTCAGTTGCATAGTCACTATGCTCATGAAAAGCATCCTAAACCCTTCCCCAATTTAAGATACTAAGGCAACACAAAACCTCTCCATCATATTTGGAAGATCCAAGACCTGATTCTAAGAACAATTATCCCGCTAAATAAAAACAAGAAATAGCCCAAAAGAGTAGTTCCTTCAGATTCCACCTCCCCGATTACACACTGTTCTTCTTAAAATAGCCAGCCATGAAAAGTAAATTACCCTTAGTTTGAGACACTGATGCCATTACATAGCACTTTTCATATGAAGATTTCAAAGCTTTTCAAGAAGTACAGATTGTAAAGTAAAAATAAAACAGATAGAGAAGACAAGGTGCAGAAAATTAAATAAACTGCCCATGGCAACTCCTAAAATATCCCAGTCTTTCCCTGCATAACTGGAACTCCTATTAGCATGGGACGCTTTACACAGTCTTCAATGCAAGCCAGTCACATGCAAATTGTTACAGCAGTGCTCTATCACTGTGCATGTGCAAATAATTCATAGAGAAAGTGCCAGTAGATGGAGCTCAAGAATATGTAGCTTAGTCCCTTGGTTTTGTAGGACCTGCAAATAGCTTCCTATGTATAGTATTTTACATCAGTTCTTAACACAAAATGAACAGAAATGGCTGAACATGGGGGAGACATGAGCATACGTTAAAAAACCAATATACTACACATGAAGTCACTACCTGATTATGATTGAAAAGACAGGGGATTTCCCTTTTCCTGCTTTGCAACAAATCATGTGCTCTTTAGCAATTAAAATTAAGTTTAAAATTATCTATTCTGTTAATTTACTGCACAAGTACTAAAGACACCACTCAGTCTGATTTTGTTTATTTGTATTGTGGTAGCTCTAGGAGGTTCCCCCCCACACCCATGATGGGCCCATGCCCCATGGTGCCAGGGCCTGTACAAACAGAACAAAAAAAAAAAAACTATCACTGCTCCAAAGAGCTTACAGTCTAAGGGCTTGTCTACACTTAAAACGCTGCAGAGGCATGGCTGGAGCACGTAAGTGAAGACACTACCCATGCCGATGGGAGAGTTCTCCCGTTAGTGTGGTTTAGGGAGAGTTTTTTCACAGCCCCAAGTGACATAGCTAGGCCGATCTAATCTTTAAGTGTGGACCAGGCCACAGTATAGGAAGCAACTCAGCCCACTGTTATCTTCTCCTTTTTTGTTGCCCGGAGCATATGAAGTCAGTTAAAATGCAAGACGTAATATTAGCTCTTTTCCGTGATGTGGTGTCAGTCAAAAGAAGTGGGATTTTAATAATACATTTCATGATTAATAGCTGATGTGCACACTGTTAATCTAAAACAGGCTTGATCTCAGCAGGGAGACCATGTGGGTCAAGTTCTGCCCCAAATTATACCCAATGCAACTTCATTGAAGTGAATGGACCAAATTTTGTCCTCATTTTGCCCTCAGTTACTCCATGCAGTATTCTGGGGATGAAAATTTGGTGTGTGCATTTATGGGGCTTGAAATTGGCACAGAATATGGGCCCCTACATGTCCAAGGGCAGAATTTGGGCTTTAAAAGTCAGCTAGCAGCAGTTTATAGTTTAAAGAATTTTTTTATTTTTTACTTTTTTCTTCTTAATATAAAATGAAAATAGCAAAAAACTTCATAAGAGCAAAAACATTTTTAAATCATCATCACAGCTACTTTGGTAATAGAGTGCTGAAGACTCAGTCAACATTGCACTGGAGTAATCTACAGACCACATTCTGTCTCCATTTAAAAGAGGTGTAAATCTGGAGTAATTCCATTGCTGGCAGGAGTTACTTTGTGTTTACACCAGCACAAATAAGATCAGAATCTAGCCCTACATGAGGTTCTTGCAGGCCAGGTGGTATTACATATTTTCAATATAATAGCATGCCTGAGGTTTTCACCTGGCTAGTCTGCTCTAGGGATTAGCAAACAGATGCATATTCACATTAGGATGATATTTGTATTCAGAGGTGCTATTATGTAAAGAAATACGCAGGAAAATCAGGAGTCAGAAAACACTTATCTTGGAAATAACATAAGTAAAATATGAAAGTTGATGGGCAGGGAAATGCAGTATCATAGGAACAGGTAGAGAGAAGAACTAGTATTCATTATTTTTCCTTTTTAAAATTATGGGTGCCTTGACACTTTAGGGAGATGGCATTAGGGACAAAAAGATGGAGGCAGCCCAGGGTGGCCATAACATAACAGCAACAGCAGCAGATGGGAATGGTTGGAAGATGGACAACAGCATATTGGCTGGTACACAATCAGAACGCAGCACGGAAAGCAGCAGCAGCACAACAGGCCTGCAGCCCCCCCAAAACTGCGTTCTTGGGTGTGTGGAGGGGCGTTTGCCTTTGTTCCATTTGCAGAAAAGATCAACAGAACAGCTACTGCCACTGAAGATGCCAAATGGTAAGTGGATGCAGGGTCTCTATGGTAGGGAGTAGAGTGTTGAATTGTGGTAATTTAACTACAAATTGGAAGTGTTTCAATGGAATTTTCAACCTATTTTGCTTTGAGTACTGGAGGTTCAAACCTGAAACTCCAAATAAATGCAATGGTATGACCCCATAAACCAAAACTGCCAAACAACTCATGCAAGCTGCCAGTTAAGAATCCTAAATCTAATAATACCATGATATCCCTGCTATGTATCACCTTGTTGCTGCTATGAACTTTAAAGGACTTACGTTTTCCCATTTAAAAAAATCACAGAGACTTCAGTAACTGCACACGATGGCTCTCCAAACATCCAAAGGACCAGATTTTTCAAAGTTCTTCATCTGAAATTGCACACACCATTGTGTGCACCAGTTAAATGCATCATTTGATTGCCCCATGACCTGATTTGCACACACATCAAAAAGAGGCATTTGTATTAGATGCCGAATTGCAAATGACTGAAATTTAGAAAAATTTGGTTGAAGTGTCCAAAAAACACAGCCAGAGAAATTCCAACTTGAACCGAGCATCCAAAAATGCTCAGAAGAGTATCACATTAACACTGCCTGTAGTGACTAGAACAGAAGGCAAGAATACACTAATTTAGAGAGACCTGAGCCTTGTAACGTAGTTCCAGCTGAGCCTAGTATTGTGTTCCAACTCTGCTGCCTGTGTCACTTTGCTGCTGCCAAATTTAAATTTAAAAGTGAAATGAAAAATCACATCTCTCTGCACCACAGCAGAACGATAGAAGTCGGCAGACTAACAGTCCTGGGTTCTGAGAGTCCATATGTAGTCAGAGAAGCAAACTGTGCTCCAGCTTTTGAATCCTAGCATCAGTGCGGATAGGTAAGAGTGCAAAGAAAGGTCCAGTGGCAGTACTTGCTGTAGACTCAGCAATGAACAATGAGCACCAATGTCCATACAAGTCTTTTCCATTATTCAGAGGGTTAAAAAAAAAGAAAAAGGCATTGGCAGAAAAGGTGTGTGTCTGGCACATGAGTATTATATAGAGGATTGCATTTCAACTAATGACGGGTTTATCTAACCACTCCCTCTCTTAATCCTCATGTCTGCCACCAGACAAGAGTTAACTTGGTAGCTATGCAGCAGGACATAACATAGGTTCATTAACACAGATTTGGGTCTCCCTGCCCCAAGCTCCATATTCTGTTCATTACTTTTTACCATGCTGTACTACATACAACAGACTGCTCCTGTGCTGTGCAGGAGCAAGCCTCAAGCATCAAACACTCACAAATTCAAATTTAAGTTCCACTAGCAACAGCCAAACGAGGAGCATAAGAGTGGCACTGCTACCATCAATGGCTGCAATACTGTATTTACACTCAGAATCCTCTCGAATGTAATCTGATGGCCCTTGCTAATCTGGCACTAAAGCTGGTCAGAACATTTTTGATTAAATGAAATTTGAAGCCAAAACTTTTCATACAGACTTTTTTTTTTTTTTTTTTTTTAAATAGAAGATTGTCAAGATGTTTTTAGGGTCCAGGATGAGGGAAGGGCAAAAGAAGAGAGAGTGACACAAATGTCTGAGATATGGGAGACTGGGGATCAGGTCCCGGCTCTGCCTGAATGAGAATCGTCTGGGAGGAAAGCCTCATTGCTTTGACTCAACCATAGCAGGGAACTAAGCCAGGGTCTCCCTTGTCCCAGGAGAGTGCCCTAACCATGAGGCCTAGCTACTGATATTTTGACCCCTCTTCCCAAATGGAAAGCCTCAGATTTTAGATTCAAAAGTGGACATTTCATTTTTTTTCTTGAAAACATTCAATAGGTTTTGTTTTCATTCCAGCGTGAAACCAAAATCATGAAGCTTCAAAAGTTGCTGCCAAACTGAATGGTCTTCCTTTAAGTGCACTATAGCCTGCACTAGAGCCACTAGCCGCCGCAGATACTAAGAGCCTGGTTCTCTCACTCAGCCTCCTTCCCTCTCCTGGGCTGAAATACAAGTTTATGAAGAAATTAGGCCAAATCCTGCTGGTGCAGTATCAATTGCTTCATACCGTGGCTCAAAATACAGAGCATTATTAATGAAATGCTAACTTCTCCTCCAGGAATAAATGTACACAGATGCTTTAAAAGTAGACGTCTGGGATAAAAAAAAAAAACAGCCTTAAATACATTTAACACTACAGTGATTGGGTTTTTAAATTGCTTAAAAAGACAAATGGTAACTGCAATTGTCCCTCAAAGCATTTTGACAATGAACCATCATAAATCAAGTTACATATACCCAGAGCTCCTGTTTCAAGTGGCATTGTTTTAACATTTACCGTAATACTCATCTGAATGACAGGAGCAACTGGCCAGAACAACAATGTGGAGTTGAACAGCCCTTTACTTCATCAACCTCTGACATATTACAGCTGCTCCTTCTACCAACAGTTGTTTTTGTTTTTTGGTATTTCTCTCAAATTCTGTAATGGTCAGTCATACTAGGCAATATATTACACTACACCTGCTTCAAAGAACATGCTTATCTAAACAGATCTATAATCATAAAATCTTAAATACTCATTTTACTAGATGTGTAACTACTCCATATTTATATATAAAAATCCAGGTTTGGTAGAGTTGTTTGTAATGCATATGGTATGGAAGGCTGAAATAGTGTGGAGACGATAGGCAGTACCAGTCAAAACACCAGACTGCAATAAAGAAACTTCATGTTTATATTTTGAAATTGTCCTGGTTTGCTTTAAAATTTAATAGCCCTAAAGTATTTAGGGGAAAAAATTCTGGTCCTCCTGAAATCAACAGCAAAACTCCCTGGTCCTCAATGGGCCAGGATTTTGCCCATAATCAGAAGAGATTATTAATAATCATGGCATTAGTATAGGACTAATATTCTAAATTAAAGAGATTAAAGAAAAAAAGTTAGATAATTAAGCCTCTCTGCCCCTGAAATGTTTCTAAAATCTGTCTGGAAAATGAAATAAGAGATGGGCTCTCTTATACATACTGATCTACATACAAGACCTCTGTGTTTTGTGGCCCTTGCATGCTTCCCTGATAAGCAGATACCATAAAATTTAAAAAAAAAAATTGACATTTAAGTGGACAATACCATGACAATCCTTTACAGAGCTTGTTGGGCAGGCTTTAAATTAAAAAGGAAGTGGGGAGGAGGATAGTATTTGTTTACTATTTAAATATTCTGGAGTGTACTTTAAGTACACAAAGCACTGCAAGGAAAAAGAAGATTTCCTGAAAAAAAGATTAACACCACACAGATTATTTATGTACTAAAATGTACATTCATAAATTCAAAGAGCATGGAAAACAAACGAGGGGAACTTGGATTTTTTGAGTACTACATACTAGTGCTTACCTCTGCAAGTAGCTCCACTGACTTCAATGGGAGTTGTGGGTCTCAGCACCTCTGAAAATTGTTACTTGTTTAGATTTCTAAATATAAAAGCTGTAGATGCCTAACTTTAGGCATCTACAATTCCACATGGTCTCTCCTATGAGGGGCTAAAGATGCTTATTGGCTTACAGGAGGGGCTCAATAACTTGCGGATCAAGACTCAATTTAGGATTTGTATGATTGCCTGACAATTCAGGCAAGCAGTCACAAAAAAGGTGACCTTGGATTGTAGGGAAGCCCTCATCCTTGTGACATAAGGAATTCACAGGGACAGCATAGAGTAATAGAATCATAAAAATGCAGGACTGGAAGGGACCGCCATAGGTCAGCTAGTCCAGTCCTCTGCACTGAGGCAGGACTAAAAATTATCTAAATCATCCCTGACAGGTGTTTGTCTAGCCTGTTCTTAAACTCCAACAACACAGATTCCACAACCTCCCTAGGTAATTTGTTCTAGGGCTTAACCACCCTTACAGTAAAGAAGTTTTTCCTAATGTCTAACCTAAATCTTCCTTGCTGTAATTTAAGACCATTACTTCTTGTCCTTAACACTATCCTTTTTATAGCAACTTTTTATGTCCCCTCTCAGTCATCTCTTCTCCAGACTAAACTAATCCAATGTTTTTCAATCTTTCCTCATAGGTTATGTTTTCTAGACCTTCAGTCATTTTTTGTTCTCTTCTCTGGGCTTTCTCCAATCTGTCCACATCTTTCCCAAATTGCAATATCTGGAAGTGGACACAGTACTCCGGCTGAGGCCTTATCAGTGCTGAGTAAAGTGGAAGAATTATATCTATAAACCACTTTTCTAAGGTGACAAACTTGCACCATAAGAGACTAATAAGTATGTAGCCACTTCAGGACATAGTCTGAAAGGCTTGTAATGTGTCTCAAAAGCCTCAGGAATATTAATAATAATTAACTGTGTTAAAACCTGCCCCCAAGCCATCTTGTGTTTAAACCTTTGTTAAATCAGCCTTAGTTCTGTGATACATTCTAAAGCCAGATTAAAATTTCACCATCAATGAACTTTCGCTAATAACTGCAGCTACCCCATCACAACCTTTTTTAGGACCCTCACTGACTCAAGTAGATCTGAACTGAGGCAGAGATTTGACAATAATTAAGGCTACTTACTCAAAGGTTTTGTAATCTTTGATAAGGAAAAAAATCTTTCAGATACTGTAGTGGCATGTTAAAAAAGAAAGTTTTCCCTAGTCCTGTTGCAGAAGTCAGTACTCATCACAGATCTAAACTATATACTGACCAGCAAAATTCTGAGAAACGTAAACATATGAAAGATGGACTGAAGGACATAGTGCAAGTAGTACAGTATTTAAGACTCAAATTATACTGCCGCTGGATCAGAAGACAACAGAAAGGGCAGTAGCAACACACATTGCTCACTATCTTCTGTCCCTTCTACACTCCAGGGTGTGGCTAGAACCACAAGTATTTTTCATTATCCCATTTTTACCCACTCCCGGCCCTGCTGTAACTCTCCTCTTGCAATAAGGGCATTTCTCCAGAACCCATGAACTCAGAGTTTTGTGTTCAGCTCATGGAGAGAGAGCCCAAGAACTGCTGAACAAGTGGCCTCCAGTGCTGCAATCTCATGGACGTGAAAATATTGTCAGTGGTCTAAGTGACAACACATGGCCCTCTTCACTTACTTAGAACCAGTGACTTCTGAACCGGCACAAGGTACAAAGGGTAGAATTCCCAAAGCCACTTAGGCACTTGAGACCCAGTTTTAGGCTCCATTGAGATTCACCAAACTGTGTAGGTGCCTAAACTAACTCAGTCTAAATCTTCAGGGGAAAGTTTCCCTAGAGTGCCTAAACTTCTGCCTCTGGGCACATACACTACTGCCTCACTGTAGATGTCTGGATGCCTGTCCCCTACCTAAGCCCCACAGCGATCCGCAAACCAGAAGGAGATAGGCATTTGCCCCTTATCTTGCGTGCAGGGCCCAATCCAGTAGCTGTGCTTAGAGGCTACCTACCAGATCTGGTCCTATTCAAAATCTGGTTGATGGAGATGGTGGTGATGCTCACCTGGTAACTGTTAGCAAACTGTTTAGAGTGTTCACTGAATGTAGGAGACCAAGGTTCAATTCCCCTCTCTGCCTGAGGGACAGAAAGAATTTGAATAGGGATCTGCCACCTCTCAGGAGAGTGCTCCAATTAATCAGCTATGGGATATTCTGATGTGGGGCTCTCTAACAAATGAGCTAAATGTTATAAAGTGAGCACCACCGCCATCACTGTCTCCTCTTCCAGCCAGTGTGTTTGGAGTGAGGCAGTTGCCTATTTCACTCTCACAAGAAAAGTCTTCACTACCTAAGCTGCCTGACTCCAGGAAAGGGGTTCATGGCTGTGGATTGCACAGAGATAGACACTTGTCTCCGAGAGGGGTCCAGGGCTTAGAACAACCCCTTTTGCCAGCATTGCCATTGGTTAGCTTAGTTGGCTCCTCGCCTAGTGTGTTGACTTTTGTGGATCGCAGCCTAAGGTGCCTCTCTCTCCATTCATTGTACAGGGAGCCTAGGCACCTAACTCAGGCTTTGTGAATTGCAGCCATGTTCCTGTGATGACCTTAGGCATTGTGATACTTACATCTAAGTCCCTTTTTAAATCTAGCTCAGAGTCTCTACGTAGCATGATTCGCAGTGGAAATCAGAGTAGAAATGAAGAGACTTAAAATCTGCATATTCTAAATATTTTTCCTTTAATGTTTTTTTAAACTATAATTAGCTTAAATTTTGAAATGAAAAGTTGTTTTAAACAAGACAAACTTGAATTTTTCATTTTAAAATGGTCAGAATGAATTGTTCCAACAATTTCAAAATGTCTCTAGTCAAAATATTCATTGAAACCACCCTTTCCCATAAAATGTTTTGGTTTTGACAAACTGACATTTTTCCTGGAGAAAATGGTTAGCTGATAAATTCTCAACCACTCTATTATTAAGGCAATATCTTTCTATGTCACTTGCAGAACACCACTAGAAGTGAAGTTACTTTTCTCAGAGAATATAATTGCTGTTGATTTTGGGAAAAATACGGAATCCTCCTGGGAAAGCAAATATGTAACAAAAGAAAAAATTGGGAGAAGAGGAGAGCTCTTCATGACTATAGTTTGTAATAATTGGCAGTGTCTGGTGCCACAACATCTAGAATTAGAGAGACAGTAGTATAAATCTGAAGTTTGACCTTGATTCCTTTATCTTTTTCATGATATTGGGAAGACATTATATCTCGGAGATGATTTTTGGTAGGAGACAATAAAGAACCAATGATTTATGATAGAATACATACAACAAATTCCATCCTTGGATCTCTATACCCAATTGCCTTGATTCCCATGAAAATTGTACAAGTGCATGAGAGGGCAAAACTTGGCCAAAGTACATTAGTTAAAGGAGATAGTCAGTCCTATAAACCAGAGATCTTATTCTGAAACCCTTACTCAATCAAAATTCCAGCCGAAGACCTAAGGAGTTTTATCAGATTGAGTACTGAAAGAAACTCTAGGTTTGTTAAACTAGGAATTTACCTACAGAATGGGACCTCATAAGTCAACTATTTATTCATAAGTATCACTAGTAACTATTAGAATGGCAGTTTGTAAATCTGAATATGTGACTGGAAAAAAAAAAAAAAAGCTTTTAACAAACATTTAAGCTCTTTTCTGAAAGACATTGGACCCGGCTATGTGGAATAATCTACGTCTGCACAAAAGCAATAGGATAGAGACATTCAGAGTGGTTAGGAAAATTTGAATGGTTATACTCCACCAGATCTACAAAAGAGAACTAAGAGATGAAGAAAGAAGCAGCCACAAATAAGTCAAAAGCATATGAAGCAGAGGGAAAAGTAACAGCAGGAACAAGACTGGAAAACCATGCAGAATGATAAGGTAGCCATTTTAGTGATTTTTTAGAATACCTGTGTGACAGCAGAAGCCATTGAAATTGATGCAAAATAATTATTAATAAACATTGTTCAATTTATGTTTTGGAAACATTTTGAGCCTAACTTTACATTCAATAATTTTTAAGAAGTGCACATAAAATATATAATCTTGGACAATATATTTATAGATTGTTTGTTCACATTATCGATGGCTGTTGTGTTTCATAAAATAAAATGATAAAAGAACCCCCCCCCAGTCCAGCTTCCTTCTTGTCAACAAGAACTAGTCATCCCTTTTTCCACCCTTGAGCTATAACTAACTGATAAGGGAACAGATGCTAGCCATAGAAGTCTTATGTCTTCATTTTTTTTTTTTTTTTTTATTTAAACACAGCTATAGCTATTCTGTGAAACTTACACCTTGTTTATGAAGGAAAATGCTTGAGCCCCAATCCTGCAATGAGAGCTATGGAAGGGACCTCAGCACCTGTGTGGAGCGCCACTGACAACAATAAGGTTCCATGTAGAGACACGGTTATGGCCTGCACACAGCTCTTTGCGTGATCCAGGCTTTAGTGTGTTCACTGGTAGAGGGGGCACCTCAATATTGATGCAAAAAAAATTAACAACACTGCCATACCATGCCTTTACTGGATTACAAGAGAGACCTACAATTATTTTTATACCCATAATGCTTGGAGTAGATAAATCGCACATCCTTATTGTGTTAATTACATATTAAATAAACTGTCAGGTTAATTTAAGGACACGTCAAGGAAATCTGCTCTCTCTCAACTAGCAACAGACTTCCCAGGAGGTAACTCCCTAGGCCATAAGACATCAAATTATGATTATAAAGGCTCTGAGATTCAATTTATAACTCTTACTTTGCTTTAACTTTCTATACCATTTTCTTTTAAGCTATGTTTTGACAATGTATAAAGTACTCATTACTGTGATTTGTATCAAACATTAAGAGAAGTCTTTAATTGCAAATTGCAAATATATTGCAAAAGGCAGGTTACAAATCCAAGGACCATTTTGGTCAAAAGGCAAACTGACATAGAAGGTTCTTAATCAAAGCACTGGGCACATCTCCTGTATTAAATGCCAGTTAGTAGAGATATGATCTTATCTAGAAGTAAAAATATCTTTGTAAGATATTTATGTTTTAGAAAGAGTCATGACTTTAAAAACATAAAGATGTTCTGTTTAGGAGCAGAGAGTACTGTTTTGTTAGTGTTGTAAAACTAAACTATAAAAGTGGGTGTTCCTTTACCCTCCTTTTTCAAGAAAAAAACCTCTCCTTTAAACCTACTCAAAAAGGTACTAAAGAATTTTTCTTACTGTGCTTATACAATTTAATTTCAGTAAAACCTTCAAACCTCAAGAAAAACATTGATGTTGGGATAGATTTTTACAGAAGACATTGATTACTTCTAGCTTAACTCATGTTGCCTTTCAATTGTTTGTTTATTCCTTAAGTGATTGAAGATTACACCAATTTCTCTGGAGATGGATATTTGCAAATATTTATCTAAATACTAAGCTTCTAATGTAATAACTTTCTAATATCATTGCTGTGTAAATGGCAAGATGCTTCATGTAGCAGCATGGAGTCCAATGACCTTGCTGTGTCTTGTTACTAATACAAAGAGGCATTTAAATATAGAATTAGATATCTGCCAATACTTAGGCATGTTCCTTACCGAACTCATAGCAAAACTACAGAGCAATTAGACACCCGTGGCTGGCCTGTGCCGGCTGACTCAGACTCTCAGTGCTCAGGTTATGGGACAGTTTAACCGTGGTGTAGATGTTTGGGCTTGGGCTGCAGCAGCCTGGGTCTGTCCCACTTAGCAGGGTCCTAGAGCCTGGGCTCCAGCCCGAGCCTAAACGACTACATCGCAGCTAAACAGCCTCTTAGCCCAAGGTCCACGAGCTCAAGTCAGCTGGCATGGGTCAGCCATAGGTTTTTAAATGGCAGAATACACATACCCAGGAAGACAAGAGCCACCTCTTCCAAGACAGTTCAGAGACAGTGACTTCTCAGATGGCTACTTAAATAGACCATCTTTAAGAATTTTTAGTTCTGAAAACATATCTGACATAAGGATTTTAGACTTATTTGAAGCAGAACTTCAATTTGCAAAGAAAATCCTGATTAAGATAAAGGGGTATCTTAGGAAATGCTTAAGAAAAAGGTAACACAATGAATAAAGATCATTAGACTACACACTCAAAAGATGAAGATGTTACTAAGACCAACCAACCAAAAGTATAAAGCCAATGAAAGGATGGCAGTAGCTAATTTTTTAATACAGCCAGCCCTGAAAGAGATTCATCTCCTATCCTCAGTGAAATTAAAAGGAACAAAGGAGCATAAAGTCTCTCTGAATTGAACACTTGTATAAATCTGCAACAGCAACATTTATTTTAGTAGCATTACACTGACATAATGAGATCTGAATCTGCTCCAGGTGTGATTGTTATAAAGCAGAGAGATACAGGGTAACATTTTAAAGAATGCCCAAGAGCCAGATTTTCCAAGGTATTTAAGCCTAATCTGTTTAGGTGCTTCTGAAAAGCTTATTAGGCACCTACATACCTTTGAAAATTTGGTCCTAAACCTAAAATCCCATTTCCTTTCAATGGGATGTAAGAACCAAAATTGCTTAAATCAGTTAGAAAGTGGGACTCTGGCACCTACGTCACTTAGAACGTAGGAATGTGGAAGCAGTCAACCCACAGGACTTCACAGAAAGATTAAGTTAAGCTTTTTAATTGCAATAAAACTTATTGGTAAAGGTGGACGTGTCAAAAAAAGGCAAAGTAAAGAAAATAGAAAAATCAGACGTGGAGAATGAAGGAAGATTCTGAGTTAAGAGCTCCATCCTGCAGGCTCTCCATGTATGAGTGCTCATTCAAAATCACTGGGAGTTGCGTACAGAGGGTTTGCAGTATTACCCCTAAAAGGAGATAAGTTCAAGAAACAAGGAATTCACTGAAGAAGTCAGTTTGTTCTTCTGGGAGCTGAGCAGGATAATGACAGAGAAGGTAAACTAAGAATTTGCCTCCATAGTCACAACAGAGTTAACAGTTTGTGAGCACTAGCATATAGAGAAAACAGGGTCTCCCAAGGAAAGAAAGAAAACATGGATTACACCAGAAGAGATAGAAAATCAGCTAAAAAACTAATTTCAACAACGTAGCCTCAATTTCTAAAGGATCTAGCCAAACACTGTTAAATACAAAGTTTTACAAATATCTCCTTGGAAGGAAGATCTTCCCACAAAGAAGTCAATGGGGCACAGAAAGCCTCATGTGAAATTCATGTTTAAGAAGGTAACTAAAAAGAAGAAAAATATTCTGACCTAAAGACAAGACTTCAGCAGTGGGAAAGCACTAATTAGGGACAGCCAAGTGCAGCAGCTAGAGAAGAACCAGGTGATGAATATCCAGCATGGATTCTGAAGAGATATTGTAGCTACCTAATATGGACATAATATTTTTATAAAGGCTTTCTAGTGGCTTTTACAATAGCATCACACAATCTAAATAACAAAAGTCAAAGTATGGTACGGAGAATGAGCTACTTGAATGGCTGAAGAACTAGCTTGGATAGGGAGGGCGGAGTAAACTTAGGAGTGGAAGCATTTCAGTCAAGGAAAGTTGACTGCTTGAATAATACAAGTACTGGTACTTGGGACTGAGTATATTCACTTTATAAAATCAATGATCATCTGGCAGGCAGAATATGAATGAGGCTACAGATGAAAAGAAGAGTATCTTTATCAGTTACCTGAAAAACTACAAGATGGATGCAGATCAAAAACATTCCTGCACAGTGCCAAAAAGTAAATAAAATAAATATACAGCAGAGGAAATTATTTTAACCATTCAAAAGGGTGCCTAGAAAGGCCAAGTTTGATTTATTGTTTTCAGATAGGGTCAGAACAAAGGCCCCCGTTGTGCTGCTAACTGCCACATGCATGCAACTCCCTTTGAAGTCAATAATAGCTGTGTGTGTACAGCAATTGCAGTTCAGTCTCAGTTCAGGATTCTTGGTCTCAGCTTCCAAGAATTATCCTCAACTGGACTGGTCAAAGAAAAGAAACCCATGTCAAACAAAAATAAGACTTTAATCCTGACCTAACAAATAACCTTTTTATACATAAAAGCGATTTAGTCCTTGCTTCCTCTTTCCTCTCACAGACTACTCCACTCAATTCCATTCTTCAATGGGAATTTTGTTCACCTAAAAAGGGTCTAGATTGGGCCTATGCCATGTTCTGGAAAGAAATGTGTTAGTTCTGCATTGTGGAATATAATCTGTTACAGATCAGGCTAAGCATACCCAGCATGTTTTTTGTTTTTGTTTTTTTTTTAAACAAAGAAGGCATCTGGTTGGAGAAAAGCCATTCTCCTAAATGTGAAGAATGAGTGACAAAGTATAAATCTTTCTTCTTCAAATACAAGTGACCTGCATTTCAAAAGGACAGCAGAAACATACCTAAAGAGAGCTTTTGGTAATGATCGGTTTGTTTTCAAGGGGAAGATAGCAGGCATTCATCAGAAACGCTGCATAAACAAATGCTTTTGTTGCTTATTTCTGGTTAAGGATGTCTACATAGAGTAATTCCACATTTAGCATACCCTGCATCACTTGATGATGGAAGTGGATAAACATGACAAATAGCTGGTACTGTATACAGTGGAATACAAAATTCCCTATTGAACTGCCTTACTGGGGAGTAATAAGTTGATTAGTAAATATTTCTAAAAATATGGGGTTCCTCTCATCTATCAGCCTGACATGTTACTTGTCAAGCTTAATGGATGCAGGAAGACAATCAAAAAGATTCCTAAACAAAAGCCACACAAGAAGGTGAGAACCTGGCCTTGTATTTAAGCATGCTTTCGCACAAGAAGAACTAGTAATTAAACTCAAATAAAATAAGATCACTATTTGAAACACCCACACAATTAGTATATTTGGAGCCCCCATTATGAATTATTTATGTTGTGGTAGTGCTTAGAGGCCCCAGTCAGGGACTATGGACTTGCTACGTTAAGCGTCGTATACACACAAAGAAGAAAGACTCTTTGGAAGACCCTTACATTCCTTTCCTGCATAAAAGCACTCTGAACAAATTAGTCACAGTGCTCCTTGGGAATCAAAAAGGCAGATGTTAAGATAACCTCAAAATCAAGTAGACCAGGTGGGGACCAGAGCCAAAACACAAAACAAAGTTGCAGGGTGAGAGAGGAATCTTTGGAAAATCCTGCCATTCATGCAGCAGGACTTTGCCTTTGTGCTGCCGCTGGCCACCAAGCCACTGACTGTTCTGTGACTCCACTGAGGAGAATCACCATGGGCATTGCATTAATGAATGCCGCTCTGAGCAGAATTAACTACTCCTAGGTTTTTGCATGCAGTTCAATTCATGCTGCTTAGTGTAGCTTCTCCCCAACTTTTCAGTCCCATTTTATTTCCCCCCTTCTCATTCACTGCACGGATGTTTAGCAGAGGGAATGACGAATAGGACTACGCAGATCCTGTGAGGGGGTGGAACACGTTCTTATATCATCACCTTTTTCTAGCCCAGAGCAGCAGCTTTTCCCCACGGTTTGGTCTCCTCTGCACCCCATACAGTATAGGGAATATAGATTACTGGCCTTGGAGATTAGCAAATCTAAAACAGAAAATTACAGACTGTTGCAGAACAGCAAGTCAGATAGAACACAATAGCAGCGACCAGGGAAACAGCCATATCAACTTTAGCCCATAAAATTATTTTGTGAGTCAGGTGGTCTGGCAGAAGTCATTCACAAAATGGAAAACTTTAGGAAACTTTAGGCTGGATGGTCAAAGAGCCTAAAGGCAGTTAGGAACTCAACTTCTAGTATACATAAATAGAAGTAAAAAGAAAATCCCAGCCTTGGACTTTACACAGAAGTAGACAGATTTGTGGCACCTATAACAGAGATTGAGGAAAGTGAGTCTTCTCCACAGAACTTCAGCTTTGAGAAACTTTTACTTCTAGAAAAGAACACATTGTATTACACGTACAACAGATACAATCCACTCTTCAGTATATTGGAATCTTGGAGAAGAAAGAAAGAAAGAGGCACAATAGGAACTGCTCATTAAAAGAGTGAGAGAGAAGTCCTTTGCACACATTTTGGGAATAGAAAAGGTGCATAGAAGCTTGAGGATGTAAAACAAAACCAGTGGGATAGCTGGTCTGTGACTGCTAGAAGCAAATATCTCCAATGGCTGGTGATGGGACACTAGATGGGGAAGGCTCGGAGTTACTATAGAGAATGTTTTCCCAGGTATCCGGCTCGTGGGTCTTGCCCACTTGCTCAGGGTATAACTGACTGCCATATTTGGGGTCAGGAAGGAATTTTCCCTGGGTCAGACTGACAGACTCTGGGCAGGGAGGGGGTCACCTTCCTCTGCAGCCTGGGGCACGGTTCACTTGCAGGTTTCAACAAGTGTAAATGGTGAATTCTCTGTAACTTGAAGTCTTTAAATCATAATTTGAGGACTTCAGTAACTCAGTCAGAGGTTATGGGTCTATTACAGGAGTGGGTGTGGGAGGTTCTGTGGCCCTCCATCATGCAGGAGGTCAGACTAGATGATCATGATGGCCCGTTCTGGCCTTAAATTCTAGGAGTCTATCCAAAAAATGATAAGATTCCAAGAGAAGGAGACCATATTAAGAAATGCAGGAAAGCATGGAGATGTCACTTAAAAAAAAAAGGCCTTTCCTTCTGTGAACTATGAAACCAGCTAGAAGAGTTTTAAGTTGTAATAAATGGCTTCAAAAAAAGGATGGGGCACAATGTGCCCCATTATTTTCTATCAAACTTCAAATTTACCACAACTCCACATACACATTCTTCCAAATGACAGAGAACCACAGGGATAAGGTGGGTAGAATTTTGTCCTAGGACCGCAGAGATGTTAGTGAGCTCCTAACACATTTTAATAGACCACTCAAGGTGAACTGCTTATGGTAAAATAAATCTGTTCCAGCTTGTATTTAGCTGTGACACTGAGGACTTTTCCCAGACCCTAAGAAGAGCTCTGTGTAACTCAAAAGCTTGTCTCTCACACCAATAAGAAGCTGGTCCAATAAAAGGTATTATTTCACCCATCTTGTCTCTCTAATATCCTGGGACCAACGTGGCTACAACACTGCAAACACAAAACCACAGGAGCACTTAACCTTGCTGGATAATGGACCTGAAGATCAGAAGAGAATAAGAAAAAAGGGAAGGATCCTTATAATCTGCAACACTGATGTCCAATCTTTTCAATTTAAGGAATGAGCATATTGTCAAGGGGCCATAACCAGTACTTTGTTAGAAGCACAGGGCTTGTCTTCATGTACAACGCTACTAGGGTGACCAAATGTCCCAATTTTATAGGGAGAGTCCTGATATCTGGATCTTTTTCTTATATAGGGTACTATTACCTGCACCCCCTGTCCTGATTTTTCACACTTGTGATCTGGTCACCCTAAACCACTACAGCTGTGCTGCTGTAGTGAAGACATTACAATGCTGACAGGAGATCTTCTCCTATTGGTGTATTAATCCACCTCCCCAAGAGATGGCAGCTATATTGATAGGAGAAGCTCTCTTGTCAATATAGTGCTGTCTATGCGGGTATTAGGTCAATTTAAGTAGGCCCCTCATGGGTGTGGATTTTTTTTCAGTGGTTACCAGCAGAAAACTGAAATAGTTAAATTAATCCAGTGCCTTGCACAATATATCCTCAAACATTGAAAGCCTTCCTGTTAAAGCTTCTCTCCAAAGTGTTTAAATCACTGAATGAAATAATATTCAATTTCCTTTGGCAGGGGGAAAAAGCCACACATTGCAATCAAAACACTAAGAAAATCCTGGCATGAGTCTGATTTATGTGTTTTCCATCTTGTTTTCCATCTGTGCATTATCACAAAACTGAACAATGCCCGTATCAGTAGCTCTTTAAGCCAGCGTGATATTTAATCAGAAAGGCTCTGATGTCACCCTTTTGTTATCTTTCCTGGTTTGCTTATAGGTAGATGATTATTAGTTTATCTAGGTATAACAGTTAAATATTAGATGAACAGTGATACAAAAATGGCCCCATTACCACACATATCATGAAAGATCCATTCACATGGTTGTATAGGAGTACTGAAAAAATTGGGAGAAAAAAATAATAAAAATGATTCATGTATAGCTGGCAAGACATCTCAGGTGTGATTTTTTTTTTTTTTTGCAGATTCATAAATTGTCACCTTTGACAACCCTTTTCCTAAATGTTATGATCTCCTCTCACATTTTCTTTCCAGAAGTTCACTGTTCAAAAAATTTATTTAAAGCAATATTTGTTCTCACTCAATATGCCTGTACACAGTGAGCACCTGCAACAAGTATCTTAACAGCTTATGTTTCACCTTCTAACTCTATGAGTGTCCAGGAGTCAGAAATGAGCAGCACTCTTTTGACTAGAAATAGGTCTGAAAGTTTGCTTCATGTCCCATCTACTGAGTGGATTAATCCAAAATAAGACACCCTGAGCACTTAGATGCCAAGCAGACTTTAGGAAGACTACAGTGATTGCTGAGAGCCTTACTGCCTCCCTGCCATGTTTATACATACCTTAGAATGGACACTTTAAAATATTTCAGAATTACAGCTGAAACTCAAAATGTACATTGATCTGAAAGGAGCATATATAATGAGAAGGAGCATTCAACTGAACCCACTAAGTCACCTAAATCAAACCTAAAATCTTCGAGATGACAGCATATCAAGACCAACACATCAGTAGCCCTAGTCAGGAATGAGAGAATGATGAGTTATAAATCATGTCTGCACCCAAAGCAAAAAGTGTCCATCAGATGTGTTATATACCATTCTTAAGGAGAAAATTACCTGGTCTAGAAGGCAAAGAATGGCAATACTGTGTTGGGGAGGTGGGAAGGGATGGAAACAATATTGAATTAAGTCAAGTAGATCATCTCTCAATTTTTGAGGTGGAAGTTCCAGTTTCTTTAGAGACATGTGTGCATGTATTCCAAGTAAGGAAGTAGAGAGGTATTTTGACATCCAAGGTGTATTTTGTTTTCTTGATTACACTGTTTTTGTCCTGCTGTTGATTTCCTGTGTCAGCTATTGCACCTGTATCATTTTGTAAAAACTGAAAAAATTCTAAAGCAAATAAAATGAAAAGCACATATACACACTGTAGAATCTAAGCTTTCATGCTGTGGGTCATAATACAACATTTCCTTCTGTACCATGTTTTCCATGTGAAAGATATATCATAGACAGGAATTCTACAGTCACAATCACTTGAACTGTAACATGCCTGAACAATACCTGACAAAAGTTTTCTGGATCAGATCATCCCATCATATGAACTCTAATCTAAAAACTTTTCTCTCTCTGCAAAGTGTTTTGTAATTAACAACAACTCTCTATACAACACACATTTTCTGGCAATCTAATCTCTAAACTAATGAACTTTACATTACATTCTTAATTGCAGACACTGAGAAGCAAATTTAGGCAAATCAAAAGAAAAATGCAAAGAATGGGCCAAATTAATTTCTGGTATAACGCCATTTGGACAAATTCTGCTCTCATTTCCATGATGTATACAGAAGCAACTTCATTTACTTCAGTGGACTTACTCTGAATTTAACCAGGATAACAGAGCAGAATTTGGTCCACTTGATTGCAGAAGAGTTACATCAGCAATAAATTTGGCTCAATGTATTTTCAGCTGCAAGAAATTTGTAAAAGTGTGAATCTGAAAACGTTTCAGTTGGATTTCTGAGATGTCCCCAAAGATTTTTAGCAATTAGCTGGCTAAGTCTTGTTAGACAGTGCTTCACAGATGCAGCTGTCCAATCTGACAGTCCCATCCAAGTATCAGGATAATACCCTACAGAGCGCTGCCTCTATATATTTTTAACCACTCGCTTTAATAAGGGGAAAGTAGCTTTCCCCTTACAATAGCTTTACTTTAGTAAAGTAGCTTTACTTACAATAACGCCCCAAAAGTGGGGAAGAGGAGGGGGGGGGAGTGAAGGATAGAATTTTGCACAAACTATTTAGAAAGCAGTGATATGAATTACAATAAAGTTAAAAAAAATTTAAGAGTATGTTAAAGGTGAATTGGAAAGCTTCTGTTGTCTAGGTAATTAACAACAGTGCATACAGGAATTATAATATAATTTACATTTAAAAAATTATTTGCAAAGCCATTCACTTACCAGTTCAGACCCAATTGGTTATTGCTATTCTTATTTGTTATAAACACCAACATTGTGCTTGGTATCTGTTGCAGCCATAGTAGTAGACCAGAAACAGGACTGTCTGAAAACTAGAAAGGCAAGGTCCTGTGCCTTACAACTAATTATACACAGCTTGTACTGTCTGATATCACCACATAGTGTCTCCCTAAGTCCTGGCCTGGAGTGATCCATGGAAGGGAATGGACTACATTACAGAGCTACAGGAATTACAGGAAACATACAGGTAGGAGGGGGACATCATCCCTGCCCGAAGCATTTTACAATCTAAATGGTAGGTGGATAGTCATGCCTGCTGTGACCCTACCATCTGTTCAGGATGGTTATGTTGTCATTAGAGGTTAAAGGTCAAAATAGGAATCCTGAACTCAGAACTTGGCAGGTAAATAAGGAGTGACATCTATCGTGTGTTAAAATAAAGCCAGACACTGTAAAGGCCAGAAGGGACCAACAGATCATCTAGTCAGACTTACCGTATAGCACAGGCCACCACCAGCACCCACACACTAAACCCAGCAACCCAAATTAAACCAAGTATTGCAGCCCATGGTAGAATAACCTGTTATAGAGGATAGAAGGGACCAATTTGCACCAAGGCCCCAGCAATGACAACGAATGGATTTAAAAAAGATATACCCAGATATTCCCAGCAAGTGACCCACACTCCATCATGCTGCAGAAACCGGCAAAAAATCCCCCAAGGTCCCTGCCAATCTGACCTGGGGAAAATTCCCTCCCAACTCCACATATGATGATCAATTAGACCCCGAGAATGTGCATGAGAAGCAGCCAAGCACTTGAGAGACAGAGAATGCTTGGTGCCCTCTCAGACCACTGGTTCACCTTGTCCAGTGTCCCATCTCCAGCAGTATTGACCTCTGATGCCTCAAAAGGAGGAGACAAAACCCACACAGAATTCCAAAATACATTGTGGGGAAGGGGGAAAACCCGCTGAAGCACAAACTTGTAGGAACGTAAACCAGAAGGGATCCTCAGAAGTGCAGAGTCCGGGCTCTTCCCATCATATGCAGTCCTGTCATACAATCCCATCTCAGAAATTTGCCAAACTCTCTTAAAATTAAGTTGTTTGTCGTCCCCCCCACACCAACTCCTATTGGAAGGCTGTTCCAGAGCTCTCTCCTCTGATGAGAAACTTTCTAGTTTCCAGCCTGAATTTGTTCATGGCCAGTTTATACCTATTTCTTCTTGTGCCAACATTGTCCTTTCACTAAAATAGTTCTTCTCCCTTCATGAGATTTTACAGAGAGCAATCATATCCCTCTTAGCCTTTTTTTTTTAAAAGCTAGATTAAGTAAGCCAAGCTTTTCCGGTCTCCTCCCATTCTCCTGATCATCCAAGTAGGTCTTCTGTGCACCTGTTCCAGTTTGAATACATCTCTTTTGAACAGGGGGTGACCAAAATTGTGCCCAGTATTCCAGATGAGGAGTTACTAGTGCCTTGTACAGTGACATTAATATTTCTGGATCTCAGATTGGAAATGCCCAATCTGACGCGATCCTAGGATTGCGTTTGTGATCTCTGCAGCTGCATCGCATAGGTGGCTCATGGGCATCCTGTGGTTGATCAACACACGCAGGTCACTCTCCTCTTCTGTCGCATCCAAACGATGAACCCCTAATTGTAGCACAAATTCTTATTATTAGATCCTAAGTGCCTGGCCTTGCACTTTGGAATATTGAATTTCATCTCATTTCTGTTACTCCAGTCTTCAAGATCATCTAGATCTTTCCATGTAATAATTTGATTCTCTTCTTTATTCATGACTACTCCCAACTTTATTTCAGCAGCAAATTTCATTAGCACACTCCTACTTTGTGCCAAGATCATCAATAAAAGTACTGAATAAAACTGGTCCCAAGACATATCCTTGAGGAACGTCTCCCTCCAGTCCAACACTTCACCTTTCAGCAAAATCTGTTGCCTTCTCCCCTTGAGCAAGTTGCTGATCCATCTTACAATACTTTTACTAAATACAAGTAGAATTCATTTTTCATTTTTAAGTGTGTTAATATATTCTATTACTAACCTGGACATCTTAAACACAGTTTGTATATTAAGGCACTAACTTATCTTTAAATATCTATCCATCAAAAATAGCTCTCTTAGCTATTAAGCAACATTTTGCTGGTTTCATGCAGCCATTAGCCCTAAATTTTAGGAAGTGACTAGCGATTTTAGGTGCCTCAATTTTGGGGTACCCAACCTGAAAAGGGGATTGCTTTTCAGAAAGTACTGAGAAGCATCTCTTCGGGGGGGAGGAGAGGGGAGCGGAAAAAAAAAAATCAAGCCTCTAATGTTTCTAGATTTGGACACCCAAAAAGTGAAGCAACAAAAACAAACAAACAAACAAACAAACAAACAAAAAACCAACCCACCACCAGTCACTTTGAAAAGTCATGATTTTTGCTTAGATTACAGTTGCTCCAACAGAGTATAAAAATCAGAATACATTAATCATGTTCTGTTTCACTCAACTACAACCTGAAGGGGTGAAAAAAGAGCATTGGCCCTTGCTAGTTGGAAATCCATCAGACAAGGCTGCAGAGGCAGCCAGCACTGCACAATGCCAGCCATGGAAGCAGCATGGTTAACTAGTCTGGGAATAGGGATGCAATGATTCAATGCAGAGCCCAAGCATAATTTTTTTGGGCCCAGTACAAACTTGTAACAAGGGCCCCCTCCCACACACATACCCATGGGAGTTGCAGCCTGGGCCGAGCCCCCCAGGGCCTCTGGGCCCCGGTAAAGTGTACCCTTTTTCTCCCCCATGTGGGGGCCCTGATTCAACCCATTGCCATGGCAGATTTCAGTGGTAGTGTTTCTCTGGAACTAGTGGTAGAGACCGAGGTTACTTTTCCCTTGGGAAAGCTGTAAGAAAGGGGTGACAGTGGAAACCCCTCTTACTTTTCTCAGGGGATGAATCCTAGCTGAGGTGTATTATGCATATCCTTGAGCCAGTGGGGATGAATTGGGCCTCCTGTGGTTCAAATAAACTAGCTGAGGAGAGAATAGCATTTTCAGGGGTGGACACAGCTTCTTTTGTCTCATGTCCATTTGCAATCCCTAATTCTTGTAGAGCTAATTGGAAGAAAAACAATCAGAAAACTATTATTCAAAAAAGATCACTGCTACAACAAACTAACAACTACTTAAAGTACTCCTCCTCTGACAAGGTCACAGTGTGGATGAGTACAGATACGTACCTGCCTACAATTGAGTCGGAAGTGAAACAGGAAGAGATCTTCTTCTCAGGAAAGCAATCCCTACCCTCTCTCTCCAGCCCAAATGGGAACATCTACACTACTGTTTTTATCCTTGGAGACACAGGTCTCCACCCAAAAAAGGCAACAGCTAGGGAGCTGGAAGCTTGAGACTGGATGTCCTTGCTGGACCATTGAGGGGAAATACAGGTGCAGTTGCCCTGAACTGTGACAGAACAACAACTCAGTCTAATAAATCGCTTGCCTTATAAATCTAGCTACAACAGATAAAAGTTGTTTTTTTTTTATTTTGTTTTTTTTAAGTTTCCTTAACATCGGATTCTTGCAAATTGACAGTTTAAATATTGTTATGTGAATGCTTAGTTAAAAAACAGCCATGACTCTTATATAAAAGATCATCATGTGCTGTGTGTACAATATTTTACACCTGGCTGCTTTGCAGGTTTGTTCTGGACCTGAATGTCCTAGAGTGATCAATCATACTTTAAAAGCATGTTATTTCTACCTTAAGTATTTGCAACATTCCCTATATTGCCTATAGAAATAGAATACAAATATGGATCATCATCAGTAAGGCAATGTTTCTTAAAGGGGTCGCAAGTGCTACTGAGGTACAAGTTACATCATCATCATCTAAGGTAACTGGAATATTTTGAATATTTGGAATGTATTTTCCTATACACTTCTATAGGTTTTGTGACAGGGCCCAGACCTGATGGCTACAGGAGAGTAGTAGAGGGGGTCTATATTAGCCCCAGAATGAACAAATCCCTGTTCCCTGGGTGATCTAGCTGAGGCTACTCCAGGGCAATTAGGCCAGCTGAGGCCAATCAAGGAGCTTGCCCCAGCAGTTAAAAGCCTCCCTGTCAGGCAGACAGGGGCAGCTGGAAGGGAGTTAGGAGAAGGAGTGGCGTGGCGAGGCAACAGGACTTGGCACAACCACTGCCACATACTACAACCCCAAAGGTACCAGAGACAAGAGGGGTGGTACCTGTCTGGCTACGGCCAGGGACCCAAGGCACAGGCCTGAGGGAGAACCCCTCCCCACCCAGTTCCAGGAAGCAGACTGTGAGCAGTGGGGCCAAAGACAGGTGACCCAGGGAAAGGAGTAAGTCACGGACTGGGCAGTTTGAAGACTACTCCACACAGGGTCCCTGGGTCGGGGCCCGGGGCAGAGGGCGGGACCAGGCCCCCCCTCCGCTCCCACCCAGGCACGCCATAGTCGTAGCTGAAGAGGGCATAGTACCCACGAGAGGGCTAAACTAGCCGCCCGCGCCACAGTTTATTTTAAACTAGAATATCACTTCAAAAATATGTATATATTCATATGAAGAGTATTATAACAAAAAAAGTGTAACAATTGTCCAACTGTTCCCCATATTACATGAACCCCAGCCTCTTGTCCAATACACACTGCACATCTTCACGTTTGAGTAGCACTGGTGTGTGCACAAAGATCGGTCCACCTCCCCTCTTTTGACAAAGTAAAGCAGAACAAGTTCTTTTCAGGTTCTGTTTCAGTAATATTCAGCCTCTCAAAAAGTAACCAAGGCTTCCATTCATCCCATTTTTTTAGTTTAATAGCATTCATTAAGCCCAAAGAACATGCTTAGTTGTACAAACATTCAATAAAGGAACATCTGGCTCTGCTCAGTCATACACAAGCACCTGGGGCAGCCCATGTCCAAGTGCTGGCTTCAGCTATAGGTGGAGGGATTTTAAGCACAGGAGAGAACTGCAGTCTCTTAATATAAACAGCATACCTTATATTGTTAATTATTTAATACTCTGTTTGCACTTAGAGGCCCCATTCAGAATTGGGCTACGTTATTAAGTGCTATAAAAACACAGAGCATCTTACAATCTAGTTTAAAGACAAGATACAAAAAGTGATGATTCAATGGCGTTACACCAGGAGAAGACTGGAATAACAGTGGTAAATTGGGTCCATTAAGAGAGAAATACGGGACAGACAACAAGGGCAAAATAGTAAGAAGATTATGGATTTTCATGGTCCAGTAATGTGCACACCCTAGACCCCAGGTCAGTGAGGTACTTTGAAGCATACACCTAACATTAAGCAAGTGAGTAATCAAAAACAATGGGATTAATCACATGCCTAATTTTAAGCACGTGCTTAAGTGTACCATGCTAAGATCCATTCCATACAATTTAAAAAAAAAACAAAACCCAAAAAAACGTGATCTGATTCTTTTTTGTTTTGTTTCTCAATTTGTTTCTTTTCAAGCCTATGCCTATTAATTTCTGTGTTTTTTAAAATAAGCTTTTGCCTGTTTATTTTTAAATTCATATTTTCAATACCCAATTATTTAGTTTTCAATTTGATCATTTCTAAAACTTCTGATTATTTCTGAGAAAAGAAGCCACTTTTAGCAATACACTTAACACTGACTGATTTCACCCTGGGAAAGAGAAATGCCAATACAGTCCGCTCATTTCTCATGCTCCTGAAATCCTAGCATGGGTGCCTTCCTCGGGTTCTAATTCTAGTGCCATTGCACATGTTTTGGGAATGAAGCAAGAGGACACATTAGATTTTCAAATGCCAATTTGAGGAGTCCATGTTAATGCCCAAAAGACAGTAGACCTACCTGAACAAAAGGTCACTGATCACTGCCAGCTACTCTATGCTACTGGAGTCTCAAACAACCATAGGGGAGAAAAAATATGGGTTTGGTATACAGACTAGGGTGTTGTCAACAGCTTCCATGAAAGGTGAAAAACGGAATCTTCTTTGAAGTCTGCTATGGAAACTCCCATGCAGATCTGATTAGTATTTAGATAGTGATGATGGGTGTGATGAAAGCTAGAAGTAGAGGCGTGGTCTACACTGGCAATGGAGGTTGACGTAATACTGCTTATGTTGACCCCCTAAAGCATGCATCTCCACTGGCACGTAAGTTCAGTCGATTTAAAGCGTGGTAAAAGTCGACCTAATAAAACCACCTCTGCAAGTGGTGTAGTGCTGAATTTGAGTTCCATGGGTTGAATTTGCGTCAGTGTAGGCAGAGTGCAACATTAATCGATGCCATTGGCCTCTGTGAGGTATCCCATAATGCCCCATTGTGATTGCTCTGGACAGTCACACTCTGCTGTAACATGGCCACATACACAGGAAATAGCCCCTCCTTGGGAAATTTTGAATTTCCATTTCCGGTTTAGACAGTGTTGAGAGAGCTTTGTAGCTGAACTGCTCATGGTGACTGCACGGTCCAAACGTGCTCCAGCTTGGAGTCGACCACAGGTCTTGGATCTCATCGGTCTGTGGGGTGAAGAGTCTGTTCTGGCTCAGCTCCGAGATAGCAAAAGTAATGTATTATATATATATAATGAGAAGATATCTCGTGTCATGTTGGAGAAGGGGCACAACAGGGATATGCAGCAGTGCCACATTAAGACCAAAGAGCTGAGGCAGGCTTATCAGAAAACTAGGGAAACTAACAGCCATTCCAGCTCCTCGCCCAAAACATGCTGCTTTTATGAGGAGCTGCGTGCAATTCTCGGCAGGGACCCTGCCACTGTGCCACCACACAGCATCGATACCGCCAAAGAATCCCAGTCCAGGATGAATGAGGAGAACTCCGTGGACAAGAAGGATGAGGAGAGCAGAGTGCAGAACAGGGTATCCATTCTCCCTGAGATCCAAGACCTGTTCATTTCCCCAGAGCAGTCCAGCTACACACAAGACAGCGGGACTGATCAAGATGCAGTGGAAGGCACATCTGATGAATGTGTGGGTTCTGTCGCCAGTCCAGCTTCTTAGAAGGGGTTTGTGTGTCTTACTAGGTGGTGGCAAACTTCAGTGGAGGGTTAATCCCAGAACAGACTATTTATGTTCAGAGGTATGCTCCGAGAATCCTCTGTGGCTATCTGTTCACCTTTGCAGAAGGTTTCTGGGGATGGCAGACTTATTTCTTCCACCACAGGAGGATACTTTTGCCCGCCATAATGCTATTAAATGAGAAGGCATCATCCTGGAACACAGCATAGCAGCTTAAGGGCCAGGCCTGTACCCTGATGCTTGCAGCAAATCTTCCCTTTCTGCCTGTGTTACCCTCAGGATACTGATATCACACATGATCACCTAGGGAAGATGGCGCAAGTTTAAAGTACCCGACCAATACAGTCATCCTGTTTTATTCCTCTGTTGTGGACGGGGTCCCTGAGCACCTCCCCAAGACTAATCCTAGTCCTAGTACGGTTGCACTGGGTATTATGGGTCGGGACACTGGTTGCCCTGGGTTTTCTGCAGCTACACTTCACCCGCTGTGTCCTCTAATCTGTTCTGCCCACCTCCTCCCAAACCAGTCCTTGGCATGTTACAGGGGAGCCCAGTGATCTCTTTCCATGCTCAAGTATGGATTGTGGATTTTAATGCTAATTAAGTCTCTCTTTAACAGATGCAAGACCCCCTTGCTTGCCATGTCTGTAACGCCAGTCCAACCCTTCCGAGATGTACAGAATGGAATGTGGGTGTGGCTTAGCATTGTGAACATGAAGGTTAGTACTTTTTACATTGTAACATTTCCTTTACTACTTTGGGTCAGCTAACAATGGCAACTTTGTGCTTTGCTTATCTTACAGTAGACACCTCGGCCTTCAGCCTCCCATGCAGAACTCCTGCTGAAAGACTTTCCCAGATTAGGAAGCGGGAAAAAACAAGCAAACAAAAAAACCGCACAGGATGACATGTTCAGCAAACTAATGAATGCCTCCGCGGCTGCTGACGCAGAGCTCAGAGTCTGGAGGATGTCCTTGTCTGAAAAACTAGCTATGGACATGGAACACAGAAGATCTGCACAGGAACAGGAGCATGATATGCAACAGGAGATGTGTATTATGAGGGATCAGTCCGACATGCTGAGGCATCTGGTAGAGCTCCAGGAAGAGCAGCGGCAGAACAGACTCCTTCTGCAGCCCCTCCAACAAAGCGGTAGACAGTGGAGTGTTTTATCAGCCCCAACCCCCAAGTGGTCTAGGAGGAGACTGAGCAAGGTGCAGTACATGCTGCACTCCACACTGATGGAGGCAAGCAGAAGGATGCGACGGCCCCTTTAAGAACTGCAGGCAACCACAGTTGCTTGCACAGTGACACTTTACAATGTTAAGTTATCCTCCTTTCCCCCCCATTAAAATGGGTCACAAATAAAACTTTGTAGCATTAAAAACATCTGTCTTTATTCATTCATAGCTTGGTGGGGGGGAAGGGGAGCAGGTTGCCGGATTGAGGGTGGGGGCGATGGGAAATAAAGGCACAGTACAGACTTACATTATTGCAGTTCATTGCAAAACCAGTTTTTCAAAGCTTCCCAAAGTCAAAGCACTCCGCAGTTGGCTCTGAGCATAGCACTGGAATCTGGCTGCTCAAAATTTGCAGCCAACCTATCAGCCTCCATGGCCCAACCCTGGGGGCTTTTCCCCCTTCATTTCACACAAATTATGGAGCACACAGCATGCAGATATAACTGATGGGATGTACTTTTCACTCATGTCAAGCCTAGTAAGCAGACATCTCCATCTGGCTGTTAAACAGCCAAATGCACATTTCACCCTCATTCTGCACTTGCTGAGCCTGTTGTTGAAAGGCTCCTTCATGCTGTCTGGTTGCCCGGTGTAGGGCTTCATTAGCCAACGGAGCAAGGGATAGGCAGGATCCCTCAGGATCACTATTGGCATTTCCACATCCCCAATGTTTACTTTTTGGTCAGGGAAGAAAGTGCCAGCCTGCATCTTATTGAACAGACCAGAGTTCCTAAAGATGCAGGTGCCATGCACCTTTCCAGACCACCCCCACATTGATGTCGGTGAAATGTCCCCTGTGATCCACAAGGGACTGCAACACCATTGAGAAGTATCCCTTCTGGTTTATGTACTCTGTGGCAAAGTAGTCAGGTGCTAGGATAGGGATATGCCTGCCATCTATTGGCTCTCCCCTCCCCAGTTTGGGAACCCCATTGCGGCAAACCCGTCCACTATATCCTGCATATTTCCCAAAGTCACTATTCTTCTTAGTAGAAGCCTACTGATGGCCCTGCACACTTGCATCACCACAGCTCCAACGGTGGATTTACCGACTCTGAATTGATTCCCACTTGACCAATAGCAGTCTGGGGTTGCCAGTTTCCACAGAGCGATGGCCACTTGCTTCTCCACTGTCAGAGCTGGTCTCTAGTGAGTATTCACGCGCTTCAGGACTGGGGACAGCTCCGCACAAAGTTCAAAGAAAGCGGCCTTTCACTTAAAAAAGTTCTGCAGCCACTGCACATCATCCCACACCTTGATAACGATACGATCTCAACAATCTGCTTGTTTCCCAGGACGAGAACTGGCGCTCCATGGACTGAAGATGATGCATGACAGCCTGCAGCAAACGGGAATTGTTCCTCTATGGCTTGTAGCAGGGTGGCCGCAGTAACATCGCTATTTTTCATGCTGTGGCTCCTCTCTCACCTTTGAAAATACTGCAGGATAAGCCGTGAGGTATTTGTGATGCTCACAATGATAGAGCCCGTTCAGCTCTGCAATATGTCTCTCCAGCAATGGTGTGTGCACGGCATAGAAAAAAACGGTGCGAAAAAGCATTTGCAATTCGTTTGGGAGAAGAAAGGAGGGGGAAGGAGCACGTTGCATCATGGGAGGATGACAAGGTTCCCAAAAGCCTTTGCGGCTAGTTGCACTGTGCACGGTGCACTGCTTTGAATGTCGACTCAAGTGTGGCGAGTGGGGATGCAAGAGCCCGGCGCAAGGAGTGTGGTGTGATCACGTTCCTGCGATTTCTAAAATTTGGCGGGTGAAAGTCGATTTAAAGTAAATCGACTTCAGTCTTCAGTATAGAACAAAATTAAAAGGGAATGCTGAACTTCCCCTCTCTATCTTTCCATTCCCTTCTCTCTCATTCCTATGCCTTTCTGTTCCATTTTTCTTCCCCCTCCACCCCCGTCTCCCTTGAAGTTCAGGCAATACTGTGAATTCAGTTGTAACCTTATCAAGTCACAAAGTTAACACTAAGAAGTCTTGAAGGTGACCAACATATGGTGTGTTTATTGAAGAAAAAGAGACTGGTGAAACAAGAAAATGTTTGCCTGATGTATCAGTGCTACCCATACACACGAAAACATTATTCAAAAGCAGTTAGTTATTGCTAAAAATGTCACCTTAATATTGTTGCCAGTATCAAGCAGAGTTCTGAGCCATTTGACAGCTGCACAGAATAGATTAATACAGAAGTTATTGTCAGTAGAGTTGGTTGGGAATTTTTCAAAATGTTTTTCCATTAGAAAATGCAGATTTGTCCATGCCAAAACTTTTCACAGAAGCATATTAGTTTTGAGGAAGATTTTGTTGGAAGGTTTCTCAGGTCTAGGATAAAATTTGAGGTCAAAACCAGGAAGACACACACCAGAATAGCCTCATTTGGAATCTGAGAGCAGGAACTTGAATCTGGGTCTTCCATAGCACATCTGAATGTCTAAACCTCTGGGCTATTTGCTATGCTTTCTCCTCCCACCCTCTCTCTCATTTTTATGAAACATTTCAAAATGGTATTGATATGGAACAAACCCAAATGCCAAAACCTCACCATTTTTTGCAAAATGGAATTCTTGTTTTTTACCCAGCCCCAAGTTTCACTTCACCTTAATGGAAAATGGAGAAGAAAATCCTTTGATGTCAAAAGACAACAGGAATTTTGCTGGAGTGGAGCCACTTAATTCTTCTTTCTTCCTTTATGGTTGCATCATGGAAAGTGTACATGCCCCACTGGTATTAATTGGATGGGATGTGAGAATATCTTAAATCTTTGAGACTATGGCCTGATCCTGCAAACAATTAAGCATGTGTGTAACTTTCTGCACAAAAAGACTCCTATTGCAGTCATGTGAGTAAAATTATTCATGTACTGAAGAGTTTCCAGGATCATGTGCTATGTCACCTTCCAGCAACTAACATACAATATTAGTCCAATATACAGAAACCCTGATCTCAAAAGTTTACAGATTAAATATTGCTGAATTGGTACTACTTGGCCAAATTCTGCACTCCGTTACAACCATGTGGCCCCATTGACATCAGTGATGTCATAGACAGGTGTGACTGATAAATTGACAACAAATGGGAAAAATCCTATTAAGTGTTACTATAGTCCAGATTTTAAAAATAAGTAATAATAGAACAAATAAAAGTAATGTTTTTTAGGCAACAGACTAGCAGCATCAATCCCCAGCAGAGGCTGGCTATGTATGTGAAAATAGTTTAGGAAAAATAGGTGGCCAGCCTTTTCTGTGTTGAAACAAACAATTACTATAAGAAGTTTAATGTTATTGACAGCTAATGGAGGTTCATCTTTATTTCAAGTATGTCTATGTATTAGCCTGTGTTTTTTAAAACAAGGTACTGGGTTGTCTCATCACTATTGCCTGTTTTCAGCAAGCTATAGCTTTCTGTATGCAGTTCATTACAAAAGTCTTCTTCTAGAATAAGCAGAGTTTCTAGCTGGACACAATAACCAATAATTGCAGGTTATCTTTGCAACAAACTTCACACAAACATGAAGTTTCAAGATTATCTGGATAGTGCTTGGGACAGTTTCTTGTTCACCTGTAATCCAGAGGGCAAAACTAGTTTTAGCATTTTTCAATTTATTGTACTTTGCTTTGAAAATAAGAGGCGGTTACCTTTATACTGAAATGAACTATGACCAATGATTTTTAAGCTTGGGCATCCAAAAGTATATATATCTAGGAGCCTAAATAAGTGACTTGATTTTCAGAGGTGCTAAGTATCTTAAGATTTCACTAACTTCAATGGAGAAAGGTGCTACGGCTTCATTTAGGGTCATCTACAAAACTCTGATAGCCAGTGGAGTCTCCATTGACTTCCAGAGGGTGTTGGATCAGACCATTATGGCTTTCAGGTCAAGTCGTGGCATTTAGCCATTCGCCTACCTATGGGATAGTGCAAACCCACAAGTATCCACATGCAACTGATTGCTCCCTTTGGTGCAATTGGTTTGGTCAACCCTTTGTGGAGAGACATGCCTTCTCCCTCCCCCCCCAACATGCTTTGCACTAACAAAGACCTATCACAATCTGATCCATAATCCATTAGGGCTAGGTAGACTTCTCTTGTCTTTTCTGAAAGACAGATTTCTTTAGAAATAGTCAAATGGACCCCATAGGATGGGAATTCGGAAAGCTATTAGAATATTAAAAAAAAAAACAAAAAATGTCCAATACTGACACATTAAATGAAGCAAGAGCAAAAGAAGTTAAAATCTACAAGTTATATTCATTATAAGAATTGGAGTGAATATCGGATGGACATAACACTATCCAAATTTCAATAGAGATGTGTACATCAATAGAAAAAGTTACTGAGGGGGGTATTGGGATAGTGTACCTTGCAGCTTGATGAGTCTCCAATTATAAACTACAGACGTTTGGATGGGTCAAGCACACATGGGCTATGCCATGCTTACAGAACTCACCACTGAGGAATACATGCTGTGCCAGCACTAGTTTTTGCTTGCAGCTAGGTGTAAGCTGCAATGAAAAAGACTGGCAGCTAGAAGAATAGAGAACATCTGGCAGCGTGATAAGATTAGTAAATAAAATAGAGCCAAATCCAGTGCTGATTTTACACCTATGCAACCATCCTGCCATCAGTAGGACTGGATGGGATGGAAGTACATCATCATTTAGGCACACAGCTGTGGAGGGATAGCTGCACTGGGAAGAATGCTGCGTTTGCAAAATTAGAGTATGCATTACCTGGAGGAGGATGGGAAACGTATTGACTGTAGCAACAGCTGGGGGACATGGCCTTTAAGTCACAGCCTATATGAGGTTTGATGTAAAAAAGCTACACAAAAAGTACAGTCCATGGAGACAGCCTGGTTGACCTAACCAGAATTCCATGAGCATGTGAGAGCACATGAAGGGAGGGAGCCCATGCAGCATTACAGCATGTATTCCTCCTCATACCGGTCATGCTCCACTGGCCAGAATGTAAGCAGACAGTGCCACATCTTCCCCTCCTCCTTCTCATCTTCACCCAGCTTGGAAGAATATACTAATGCATCTATAATACAGTGGCTGGTCCCTGGCAAAGAGGTGAAAGGTGCTTCTGCTCTTCCACTGTTGTGCATCCAAACAAGTGCATCAGACACATTTTGGCTCAGGAAATTTGGACAGACAGCTCTGAGGTTTACTAAGGCCAGCATTTAAAACAATGAAAGCTGGAGGGCATAGGTCTCTTGATACTACCTGGCAGCATTCAAGAACTAGTAAAACATCACTAGCCTGAGTAAATTGGCACGTCTTCAGCATGTCTAACAAAAAAAATGCAAAGCACACAATAAGTCAGCAAGAACGATACAACATTCAGAGAGGGGCCTAATTAACTGATTAGATTACAGAAAACTATGGTTTTTATATTTCATGCAGTTATATTCTGAAAAGAAACACATTGGAGTAATCTTAGCTATGAATAGGAATAAATACTAATGCAAGATAGCAGAGGACTACTTTTACAAATACCAGGGTGGATCACAAAGAAAATTGTAAATCAAATGTAGATGTGATTTGAAGTTCGTTGCATCTACATTTGTGGTACCAACACTAAGGTCAAGGCAGACAGCCTAGTCTAAATCCACATTTTTGGGGGCATAATTATGTAAAATTTCAACCAGGAAGTGAGGGATAAACTTGGAGGAAAACACAATTAAAGAGGGGGGCCCCCCATGGTCCCTTTTCAAAAGATTTCAAAATAGCAGATGCAGATTCCTGCATTCTAGAAGATTAATACATTTCAAATCTAATGTTTTATGCACTATAATACAGCCTTTTATACTAGAAAAAACTTGCTTTTTGTTTAAGCCACCAAGTAGTTCCCCTCAGATGTGTGTAAATCTGTGATATTCCATATATTCGAAGTGCAAACATGCACAAAAACTTGGAATGCAAAAATCAGAGTGCAGGGACATCAGATTCACATCAGAATCTGGCCCTCTGTGGCTACAGATGCTCCCCTGCCTTGTTCTCTCACGCATTGAGTTACAACAAAATTTTTCCTAATGGGTGGAAAAGTCTTAAGTGAACCATTGACAGTAGGAGTAAAATGTATTGCCTTTGGGGGAAAAATAGTTTTCTTTATGTTGACATATGCGACCCTCAGATTTCAGCTTTAGTTTTATTTTATTGCAACTTCCTTCTCAACTACTCAATATTTGTCTCTCTCTGACACACACACACTTTTCAAATATATAAAGATACATGTAACAAATTGCTCACTGTTTGTGTATTATCAAAATAGATAGCAACAAAGAAACATATTCCTGATTCAATATATTTGAATGGTAGATTTTTATAGTTGTACCTAATTTTGTCTAAAAAGGAGGAGTTTTTCCAACAACTAAATCAAAAGGAAACAATTAAAAGCATTGGAAGGTGTCCAGCAAATGTTCTTTGCTGCTCACCTATGTATTTCAATTATTGCTGGCCAGATTTTCACTTGGTAGAAGTTGGTGTCACTTCATGACTGAAGTGGAAGTATACTGATTTACACTAGCTGAGGATCTGGCCCTGCATGTTCTAAAAGGCAGTTGAAACCATGGAACATTGGGCCTTAAACTTTCAAAATTTGATTTAAATGAGAAGTGGCATGACTGCCCTGTTAAATAATTCCAAACTCCACTGTTCCTAAATCCTTCAGCAGGCACTCAACAAGTTCATGACCCTCCCTTCCCCAAGCTACAGAAATTGTCCTGGATTCTGCTCATCATACCCTTAAGAAAGTCCTCAAAACACTCCTTCCCAGAGCCTCCCATAGCATCCTATTCAACAGCAGTACAAACCTCCCCAGATTGTCCTTCCTTTTTCCATAATTTCCCAGATGTGAAATAGTCATCCCTTTGTAACAAGCTCACAACTCCATTTTAGCTGTGGAAAACATCCCAGATTCCCCCATTCTCCAGTATTGTATCTTCTCAGCCGCAGAGGCCCTCTTCTGTGTACCTTCACTTGATAAGCTCACAATCCCCTACCACCTGTGATACCCTCAGGGTCCTGCCTCGTAAAAGAAAAAACAAAAAAACAAAAACGCAACTTTGGAACACCTCTCAGTTAAAAAAATTCTTGCATTTTCACCGTCTCTCAAGTCCAATTGTGCTCCCCGTGACAATTTTGCGCATTTCATTGCCCAATTGAAATCACAAGGAAAAAATGTGCACACAAAGGAGTATATTTGAATGAAGTGTACACAAGGCATATATATATTAGTGCACGTGTATCCTTTGGTGAGATGGGGTGGGGAGGAGATCTGAAAATGGAAAGGTAATCAAAGGCTTGACTCCATGGTAGGGAATCTGGAATGTTTGCAGTCTAGGAAAGGGTGGAAGGATTGTTAGGAGACAGAATTTGTGGTAGATTGGAACTCTGGATGGGATCCAGTTGAGGGTACTTATCTTTCTTCCTTCCCCAGTCACCCCATATAAAATAAAATTAAATGGAAAAAAGACAACCCCCATACCACAAATACATGTCAATGGAAAATTAAGGTTGAGAATTTAAATGCACAGAAATTCAAGCCTTCAAAAGTTTAGGATCCTACTGCAACTCAGCCACTTTGCACATTATGGAGAAGATCACTACAGTTCCATAGATAAAGCTGGGTTGAGCTTTGCACTTAAAGCAGGGATTCAACCACTTTGTTGAATGAATTCAACCACTCTTGGAAACTACAGCATACCCTCCTCAAAATAATAGCACATATTCTTTGAGAATAGAAGGAATTTTTTTTTGGAGAATTTATAAGAAAATCTATTAACTAAACCAGCTGAGAAGTTCAAATTAATTTTTAAAAATTGGTACTTCAGGAAATTTCGTACCTAATTTTTTTTTTTTTTCCCCCTTTGCTCCTTTGTAGTGATGACAAGAGGGTGAAAATAGCTGACTACAAAAAACACTAAAATGCCTTAATCATAAACGTGTGGTTATTTCACAGCCTCGCTATAGGGTACAGTTCAGGTTGTGTGGGTACTCTAACGGAGCATTTAGCTACCGTAACATATTTGGTTTGCTTTTAAATTGAACCTTTATCAGCCTAGAAAATTTACACCATTGCTTGTTTTTCTTAAAAAGTTACACCTTCCATGTAATTCAAACGTAAATTACCAGTATGAGTTCTCAACTTCAATGCCATCCTAATGTAGTTTCTGCTTGGGAATATATGAAGATATACATTTAGGAACACACCATACTCCACATATGTAATGTGCCCACATTTGCATTGCAGTGGGGAGCTTAAACATTTTCATGTGATGATGTAAGCATTTGGGCTAAGACTCTCAAACCTTTCTAAGGGAGATGATTGTCCAGTTTCCATTACAGTAAATGGGTATTAGGCATGTAAAAAGTCCTTAGGCAGCTTTGAAAATCTCAGGCTTAAATGCTCAATACTATCAGTGCATCAGCATCGCTCTCTGAATTTGATAACAGTTGTAATACGGATTAACCATTCTGCATCGTGCTCATAGTCAAAGGTAAATATTTGGATAGATCTGAGACTTTAGAGACAATTAACTTTAATCATTGACACAAATAATTGGTCTTCTCTATAACTTATCTATTCTCATAGAAGGATGCACGTTTGCATAGCATATATAATAGTATATTAAAAATGGCTTTATGGTCAATTAACATGTAATGGATTTGAGACCGTTTTCCTGCAAAACGGATTCATTATTTTAAAAAAATGGTTTATTATTTTGAATATGGTTTGTAAATATGAGCTGTCTTCTTCCACTACTTATTTTACTCTAAAAGATGTTGCAATTGTAAAGACTAGCAGTTAAAAGTGTACCTACAGCTAACTAAATACCTCATTGTTGAGAGTGAAGGCATATTTTAGGGCTGATAAAAGCCTACTGTGATTTTTAAGAGTGTTAAAAGTTATCAAATAACTTAAGCATAAATAGATATGCACATCTAAGTAAGTTGCAAAAGAATCACATTTGTGAGGAATATAAAGGATAAGTAGCCACAAAGCTAGAAAAAACTGGTTTGAACTCATACTAAATCTGTACTGACAGGGGAAGAGAGTTAACATGAAAATAAATATGAACACGTGAACAGATTTTAAAAAGTTATAAATCAGCCTAAACAAAGGAAAGCTGAAGCTCTGAATTGTCCAGTGCTGGATGTGGTTGTGAGGTACTATCCTGATGAACTTCCCACTTGTAAGTAACTGATCACTATTTACTAGAGTTCTTCCTTAATAGAGATTTGTTATTCAGTACTCACAGGTGCATCTTTCTATCCAACATTCATCACAATGGTTTAGGATACTCTTTGGGGGATTTTTAGGTCTATAGACCAGTGAATTGATTACACTAACCTTTGCCAAACTGTGCACCGACTCCAGTGAAGTTGCATGAATGAACAGTAAGGCAGTCATTGCAGACTTTGGTCAGCACACACTGTATAGGTGTTTCATCATCTATTACATGTGTGTAAAATCCTGTGATAATGATTGTGTCTCTCAAAATGACTGTCCAGGCCTCCTCCCACTGATGTCAACAGCAGAACTCTCATTGATTTCAATTGTGCAGGATCAGACAGCAAATGAGTGCAGTGGGTGCAGGCTGGCCTTCAATGGAGGTCTTACTGATTTTTGTGACTGTTGGCCCACCTTCAATGTGCCAGCCTACACACCCATGCACTATACATGGGAACGACATCCCCTGAAGTCTGCTTTTGTATGTTCTATACTGCTCAGAGCTAATTTGGATTTACACCTTTGAAAGTGACTAATTTACCAATGTGGTCTTAAATTTTACCATTTGTGCACCTCCACTGTTGAATTTGGCCCAATACCTGTATGCAGTTGTATTAACAATAAAAGTATGCTTCAAAACAATACATTACAAATCTTTTATTTCATTTAACTGCTTCAGAAGACTGTGGGCCAGATTCTCTTCCCTCTCATACCAGTTTTATATCAGGATAACTCCATCTGCTCCAGTGAAGTTACTCTTGATCTGCATAAGCTCTGCTAGAGGCGAGATTCCAGGTTCATTACACGAGGAAACAGAAAAACGGAACCTGCTTATAAAGAATATGAGAGGCGATCCCAGCAGTTCCTGGTATGTGGTATGCCTCTGAGTGTACTGAAAGCATGTCACACTCTGTTGTTTTCCACTGAGGCATGCCACAACTGATGGGGTAGGTCATAGCTGAAAAACAAGATTGTGATATCCCTTTCATTTTAACTGAGAGAAGTGCTATGAAATGCAGCCACCTTAACTGCAAAAATACCACTACATACACTGATCAGACATAGTATTACTGGGCTATTTGTGACTGCAACAGTCACGAAAAAAAAAATCAGAGAAATAGGAAGGGAGGAATGTCCATTTATCTGTTATTTCTGGGCCACTTCTATGGTGGTTTAGCTGCATTTGGAATCTGAACTTTTAGCAGAAGATTAGCATATTGAACATGACTATGTGAGAAATGAACAGTTTCTTATGTCTGGTAAAGAAGTATCTAGGAATCCTTTTCCTGGTTGGGCAGTCAGAGTGAGACACAAAGTAAACCCAAGAGCATGTATAGAGAACTTTATACTGGGAAAAGCTGGGTTAAATACTAGCCTTATACGTCAAACAGGGCTACAGAAGCCATTGCCCAGAAAGATCCACACTCATTTGTCTTCATGACAAAGATCAAAGGCTCTTAAGCAAAGAAAGCAGTCATAGGATAAGGAGGAAGATCCTCTTATGGATCAGTAACTGGTTAAAAGACAGGAAACAGAGGGTCGGAATTGTTTTCACAATGAAAAAAGGTAAAAAAAAAAGTGGGGTCGCCTAAGGATCTGTACCATTCAACATATTCCAAAGATGATTTGGAATGGGGTATAAACAGTGAGGTGGCAAAGTTTGCCTAGGATACAAAATTACTCAAGATAGTTAGGTCCAAAGCTGACTGAAGAGTTACAAAGGGATCTCACAAAACTGGGTGACTGGACAACAAAATGGCAGATGAAATTCAATGTTTATAAATGCAAAGTAATCACAGTGGGAAAAATAATCCCAGTTATACATACAAAATGATGGAGTCTATATTAGCGGTTACCACTCAAGAAAGATCTTGGAGTCATTGGGGATAGTTGTCTGAAAACATCCACTCAATATGCAGAGGCAGTCAAAAAAAGTTAATGTTAGGAACCATTAGGAAAGGGATAAAACAGACAGAAAGTATCATAATTCCACTCTATAAATCTATGATAAGCCTGAATCTTGTATACTGCATGCAGTTCTGGTCGCTCCATCTCAAAAGAGATTAGAATTGAAAAGAGTGCAGAGAGGGGCAACAAAAATGATCAGGCATATGGAACAGCTTCCATATAGGAGAGATTAAGTAGACAGTTCAGTTTAGAAAAGAGATGACTAAGAAGAGAGATGATCGAGATCTATAAATTCATAAATGGTGTGGAGAAAATGAAAGATAAGTATTATGCAAAATGGACAAACACCACAAGAACCAGGGGTCACCTCATGGAAATTAAAGCCAACAAAAGGAAGTACAGTCAACCTGTGGAACTTATTGCCGGGGATGTTGTGAAGCATAACTGGATTAAAAACAAGAAATTCATGGGACGAGAGGTCCATCAATGGCTATTAGCCAAGATGTTCAGGGATACTGTGGGTGTCCTTAAATCTCTAACTGTCAGAAGCTAGGACTAGACAACATAAGATGGATCACTCAAAATTGCCCTGTTCTGTTCATCCCCTCTTAAGCATCTAGCACCAGCTGTTAGACATGGTACTGGGCTAGATAGTCATGGGTTTGACCCAGTATGATCATTGTGTTCTTATGGATGAAATCCTTGCCACACTGAAGTCAGTTTCAAAACTTCTATTAACTTCATTGGAACCAGGATTGAACTAAATGTCTTCCCACGTGTTTGTGCAATGCCCAACACCATAAAACCTATGATCGTGGTTAGGGCATTTGGGCACTAAAATATAAATATGAAATAGCAGCATAGATCTGCCAGACAGAAAGGGCAGTACAAAGCCTAAAATCTACACCTGTTTACTTACAACCACAGGAGCACATAGGCTGCACAAAGTGGCAAGTGGATCCTTGAAACCCTGCTCTTGTAGAAACCCCTAATGAAGCAACATGTACAGAGCTCCAAGCTCAGAGAGAAGTTGGAAACTTAACTTGTCTGCTCTCATGGCACCGGTGACTTGGTCCTACCGAACCGTCAACGGATACCCTGCCCTCAGAAGCATGTAGCCTACTAGTGATGGAAGCAACTAAGCAGGGTAAGGAAGAGATCAAGGAGAAACAACCCTCAGAAAAAATGAAAGGAGAAAAAAAAACAAAAACAATCAAACCCAGAAAAGATAAGCAGGAGAGACGGAGGACATGAAGGGACCTGGAATATGGACAATGCCCATTCATCTATACTTCACATGCAGGTGCAGTTACTACAGAAGTCACATTGGTAATCGCTACATTGGAGGATACACTATCTTATACAAATATTTCTAAGAAATTCTGTCAAACATATCAGTGAAATTCCACAAAATGTGTTGTCAATGTCTTACTAGCGCCAACGAAGGTTGCGTATAGCGTTATAGTAGCGGTGTAGTCTTAGAGTATGTCTACATGGCAATAAAACATCCATGACTGGCCCACGTCAGCAGACTTGGGCTCCAGCTTATGGGGCTATAAAATTGCAATGTAAATTTTTGAGCTCGGGCATTTTATAGCTCCGCAGCCCTGAGTCCCACAAACCCAAGTCACCTGACCCAGGCCAGCCACAGGTGTTTTATTGCAGTGTAAGCCATACAAACGCCCCCCTTTATAGAAAGCCTTCCGATCAACACAGACATCTTCATAGATTTAGCAGCCACCTTGTTTACCCCCCAAAAATAAAAGCAGTCAAGCACTTCAGTATCAGTCACTCTTCTCAGAAAAACCACATCTCATTGTAAAACTCCTTCCCTGAACAAGGCCAGTCCTCCTGAAAAATGAACAGTGAAAGACAGAAGAGCAAACAAAATCAATTTTGACTGCCAGGCACTTTAGCACCAGAGGGAAGCCTTGCGAAACTTTATTAAAATAGTACATTCAGTTGAGATGACACTCCAAAAACATTCCTTGGAAAGTTTTTATTGTTATTTTACCAATCTATTGGTATGTTACTTCAGAAAGGCAGACCATATCATAACTGCTTAAAAAGTAATGCCTTTCTCACCACTTTTGTCCACAAGAAAAGCAAATAAAATTTATCTTACAAGCGACCAAAGTATGCTGTTCTCATAGTGTTACATCCAACATAAACCTTAACCATTCCTCAAATACTTTCACAAAAAACCAGACACAGACAGAACACACAAATTACATGTATTTGTAGATCAATAAGATAAACAGTAAGTTATCTGTTACAATTCTGGGCAAATTATTTATAGCTAGGTTTTCTTGGCTTAGCTAATAACTTTTTTCATTAATTTTCTCAGAGGGAGCGTTGTGTGCACTCTCTCTGAGCAGTTAGTGAAAAGAAATGGTCTATGCTGCTCCCTGCTGGAGTGTATGCAGAAAGGCTACACATTGTCCACTTGTCCTTTGAAGGTCCACACAGGTTTTCTGAGGGACAGGGAGCAGAAAGCTGTCCGTTGCATGAGTAGCTGGAGGAAGGTATTGAAGCAGGCTATTGTCTTCTTGTGGAGATGGACCAACACCTTTATAGAGGTGGAGGGATACTCCATGGTGATCAAAGAGACAAATGGCTTGGTATAGTCCGCCATAGGTTTCAGAGATGCATCCAAATGCTGAATCTCAAAATTTCATTATGACAAGGATCATTTACTGACCTAACAAGGATCTAGTTTTTCCCTCCAAAACTCAGTTTTGCCAAAATTGACACGATTTTGCAACATTTCAATTTCAACAGAATCAATCTCAGACAAGAAAATGGTTCCATCAAACACCTCTTCCCATAACCTTTTGCTTTAGTTTAAAAATAAGATACCTGTAAGCACTCACTGACTGGGTAAAATATCTTCTGAGCACTTCTTGGAATCCTCAGTTTGGAATAATGCAAAACATATCTGAGGAAGTCAGTTTTATGGCAATAATGAGTGAATGCAGGAAGCTTTAGATCAAGTGATATATATTAAAATGGTGTCATGCTTCCCCCTAGGGATTAAAAACCAAATGAAGTAGTCATTGAACTTAACGAGTTGAATGAACTGAAATGAAGAAAACATTCTCATTACCTGCAGAAGAGGCTGCTGCTGTCAAGAGCTATCTTAGCACCTGGTTCCAGGTGCTTAGCCAATGACTTCCATGAGCTCAGTGACTTGACAGCAAACATGTACTGCTTACTTTTTAAAATTTTAACAGATTATACTGATTGTATCTCTGAACTTGTCATTTGAAAATTAAACAAATTTATATTTAAAAAAACAGTTTAAATTTAAAAAAAATAATTGATTTTGTTAACCCTGCATTTCATGCAACAGAATATGTAAGCTACTGAGGAAGGAAAGTACAATCTTCGAAATACATTTACTTGTTTCTCATGAGAAATTCTGAAACTGCCTAAACATTAATTTACAGTACCATGTAATTTGGAACATCTTTTTCATATGATCCATCAAGTTTTGAATACAAATATATACACACAGTAAGCCTCCTTTAATGCCAGACTCTAGAAGCTGGACTAAAATGCACATTTTATCTCATTTGCATTTCTGGGTTTTGAAAAGAGAAAAAGCAGACAAGACAACCACTTTTTTCATGCACTATTTCCTGTTGTCAGTAGAAGCCAGAATAGCAGCCATCTTGGAAGACAGAGACCCTTTTTTCACATTCTCACAATGCCCAAGCTGCGCTAACTTACGGTAGCCAAGATGCTGGCTGTACATGGCACTTTGGTTTACCCAGTCACGCATGGATTGTGCCTGAATAGAGGAATCCTTATATAGCCACAGAAAATTCTATACTAATTTATTCCTCCCTGACCTCCCAAAACAGGCGGAACATGTTGCCATATCCCAGTGATCGCTGGCTACTGGAATGGCTCTCAAGTGCTGTTTGTTCCCAGCTTTCAGCCTGCTCTAATCTGTGCCATGGGAATAGCTAGCACTAAACCAGATGAGGATGAAGTAGGCTCAAAAGTACTTTGAGCTGTGTTGAGCGCTGGATCTGGCCCCATAGTCTATTTCCCCACCTTTTCAGTGCCCCCTCAGACCATGACATTTTAAACTATATTTTGCATGTATCCCTCACACACACCCAAATAACATCTGCAATTTGATATACTAACTAATCAATATGACTTCAGTATTCTTGGTATCCTCCTGAAGATAGTCTCTGAATTATGCACTGGACTGTGATTTCTCTTCATTTTGATGCAGTATGTAACAACTGCAGCCTAACTCCATGGTAGCATATGGTGCTATTACAGATCCTGAAAATGAAGTACGATAGAGATACAAACACCAGAGTTATGAACTGATGGGTCAACTGAACACCCTGTGGAACCGGAAGTAAGCAATCAGGCAGCAGAGGGGGAAAAAGAAGAAAGCAAATACTATATTGTGCCAGTATTGTATCTTAAAGGTAGTCATGCAGAACAGAAGCAGCCTTGGGTCTGCGCTGTTTCCTGTAAGCCAACCATGCTGTTTCACCCCTCTCCCATCTCACCCCACCTGGAGGGGGAAAACTGTTTTCACCACCACCCCCTGTCAAGAGGGGGACAAGCTTGCAAGCTCAGTCCTGAGCCGGGGAGGAGCTACTCAGTTGCTGCTGTTGCAGCCAAAATCTGGCCTGGAGTTGGAGTGGGAGCCAGAGTCCAAGGCTCCAAGCTGCTGCCTGCACGCTATGCTCTGGAGGAGTTTTAAAGGGCTACAGGCTGTGCATCGGTGAGGCCCAAGCTTTGTCTGTGGCTGCACTTCTGGATCCTGCCAGCACCTCTGGGAGTGCAAGGGACAGGGGAGGGAGGGGCTCTGGCAGTGGACTGCCAACAACCCCCTGCCACGTGCTGCCTCTGGAGCCTGGCAAGCAGTGCACAAAGCAGAGCAAGCCCTAGAGAGAGGCAGCTGAGGGCTGGGGCTTTTAGTGCTAAGGGTGTGAGGCAGGCTCCCCTCCAGTTCAACCCAAAAGCAAGAAACAGGAATAGGGCAAGCAGCTGCTTGCAAACCAGGCAGTGCTGCCAGGTGCCACCTTTGCAGAGATCTCTCCCAGCCTCAGCTGGAAGACACTGACTGCAGGGTACTGTACCATAATGTTTTGTTCAGAATTACGAACATTTCAGAGTTACGAACAACCTCCATTCCCAACGTGTTCCTATCTTTGAGGTTCTACTGTAGTTCTAGTAACTGCAGGTCAGACCTAAAGAGAAGTTTAAAATGTATAATACATAACAAGCATTTAAGTAATCCAAGGCATAAATACTGCTAGTTTAGTTTACAGTGGTACATTACTAAAATAGTTTTTTAAATATTTCATGTATTCACTGTGTCAGTAAGGAATGTCTGGGGTGATTCGTGTGTCTTTGCTAACAAAGGTAAATATTTCACCACAGTTCAGAGAAAGCAATGCTATGTGAATAATTGATTAATTTATTTTACAATTGATGTGATGCCCAAATTTATGCAATTCTATTTACCTTGGATCAGACATGCTGGGAATGCAGTTTTGGTAGATGTCTAAGCTTCATAATGAACAATGGATGAGAAAGTGATCATTAAAAAAATAAATAAATAAATAAAAAACCACACCACACACCACGATTTGAAGGATGTTATTTTCTTTTTTTTTTTTTAAATGCAAACAGCCATTGCACCATTATTTATTTTTTCTTAAACACACCTGGCAACATTCACGGAAAAGAGGTTATTGCAAAACTTCTGTAGATCACTGTTAATTAGAACCTACATTAAAACGAGTTGAACAAGTGGTAAACAAAACTATCAACAGCCAAACTCTGCTCCCAATTCAGTCAATGGCAAGACTCCATTGACTTCAAAAAGGAACGGGATCTGGTTCCAGCTGAGCATCCAAATGGAATGCAAACAACAGATGGATGGATGCTGCTGTTGAAAGGCATTAGGCATGGTTCATATGTTAAGTAGGCTAAAGCTGTACCTTTGCCCATGAGTGTGGAAGGGCCAAAATGTTGTGGAATCCCTGCTGCCCACAGGCAATGGATAGACTTCAGAAAGACACTGCAGCTCACTTGTGTACTGTGCAGCTGTGGTCCAATACAGCCCACTATGATGAAGAAAAAAGGTGTGTGGAAATGAGATGGAGTAGGCTGGGGCTTTGAGTAGTGAATCCATGATTTGGGTAGATCCACTGGTCCATAGCAGTTCTGCAATCTACTGTGGGAGGTTGGGGCTCAGGTTGTCCCCCCCCACACACACACCTTGTTTACTTGGGCTGTGAGCTTGCTTACAACATTTTCATCCATGCTAGAAAAGCAAACATGCTCCGTATTAGTATATTAGTGCATGTCACAAGAATTGCATCTTTTCATGAACATATGGATCAGTCATCTTCCATAAAAGCCTATTCTATGAACCTAAAAATAACTGAATAAAGATAATACTGAAGAACAAAAGACGGTTTCCAACTGAGCCGGAGATGAGAAGGAGAAATAGAAAGGATAAATAGAATAGACCTTGCTCTCATTTTACTGTCATGGCATAAATCCCAGTTCTCATATCTTGCTAGCATTATATGAGCCTTATTCATTATAAACAGTGCTTATACAAATATACTCCCCCCCCCCTTTACAATTGCCTGTAAATCCAACTATATATTCAGACCTGGAGTTTTATGTCACCTGTCCAGTAGGAAACACGGATTTTTGCAGGAATTCCATGACATTCATTGGAGAGGCAGGAAATTCCCTGTAGGTGAGATGGAGTTTTACAACTCCAGGAGTGCATTAACAAACCACAAACAAGAATATTCAAGACATACCTCAAGTGTCTAGTGAAGATTTGGAATGGAAATTCAAATACATACACCTGGCATGGGTAAGGAAACAGACTCTCTGATCTGTAGTTCAGAGTGAATTCTTTAGCAGAATGTCCATTATTAAGACTGCAAATAGGAACACATTTGGCTCTCAGTTACACCCAGGTAAAGCAACTGTTACTTCATTGAGAATTACTACAGACTTATGTTGTGTAACAGAGTGCATAGTTTAGCAGCCCCTGCCCAAGGCACACCCCAACCATGCCATTATTATACGGTCTGATTGGACTTGATCTCCATGTCTTTTTTGTGTGTTTTGGTTTGGTTTTTTCTTAAACCAAAATTTTTAAAATTCATGCTTAGAGAAACAAAGTATACTTTGGGTGGAGCCTGTTTGAAGTGAATGGTCCCAATTGATTTTGTTACCAGTGAAAATTTAGTATGTTGCCAAAAATGGGGGGGGGGGAGAAGAGGGGTTTGTTCTGGTTGCCTCTGACTGAGAAGGGACTTATAAAACTAAGTCCTTATTTCTCACTCTCTCGTTCCTTCTTAAGAGCTGGCACTTTGGAACCAATGACTAAAAAACAAGTGAAACAAAGCAATATGGCAAACTGACAGTTTCTGTGCAAGCAGCTCTGATAATGAAATGTTCCTTAGGCAATTTGGCACTTATGCGCTTCTAAAGTTTTCATTTATAAGCAGTTACTCCAGCCCTTTTCTTTGTGAGGGTATACCCCAAGTGGTAAAATGAACATCAGCACTGGAAGTTTGGCATGGGATTTTTTCCTACCCCTGTGACTGGATTCCATCCTATGCAATGGGTCCATTCTGGAATGGCAAGCCTCCAAGCAGGCATTCCTGGATGTTAATGGAAACGGTACTCTCTCAATCTCCATGCCTACATGCCTGAAACCACACAAACCTAAGCCTTCTCCGGCTTCTCCCAGCAGCACTCAAAGCCATGTCTCAGTGGGGTCCACTCAATGGCAACATAGAGAAGATAGCACATAGAGAATCTGAAACCCCTCTGACACAAAGAGAGGAGAGAGAGCAGAGACAGCCTTCACACACACCCTGGGCAAACTGCAAGGGGAATAGATACCCTCATCTTCCCCTTCTTCAGCCATGGCACGGTATTTTAAAAAGAGTCTTGAGACTAAAGAACAAAGATGGAAAATCAGTTCCATGACTTCCAGGATCTCCATGACAACCATACCTTCCAGCCAATCATTCATAAAAGATGAGGGTGTCTGTGGAGGGCAATAGAGAATAACTGCCACATGGACAGATGGCTAGGCTTCAATTTCATTTAAGCATGGGAGCCAGGCCTTTGAGCACTTGGGGGGTGGGGGGGAAGTAAAGAAGGGAACTTGGGTGTAGAAGTGGGTAAGCCATGGAGTCTGAAAGGCTTGAAGTGAGGTAAACTGGGAGAGCAAGGAAGATAGTGGCACCAAATCTTCAACCTTTCATAGCCCACCACAGGTACAGGGAGTGGCAGAGAGCAGGTACTATGCTCACTTCCAATTTAGGCCTCAACATCAACAGTTTCAGTGCAAGAGCATGAAATAAGGCTTAGAATGCTACAAGCTGAGCACCAGCTTCCCGTTCAATTCCCAGCACATATAATTCTTCCAGTGCCAGAACACCATTCAACAAAAACAGACTTCTATAATTAAAGCAAAATGCCCTCATTATGTTTCTGCCCTTTACTCTTAGTGGAGGTACCGTGCAAAAATGAAAGCTAGTTGGCACAGCCCCTGCCAACTAGCTACTTGTTTATTTGGAGAACCTGCCAAGTCGTCAATGACATCTTTATACAAAATATGGTCAACACGAGCATAATCTAGCGGCTCTGAGATACAAGTGTAAGTAAAACTGTGAAGTACTGGATAGAAGTGTAAAAATGTAGACCATGTTAATTTCTCAGTGTTGCTTGGCAACCCTAGTGTACAAATGTTGTCCACTTGGCAAAAAGTGTGTCCTGTGTGCAGAGAAATTCTGGTTGGATAGAGAAGATGGAATGATTTTAAAATCTGTACTTGTATCGGCTGTGCATCAAGGAACACATTTAATGGCTTTTAACTGGAGCAGCTAACCTTCCCTTCTAGAACTCCCCATGGAAATATGGCTGAAGTAGTCTCAGCAACCTATACAACAAGTGAAAAGATTCAATATATCTAAGATAAAGGAGTGATCTCAAATCCTTCTAAGCATCACAGCCATGACATCCAAACAACAAAATATGAAAAGACATGCATAACAGAGTTTAATATAATGTTCTTAAACAAAATGACAGGGTTAGCATTTTTCTTCTTGAACCCTACAGGAGGGCTTTTGGAACAAGAAACCTGGAGAGTGGCCAACACAGGTGTAAAAGTGACTTATGAAATATCACGTGTGGGGTGGGAGAAGTGAAGAAATAAGGGAAGCATTCAGAAGTGGCAAAAAGGCTTAGCCAGGTCAACACTACAAACTTACATCGGTATAACTACATCACTCAGTGGTGTGAAAAATCCACATCTCTGAAAAATGCAGTTATAGCAACTTAAAATGCTGCAGCAGTGCAGCTAAGGGTTAAGCATAGACTTGCCCTTATGCTTTCAATTACTAGACTATTGGCTATAGAGAGGCCCACTAACAAAAAAAATCCCAGACAAACGTGTATCCCTCTGTTCAGTAACTGACAGCAGTAAAAGAAGTGAAGGGAACACTGGGATGATTAACAGAGAAATTGAGCAAGTTATGGAACTGTACTTAATGATGAATGGGAGCAACGCTTGAGCATCTTGCAGGACTTAGGGGCACCATCTTTGTGAGAAAATCCTCAAATGTTCCAGGTCTCTAGGCAATAAATTACCTGTTTCTATCTTCCTTTCCTGAGAAAGTAGGGGTTCTCAGTTCTTGACACCTTGATACCAATGACTTTGGATCTTCATTTAGGTCTTTCTTTTTAGACTTGACCCTGCATTTTTCAGGTTCAGAAATTATTTTAAAAAATTGAGGTCAATTGGCCATTGACCACTCTTCTTAACAGATTTTGATGAATAATCCATAATTAAGTGTCTTTGGTGACTAAAGGTAGTTGATTATGGGTCTGGTTTACACCACAAAGAAGACAAGTGTCAATTGGTGATGAACAATTGTGGGCCATCACTGAAAATGCTGTGTCTGTCCCATAAGGTGAGGTTACTTCTAGACCAGGAATAGTATCCTCAATAATGCTGATATACGATTATGTATTGCTGTACCCAGCTGGCTTCATCTGTGCCTGAGAGGATTGTTTGGATATTGCTATCTGATGTATATGAGCCATCTATTCTCAACTGAGAGGAGCCAGAAGCCTCGCTAGTGAGTAAGCAATCTCCTATGTCCCATTTACTCAGGGAGAATGTGTGAGAGTGGCATGCCATTTTAGAAACCTTGATAATATTTCTGACCTTGGCCATTCCATGGAAAGCCAGTGTGTCACTCGTGGTATGAAAATGTTTATTTCAGCTGCATAGTTAGAACAGGTTGTGCCTGTATTTATCCCTCCATGACCTCACAACAGCAAACATATCCCCTTGTGTCCCCAAGGGTTGCCTATTGTAATTCTGTCTCGGTATAGAGTTTCCCCACAGAGTTCTTCTGTCTCTGGCAGCAAATGCAGAATGCAGCAGCAGGTCTGTTCTCAGGCTGCAGCAGCACTGATCACATTACAGCCAGCCTGCATTGTTCATAGTTCTCAGAATACAACCATTTTAAACCTTGAGAGGAAAGGCACAAGATACGTGTTCACCATTAGTAATAGAATTACACCTGCCATCTTTGTAGGTTAAAAATCCCCCAATTAATATGGAAGGACATGGTTACGTTCAAGACTTCCTCAGAGTGAGAGCCTACACTCTGACACCATCTGTCTTTAAAGGGTTCCTCATTCATTGGCAGGTGATGGAGCTTGGTCTGTATCAGCTCCTTTACAGTGGAACTTGCTATCCACCTCAGCCCTTCCTGCCCCATTTTTCATACTTCACTTTTCAGAGGATGTGTTAGTTTTTAAATCATCTCTGCCTCTCTTCATACCCACTCACACGTCAGTGTCCTATCACTTTAAATGTGTATTGAGTATGGCTGGCTTTGTTATATTTTCAATGGAACAGTGTTTAAGTGGATGAGGGGAACTACTCAGCACCTCAGCAGTGGGGTGGTGGACGGATGCAGTACTTTATAAATAGTTAGATTATGGATGTAAATACTGTCTTATTCAGAACTCCTGCTGGCATCAGTGTAATTAGCATCTGCTTACAGCAGGGCTCATTCTGGCCCAACATTTCTGCAGTTATGGTTAACACATCCTTGTTAGACAGCACTGAGCACACAGTCAACATTCAATAATCATAATCCTTCAGAGGCCCCTCACTTCTTCTCAAGTCATGTTGACACCCAGGTCTGAATTAGAAGCAACAGGCCAAAAATAAATAAAAATCTGAATTTATTACATAGCTATCTCTAAGGATTGTTATGATGCTGCTAAAGTTGAAAAGAATCTTAAAACTATGAAACATGGGAGAATTTTCGCAACACACTTAGATTTTTGGAAAAATGCTGGTGCCTCATTCAATGTAGATTTGCTTCATGTATATCATATGACCAAAAGAAACGAATTCAGACAAGCTATGTAATATAGCTTGTCTGAATTAGTTATATTATATATCTTGATACATGTACACACAGACACACTTTGAACTCTTGTGCTAATAAAATACTAGCAGAGAGGGACCTGAACCAAAACCTCAGCTCTTCTCATCCCCAAACAGTTAAGTTCAGACCTAGATCCAGACTTTGCACAGAAGATGACATGTCTCAGTACTAGACTATTTATTGCTTCAGTCTTGGCACCTCTGAAAATAACTGAAGCAGACAACTGGGCCCAATACGCTGTCTCATCCTATACTGGTGTGACTCTGCTCATAATGGTGTTACTCTTAACACTGGGTAAACCATATTAAAAAAAATCAATACTCTTCTATTTCTACATTGACAAGATAAATTTAAATACCTTTAAATCTAAAGAAACACTAGCAATGGTCACTTCAATCAATATACTTTTTTTGCAGCTGGCCATAGGAAATTAGATGTACACTACTGAAAAATTCAAAGCAGTGTGCCTATGTCAATGTATATTTTTGAGTTAACATGCACATGAAAACAGGTTTTGGTGAGGAATGTGCACTTGTTGAAATTGTTTAAATTAGAAATTGTCCTATCTGAACAATTTCAAAGGAGATCAATGAATGGGTATAGCTTGAAAATGGATTCCACTGATGCTAGTTGATGGGGGAAGGGCAGGTGAAATGGGGAAGTCCATTATTGATAACAGAGAATAAAGAGAGTGGGAGAAAGAAGTAGAATCAATAGATAATGTTAATGATGTATTTACTATTACATTAAAAATCTTAAATGTATATGGCCACAAGAAAATGGAGAACAAAGCATCACAATTATGCTCTCTGTCTAGACTAGGACAAAGTGTTTGGTTTTTAAATGGGTCAGCTGAAATGTTTAAATGCTGTTCACAAAATATTAGCACCTAATACAGACATCTAAAAATGTTAGTTGATCATAGTCACAGTCATATTCCACTAACTGGATATTTAAAAAAGGCCCCCCAAGGTTGAGCACAAGCAGCCAACATATCTTGAAAGGTGTTAAACTAGGTGTTAACACATTTTAAACAGCATGTAAACATATTGGTTGCCATGTTCAAAAAAAAAAAAAAAAATCCCCCACTTTCCTTCCCCCCTCCTGCAACTTGACAGGACTTTATTGGGCCATATAATCCTGGGTGTAATGCTATTCTAATCAGTGGAGTTATGCCAGAGAGAAGAGTTTTGCTCAGTATCTTTAGCACTTGATATTTGTCAGGTATTTTTTTTTTTTTAATAAAAGATAAATCTTTACACCATCCTTATTGTACAATTTAGCACTGTCAGCCCAATTTTTTAGATTGAAAAACTAAGCAAGTCAAATGACTTGCCTCTGGCCACGTAACTATTCATGGGTGTGCTGGGATTAGTACTCAGAAATCTGTTATTCCTAGCTCCATACCAAGCCACACAGCTTTTTATTTAAGAAATTGCACATGCAAAAATCTGACTCTTATTAGCTGCAATGTTCAACTAATGGGTTTGAAGGGCTAAAAATTAAATGAATGATCATGCCTAAGAAGCCTGCTTGTGAGGTGAGCAAAAATTTCTAATCAAGCAATAAAGATCATGCACTTTTTAAATTTTTAAGTGCAGTGCGACATAGCTAAAACCATGCTGAATACCAAAAATCATTGCAGAATTTAAAACCACCAATAGCAAACATTATCTGGACAAGAAATAAAACTGCTATTGGACAGCAGTAAAAAGCTGCTTTAAATAAGATATGAATAAATAGTTGAACATATAGGACCCAATTCTACACTCTGTTACCCTAGCGTGAATTTGTAGTAATGCCTATGAAACCAATGTTATTACTTTAACAGGGATGCTGTTTTAACAGAGAACATAATTAAGCCCATAATTGTCCTGTAAAAATGAAGTCAGAATACAGCGTGAATCTATTTCCACCTTAAAAAATGCTTTCTTCCAAAACAGCCTTTGAATGGACAGACAAACAATTCTTATTTACAGACCCAGACTCTTTGAAGAGTTTAATAGCTATGTGCCAACACTTGTTACATATATCCCAAAAGATGACGCAGAAATATATTAATAATGCCAGAAGGAGAACAGAGATAAAATGACAATTGTTTTCTTGGGACTATCAGAATGGGAGCAAGAAAAGAAATGTGAAAGGTCTAGTGGGGCCCAGAAAAACTATTATTTAGTATCCATCTTAAAAATAAATAAATAAAGTCCTTATACATTGAAAGCACTGGTCTGCTCTCTAAGGATATAGCATATATGCCTTGCTTCTATTTGTTTGTTTCAATGTCTTTTGGGGGAATCCCCAGTCATGCATCACAGCATTTTTTTCTTGCTGTCCAAGCTGTTCACTAAAGCAGACAATGCATGGTGAAGATGGAGTACATTTTATTCGATCTGCAGATAATTTTTCTGAGGAATACTTTATTTGCTCAAAATGCAGTTGTGTCAATGAGAACTATTTGCAAACTTGGGCTGAATTCACCAAATTGCTTCAAACAAAAAAACCTGATTTTTTTTTTTTTTTTTTAAGAAGTCAAAATGAAACGTTTTAACTATGTTTTTAAATTAAGTTTTATTTCAAACTTTAGCTAGGTTAAAACACAAAAGATAACACCTGAAAACCAGAAAACCAAAAATCATTTGGGGATGAACAGAAAAAAACAAACAAACAAAAAACCTCACCCTCACACCTTTCATTTTTGTTTCAAAGAAGACAGAAAATTTCTATTTTGGGCTGATCCAAAATAAAATGTTTTTGGGATTGTTAGTTTCAGCCATCAAACTGGTTAACAACCAAAAAAAACCACCCAATTATTTGCTCAGGTCTACCACTTACATCTTCAAAATCTCTCTACTTTGGGATGGGATATTGCAAAATAAGAATGTTCATGGCATATATGTTCTGTTTTCTTGCAAATTTCTTATTAATTCCTGATGTCCTCTCTCCATCCCACATTCCCACCAGGATGCTATTGTCAGTTTTTTATTACCACTCAGAATAGAACTTAAGTCAGATGGTCTTATTTGCACAAAATGAAAAATCAGGAGTAACTTGAATGCAGTGAGTAGAGTGACAAGTGAAACCTGGCGTTAATAAAAAGACCGTCAAGCCCTCAGGCCTTTCATCTATCTTGATAGGATGAAAAGTGAATAGAGGACCTGATCTTACTCACACAACATTTCCGTTGGTTTAGGTCTGCTGGCTTAAACAGTTATATCTGATTTAACGCCAGTGTAAATTCAGAATCACAACTAACTTTCAAAGATGGAGGATAACATTTGAAATATGGGACTTTTGAAAAAGTGCTTAAGTCACTGGGACCGCGGAGCCTAAATTAAGTAGGTGAGACTTTCAAACTCACCTATGATCAATAATGAAGAACTTTTCAGTCTCTAGTGGTGGTAGACTGCCAGCTTAAGTATTCCATGCCCTTTCCCTTAGGAATTGGATCAACTGACATGTGAAACAGTTTCTAAAGCAGGACCACATCACAGTGATAAAGGAGACCTAGTGCTCCCACAAGGAGCAAAAGCTTCCCTCACTCCGTCACCCTGCACATAGTATTCTGCAGCACACTCAGGGCTAGATTTCCCCCAATATCAGGAATGATTTTATGTTGGTTTTAAATAATAGGAGGCCTAGCTTTAAGCACCCCATCCACCCAAGGGCTCTCACAGTTTTCATGACAAAAATTGAGGACAACGGTCTCAAAAATATGGAGTTTAAGAATAATAAAAGGTGGAGTGTTCTGCAGTTAAACTACTGCAGAAGAGTGGTTCTGGTTGGTCGGGGGCCAGAAGGACACATGCAGGCTGCCAACATTTTGCAGACTATATCTGACCAGACCTGAAGCCAACACGTGCCCCATTCCAGGGTTTGCATGGCTTAGAAGTCTGTAAATATATTACGCTGCCTTCAGAAATTTGGAATGGATGATTGTTTTCTTAGAGATATTTTGAACTTACATACATGCTGCAGTGGTGGCCAGGGTTCTGTATCCTGTGTTACACACAGAAGCCCCTGGAAGGCTACAGAACCAGCCTGAAAACAGCTGCTAGCTAGGTGTAGCCCTGCATGAGAACAGGAACAGAAGCAGGAGGCTGGAATAAGTTTTCTTCATAGAGTCACAGAAATGTAGGACCAGAAGGGACCTCAAGAGGTCTTACAGTCCAGTCCTTTGCACGCAAGGGAGGACCAAGAATGATCTAGATTGTCCCCAACAGGTGTCTGTCCAACCTACTCTGGAAAATCACCAATGGTGGAGATTCTACAGTCTCCATAGGCAATTTATCCCAGTGCTTAACTACCCTGGCAGGAAGTTTTTCCTAATGTCCAACCCAAACTGCCCTTGTTACAGTTTAAGCCTATTTCCTCTTGTCCTATCCTTAAAAGGTTAACAATTTTTCCACCTTCCTCTTTGTAACAACCTTTTATGTACTTGAAAACTTATATCCCCTCCCATCGCCCCCAGTCTTCTCCATACTAAACAAAACATTTTTCACTCTTCCCTCAGAGGTCATGTTTTCTAGACCTTTAACCGTTTTTGTTGCTCTTCTCTGGACTTCCTCCAATTTGTCCACATCTTTCCTGAAATGTGGTGACCAGAACTGGGCACAATACTCCAGGTGAGGCCTAAGGAGGAAGAATGATTTCCTTCACTGAGAAGGAAGCATGATAAATCAACTTTCTTCTCAGGGTGCCCATGACTAGCTTTCATGTATGTCCATATTTTCTTTAAGTCTTTTCCTGGCGAAGTTAGAAAAAATAAATATCTTGGATTCCATCCTTAATTAGAAAAATAATTATGTATTCCCTTTCATTCCATGCAAAAAACAAAGGATGGTAACATTGCCGAGTGAAGCACTCAAGTTATTAAACATCATATCACAGTACCATCTAGTGGTCAATCAGGTCATGGCCCCATTGTGCTAGGAGCTGTACAAATGCATAGTTTTTGCAACAGTAAAAAAAAAAAAGTATAAACAGTCTCTGGCCCAAAAGACCAGACAAAATAGGTGGATGAGACAAACAAAAGGATTAGGTCAGGGTGGAGGTTAGAGGAAATGAAATAACAAACGTAGGTGATGTGCAATTGTTAGCTTGTCAGGAACAAACAATGCAATCACCCTCTGCCCAGCCTTTATCAGATTGCACTCTTCTAGACAAGAAATTTTTGTTTGATGCGGTGGAAGAGGGGGAGCCAATAGATTGACATAAGGCTAGATCTGAAGCCCACTAAAGTCAATGAGAATCTAATGGTCTTTGGATAAGGCTTTTAAAGAGGGTGGCGATATAGAGCAACAAGTCAGGAAGGTGATTTTAGCAGCAGCATTATGAATAGAATTGATGAAGGTGGGGTTGCAAGCACCAAGGCCGGAATGTAGGAGATCACAGTAATCAGGGCACAACCAGGGTGTGAACAGAGTTTGGCAGAGTGGGCAGAGAGAACAACAGAATAAGAACAATTATAAGAATAATCAGTTAAAATTTTGATCCCTCAGAAGCCTAAGTCTTCTAAAAAAAAAATGTGGAGCTAGTACATCATCCCATGCTATAGCAGTTTCATATACTGCCATAGAACACAAAATGCATACCTTATCTAGACAGTACATGCATAGCACCATGTCATTTCTCTCTTGCTATTGATCAACTAATGATCCTTTTAACAAGGAACTCATGCTATGCTTGACTGATGTGCAGACTGCACTTTCGAAACCAATTTCTAAACCACTTAAGTATCATTCTGGATATTGAAGAGCAAAAAATTTAACACCTCTTAAATTCTTGTCATCCTGTCCTCTTCATAGACCAACGGGGCCTGACTCACCACTTGTTTACTTCAGTTTTAAAGCAGCATAATTCTACTGGAATCAATGGGGTTACAGTGATGTAAAAACTGGAACGCCATAGGGGTGATTCACGCGCAGTAATTCTACATCCTATAGTTTAGTCTATTACACGGATTGATCTTACGGCAACATAAGAGCAAGGTTATAGGATACTTGAGATGCCCTGATAAAATTATTTTCCCTTAACTATTACTCTGGCTTTTTACATTCATAGATTAACCCCTTTCTGCTTCATCTTTACTATTGCTTTGTAAGAGAGTCTAAATACAACTTTAGGCACTCACTAAAATCTCCCCTTTCCAAAAAGGGATTCTTTGAAGCAATTGTGTATGAAATGGGACAAGAAATATGCCACTCACATTCCTTACATTTTTGTTAGCTCCACTGGATTTCCAGAAGCCATAGCACCTTCTAGTCCTACCCTGGTTTTAAAATCAGTGAGCTGCTCTCTCCTCTGCATACACAGGAGAATCATGCAGAGTAAGAAGAGCAGAACTGGCGGCTTGGGAGCAGCACTGAAGGAAGAGAGACGCACAGGGACAGAAGTCGGAAGACAGCAAGGATTGGTGGAAAAAAGAAAGATGGATTGAAGCATTCCTTCAGTGTGACACAGGGTCCTTCTTCACACCACCACACCTTCCTTGACTTCAATTGTATATGTGAAATAATAAAAAAACCTTCAGTTATCTGAACTCTGGTTAATCAAAACTCTTGATTATCTGATGGCTGGAGATGATTACAGAGTTGCAACTGAAACGGATCTTGCAGGACTAAGCTGCACAACAGCTTACCTCTGCTTGTGTTAGCTCTGCAAAACTTAAGTTCAGGTGCTTCAAAGGGGCTCCCAAACTAGGTAGGAGAAAAGCTACAGAACAGGCCAGACACAGGGAAGCCAGAATAACCTCTCTGACCATTGCAGATTTCAAGTCAAGGCAGCTCTCATGATTAGGCTCTGAGTGTCTCAGACATTAGTTCTCAACCATGAGTATGAGTACCCTGGGGCCTGTAGACATCTTCCAGGGGGTACATCAACTCATCTAGATATTAGCTTAGATTTACAATACGCTACAGAAAAAGCACTAGCAAAGTCAGTACAAACTAAAATTTCATATGAACAATGATTTGTTTATACTGCTCTATATACTATACACTGAAAAGTACGTACAATATTTATATTCCAATTGATTTATTTTATAATTATATGATAAAAGTGAGAAAGTAAGCACTTTTTCAGTAATAGTGCGCTGCGGAACTTGTGTATTTTCATGTCTGATTTTGTAAGCAAGTAGTTTTTAAGTGAGGTGAAACTTGGGATATGCAAGACAAATCAGACTCCTGAAAGGCATACAGTAATCTGGAAAGGTTGACATTCACTGTCCTAAGAGACGATTAGGGTTGTACTACCCTATATAGTAAGGCCTGTGATTTAGGGTGTATAAGTACTACTTCTAAACTAATGTGCTCTGAATACTAAAATGCCTATAGATTTTGAATGAAGCAAAGTGTGTATTGAAGTACATACTTCTGACTTGTGAGTATCTGATTATATTCTTCAACATACAAATCATTTGGATTATTTCATTAGTGCATTTTGTATGCATTACTGGGATTTGTATGATTTCAACACCAACAGAGCACTGGTTACTAGTTCTGTTTCCAAAAGCACACTAAGGATTATAAAGTAGACCAGCATAAAATAGGGAAACATTTATTTATTTGGTTTTGCCATTTGGAGATACACAGTCACAACTAGTGCTGATCACAATACAGATATACAGTAAACAGAACGACCCGGGATCTAAGCTATTTGAATAATCTGTCCCACAACTTCCTTTTCATATTCTTAAGTGATTTTTTTAAAAAAGTATTTTATAACTGAAAAGTATATCAGGATATAAAAGCAATGTAGCAAGATTGTTTAGAAGGGGAATAAGGTGTGAGGTAGAGTCTCCCCACAAATGATTTAACAGAATGGAGTCAAGAGTTTAAAATAATTGGGATCTCTATCCTCTGTTTAAAAACTCAGCTTGTCTTTAGAGAGAGTGACCATACAGTGATCATAGAATCTAGAGATGAAAAAGTTCTATTAGGTATTTAAACCTCTCTCTCCATGTCAGTGGAGGACTATTCCCTACCAGTGCTTGACCCAGTACATTTCTGAATGGGGAAGCTATGCTGCTTCCAACAGTTGAGGAGTCAGTTCAACTGCCCAATATACCTCATTGCCAGGAAATTCTTCCTGATGTCCTGTTCTTAATTTCGGCTCATGACTGAGTTATATTCTCTTGTATTACCCTACTAAATAATTACTCTCTCTCTCTCTCCTTGGAGTCTGCACCCGTTCAAAAAACTTGTGATCTCTATTTGTCCTTAGTCATTCTGAGCTGTAATACCACAACATAAAAAAACCCTACACTACAAGAAAAAGTAATATTCAGCCTCTATAGAAAAAAGAATGATGCCTGTGGAAACATTTTCATGAGCATATTCTTAAGGGAACAAAGTACATTATCTCAAATACTCATACTTTACAAATTTGACTGACTATGATCATTGAGAATGAAGTTGTGTACGTCTACCAGGGACTATCCTCTTTTATAGCTTAAGGACCACATTCAAACTTGATGTAAGCAGATGCAACTGCACTGAAAGCCATTGGTGAAGTAGCAGTCTCTTACTATCACATCTCAGTTTGGCCCCAACTGTTTGACACCACATTTAGTCAGAAAATCTGATGCAGTACTGGGGGCTTTAAAGCAACAAAATGCACACTTTACACTGCTTTTTATGTTTTAGAAGATCAGTATATGTGAAGATGCAGCAGAGATGAGGGTTTCCACATACTTCCTCTCAAAAAATGCAAATCAATATTTAAACCCATATCTCTGCCAGCGTTCTACATGTATTTCTGTTTCCCAAACATATTTTCGGCCATGGGTCTCTCTATTCATGAGAAATCTCTCTCTCTCTCTCACACACACACACACACACACACACACACACACACACACACACACACACACACACACACACACACACACACACACACACACACACACACACACACACACACACACACACTTGCATTTATTATGAATCTTGGCTGTCATCACCTGCACTCTGGCCACTAACTCAGTCCCTCAACCCAAGAATACTTGGAATTTTCCAGACATCTGAGCAGCTTCAGGGAGATAACATTTTGTGGACTGTTTATTTAAATAGTTTCTTCTTTCCCCTGCAACATGGAATTTCTGTCCCTAGATTTCATTACACTCAAACCTAGGATGGGCAATATTCAGTCCTGGACCAGTGATTAGAGCTGGGTGAAATTTGTCAAAGAATACTTTCACTCCCCAAAAAACAGATTTGGTAATGCCAAAATGCTTTGCAAATTTATGCTGGATTTGCCCAATGGTTTGTTTTGAAAAAAATCCCCCAAAACCAAAATGTTTCAATTTTTAAAATCTGAAACTGGTTAAAAAATTTCTTTAATTATATGAAAAAAATTATATATGGGTGTGTATGCTCAAAACCAAAACAAACCATTTTACCTGAACATTTTTTCCCCCTGACTTCTTGATTTTTAGGGAAAAAAAAGTCAGTTTTGGTCTGACCCGAAACAAAGGATTTTTCCTTCACCCTTACAGAATAACCAACAAACTAGAAAAATCAGTTATTCAGTCAGCTCTACCAAGGATGCTTTTAAAGACCAGCATCTCATGTGTCATCAGGGCTATGAAACCAGAATTCCCAAATTCCAACAGTATAAACTAGTTACTTCTTCTAGCCCTGGTAAGTTCCAAGATATTGGACCTTGAATTCATAACATTACTATTCTTGGAAGAGTATTTTCAGAGGTTCCTAACACTTCTAAATTATAAACCTCTCTCTTGACCTGTAAAGTTGAACTTCTGGTAGGAAGTCACTTTACAGGTGAGAGTACTGCATAAGGACTAGAGCAGTAGACTTGGAGCTGTGAATTCTCTGTTCTGTTTTCTGGCTCTGCTACGGATTCACTTTCAGCCTCTCTCTCTCTCTCTCTCTCTCTCTGTTTCTGCATGTTGTTAGAGATGCTGTTTTGTTATTGTATTGCTTAAAGCAGTCCTTTTGTTATTCCTTCAGCCTTTGCAGCACTCAGGACCACACATTAGCAGCTTGTCAGGAGCCTAAGGGCTGTAGCTACTAGGTATGTACAGGTACATATATTAACAGCGTGGGATTTTAATGAGAGAGAAATGCACAGAACAATAAAATACACTTTGAAGACTGCAGGGGAAGATGTATCAATTGGCACTATTTCTCTGAACCCATTTCCTGGTGTCCAGCTACCTGACTATATGCATCAAAAATATTGGTGTGAATGTGTTAGACAGCTGCAGTATTCTCCCATATTCAGATTCGTAAGTGACAAGCATTCAGAAACATGAAGTTCTTCCAAAGAGGATAGTACTATCGCAGCCCACTAGATCTCGGTCACTCAGCAAGCACTTAGAGAAATTCAGTAAGCTTCCTTCACAAAAAGAGCTATAACAGAGCACTACAAGTAAATCAACTAACCCACCTTTGGCTTCAGTTTCAGGCTGAAATTTGGTGCATGAATAATTTGAACATTTTCGCCCCTGTAGGCAGGTGGACTTGATCACCAGCCTAGGGGAAAATAACCAGCCACACCCACATCAGTTTATAGCCCTTGCCTCACGGCTCTGTGAATTGAAAACATTAAACAGTCATGTCCCCAGCCTGGAATGTGGGAACCCTGGCCTCCAGCAACGTAGTGGTCAGGTCTTGCCATCCAGTTTAGGGGTGCTCACATGGTCTCTCACCCACCCCCTTATAGTCCGTTGCTAGAGAGTTACAGCTGTGTTTGCTCAGCCCTGTCCTATTCCCAGGCTCCCTAATGGCACTGGGGTCCTCACAGCCCCCAGCTGGACTCCTCAGGTGATTTCCAGCATCTTCCTGCAGGGCTTTTCTCCTCAAGAGGGCTGGCTGGTCCCCAGTCCCTAAAGGGGCAGACCACCCTGTTACAGCTTCTTGGAATGTCTGGGCACCACTGAGCAAATACATTTTGAAGAGATTCTTGATCCATTCAACATTTACACAGCTATTCTTTCAACATTTATTGGCAGAACAGAAATTGAAGAATGTAATCCCATTGAAGCTAGTCATGAAAAAAAGTTTTCAGCTGTCTTTGAAGGCATCCCTGGCGGCAGCAACAACAAATAAAATCCTACTGCTCTCTCTGATGTTTAATAGATTTAAGTAGCTGAAAACAGTATCTTGTCTGAGAGCCAATTAGTGGCTTTCATACTTGCAAGGAATGGAATTCTGCAGTTGCATCTTAGAGAAAGCTAGATCCTTAGGTGAGCTTTGCAGAGTTAGGTGCAGAATGAGCCTTCCAAATGCTTCCTCAACTAGCTGCTGGCTCTGTTCAAAACACTAGATTTGCTCAAACTACCTAAACACACAAGAAGTTTCATCTCATCAGAACGCTAGTCCTCTAGAAATACACTGAAAACAGGGAAAGCCCTCGGAATGCAAGCTGTACACCAACAGAAATAAAAGACATTAACTAGTGGTTTCAGCTAAACAACAGATCATCACAGTACTAAGAACTACCAATGCTGATATTTGCATAATTGAGGGGATGGATATACTCCTAATCTCTCTTCCTCCTTCTCTACCTCTGGATTGCCCATGTCTTCTCTCTCCTTTCTCCCCATAACATCCATCAGATGCACCTCAAAATCCCCTTAGTCTCTTATGCCAGCTATTACCCTAGCCCTACACTGCAATTGCTCTGTGGCTGTGCAACCAGAAGAAGCTCCCTTATTTACTCACTAGCACATGGCCACAGAGGGTAGGATCTGGCTCAAATACCTTATTTATGTAGCTCAAAATAAAATTTAGATGCACTCCAGCAGTACCTGCATTTCTGAGCTAGAGAATATTGCATTTCAGAGCAATAGGATAATGAAAATAAGTCACTTTGGTAAAACACTTCATTCTCAAAAACAATGAGATTATTTTGCAGAATTCTGTTAGCTTCTCACAATGCACTAGGAGGGATTTATTTCACCAACTGAGTAAGCTTGCTCAGCTCCTGAAATGCTCCTCCAGCAAGGGCAAGATGTTGAGCTCCAGAACAGGTGCCATAGGGAAAGAAGCAAAATCTCTCTCCCAAAGGGATATTACTCACCACGTTCAAGGGAAAAGCACCATTTTCTGAGCAACAATCCTCACATTTCAGGAAGAAGCCTGGAAGGGGCTTTCCAGCAGGGTAATCAAGTACCAGAGTTTAGAATGCAAAGTGCTGCCACCTGTGCTGCCATAAGTGCAGGATTCCCACTGAAACCTTACAGGGAAACCCACGGTAATTATTTACACTGATGAAAGCTCAGTGCTTATCATCCAAGGAGTAGTGAACCACACACAAAATGGAGAGTGAACACAAAGAAAGTGTGAGTGAAGTCCTCTCTGAGGGTCTTTGTATAAACAAGGGAACAGAAATACTGAAAATAGAAATATGTGGAAAAAATCTGGATAAATAAGCCCAGTGAAAATATACTGAGACTTTAAGAAGCAAGACCAACACCCCCCACTGAGCCAGTACTCCTAACACCAGGGCTAACTCCTAACAGAAATGAGAGCTCAGCAAAAAATGCTCAGTATTCAGTGGGGAGGGACAGAGAGACAGACACTCAGGCTCAAGTGCACAAATATTGACTGCCAAGACAGTAAGGCTTGTTGCTGCCGGTCCGGGACTCCAGTGATGAGGCAGGAGGTAGGATCAGTGTGGGCAACTCTTGCAGTTTCATTGTGAATACCACAATGTTTTCTTTTGGGTGATGTTTTTTAATTTGTTTTTTAAACAAGTCCCCGATTCTGGATGTATCTGATTACATGAGAATCTCAGTTTTTTTAATTAAAAGGTAGTCCTGCATTTCTGGGTTAAAAAAAGCATGAACTTTAAAGGCTCAAACACCAGGAGAGAGAGAAAAAAAACCCATAGAACATTTATTATTTTTAAGCATATACTGATTTGGGGGAGGCGGGGCTAACTAATGATTTTTGAATACTTAGGTTTGGCAAGACTGTAAGGTGCACAAATAGCCACACAGCAGCAATCCAGCTGAAAATACAGACTCATTTTCATGGGTAGGAGCCAAGTCTCAGTAACCTGCAGTCAAGTGTTCCTCAGATCACTCACAGCTTCCTTCCTTCCTTCCTCCTGACTGGGGATAGGGAGGAAAGTACTCCTTGAAGAAGGCAAAAATCAAGCCGTTCCACTGCCCCAATAAAAGACCTCTCCTCTTAAGAGAGTCTTGTCTTTAACCTGGGTTTTTTTCCCCTCCTCCTTGCCAGCAATATAAATGGTTCCTGGGTCAATAGCAGGGCCTGCTTTGCAATATCAATCAGACTGAAATTTACAAAAGAGGATTTAGGCATTCTGGCTCAGAACCCTGTTTGCTAACACACCTCCAGAGCACTAGGAGTGCCTCTCTTTGGGAAAAATCCTCAGCTTTTTGATGGGATCAGAAGAAACCTGTTGACATTTCCCAGCCCTCCACTGGCTACTTCCTGAAGGGTGCATGTGGTGATGGTGGGGTGTTCTGCTTGCCCTGGCAAATTGAAGCCCAAAATCCCAGAGCTCTAATGACTTTCTGTCTTTGAGTCAGTGCTAGAAGAGGGCTGTATATACTCCCCCCATATTTGGTTCTGCATCAAAAGACTAATGGGGCTCACAGAGGAACCCAAGTGAGTTACAGGAGGAGTAAAGATGGGGAAATTTAAGTGACCTTACATAATCCATCAAGGCTGGACACTAGTCTAGAACCTGCAAATAAAGACTGTAGTGATATCAAGGGAATTACATTGGGAAGGTGGGATGAGATATACAAGGGAAAGAATAAATAACACACCACTCACAATACATTGAGCATTTTGTGGATCTAGATAATGAGATGAACAAAGCTTTTACATAACCATGTCATTTAAAGAGTTTTCAGGTGTTGAAAAAGAAGTAGAATTACTGCTGTTTCCAACAAAATTTTCCCCTCTACTTGTAACACAGCACTTATTATTAGCTTTCCCTGCCCTCCACAATGATTTGAAACCTAGCTAATGTTTCTTCATTTTGTTCCTTGGGAGAAGTAAAAGCTTTTCCTCTCCAACAGCTAAGTACAGGCCACAGACAGCCTGACGCCAGAGCTCCTCTGCAGATCAATAAGTTTGATGCATGTATAAGTGAGTTGGGTGAATGTAGAATTCCCAGTGGTAGCTGAGGGATGGCTGAAAGGATGCTGGGGAAAAAGAAAGCCAAAAAGCCAGAGAGCTGTTTATATGGCTTTAATGCTACATTTGCTAACTTGAGAATCTCAAAATTTCAAAGGGAAGCCCTATAAAATTGCTTTTGAGTCATAATTCAATTTTTGTTCTTAACACTTTTGTCAAATTTGGAGAGAACTTTAATGAGGTGAGGGCATACTGACTGGAGCCAGGCATTGTCCTGACCAGTGCTGTGCGGGCTTTCTTCACCCATCTACCAATGCATTCTAACAGTGGAGTATTTTCCATGACAAAATGTTGGGACCAAAGAAGTATCTCTTTATCCTCCAGGTTCCCAACAGCATCGTAGAGTGTCTGCTCTCCCACCTACAAGACTCCCAGAACTTACTTGGATGCTGCTCAGAGTGTGTTGGCTTTCTCCACAGCCCTTCCTGTGCTCCTGCAGATCTTCCCAGAAGCAGTATTTATGCAGTGCTCCAAATTTACAAATATCTTTTTCTCCTCCCTCTCATAACCCCAGTCTGTCCTCAATCCTTTCTAAATTTCCTCCAGACTTCATCCCTCACTCCCCTTTCTCCCTGCCAAATTCAAGGGAGGCATCTCCACTCTTAAGGAATTGCTTAAAGAGGTTGGGGAATCTCCTTCATTGGAGATTTTTAAGAACAGGTTCAACAACCAACTATGAGGGGTGGTTTAGCTGATGCTTGGTCCTGCCATAACAGATTGGATTAGAAGATCTCTCAAGATCCCTTCCAGCCCTACAATTCTATGATTCTCTAATGGCTGCTCCCTTCCCAATTCTTCTCAGTCCTCTCAAATCTCCCCAAATCAATTCTTCTTCTTTCTCCAACTCAGCTAGTCCCTTCTCCTGCTTCTCCAACCTCCTTTTCTTTTGGTCCTTACTCTGTCCTCCCACTCCCAAATCATTCTCACTTCCAACTCTCATCAGCTTGTTTTCTACTAAAACCCACCTTCCCACCCTGTAACAGATTAGGGTCATCCCTCAGTGCTGGCCTCGGAGGGAGGACATGCCTCTTTGTATCTGCAATATGGAAAGTATTTGGAGACAAAGGTGGGTGGGGCCTCACATCAGTTTAGGTGCCCGGCCCTTCAGGCAGGGTGGGACAGCCAACAGTTAGGGGGCTGGGCTGTAACCAGGCAGCCCCCTCAGAAGTCTATTAGCCCAGGCTCTCTGGCAGGGCAGGGCCGTAAAGAGCATGGGGCTGCCCTGTAGCCAGGCAATCCCTCCAGTAATCTATGAGTCCAGACCCTTGGGTAGGGTGGGACAGGCAAGCAGTCTATAGACACCAACTCTCAGGCAGGGCAGGGCAGGCAAATAGTCTCTAACCCCTGGCAGGGGTTTGAACACTTCTGCAGTCTTGGGCTCAGGTAGGGGGTTGCTGCCACCCTATGGGGGAGCACCAGCACAGTCTAGGAGCCCAGGCAAGGGGGATGAAGCAGCTGCCACCCCAGGGGTTGGGGTTGGCAGCAGGGAAGGGGGTAAGGGGTCCCGGTCACACCCTACTCCACTGGGTCCCACTCCAGGGCTCTCACGGTGGCAGAATGTTCCGCCATTGGGTCAGTGGAACTCCAGCCGAATCGCACCGATCCGTATTCAGAGGGGAACACAGCCAGACTGCAGTCACCCACTCCTGGGCTGCTTCCTACCTCCCTTTTGTAGTTTACTTGCAATGGGGGAGTCATCCTCCATCTCCCCTGAGTACTCTTTGAGAAGCAGTCTGAGCAGCTCCTTGGCCTTTGTCTGGTTGGGCAGCTCCAGTGGGTCTGGCCAGTCCACGGGGCAGCTGGCATCCATTCTGGCTGTCCACTCCCACAGTAGTCAAGTGGTGCCTTCCTTCTCCAGTGGCTCTCTCTTGGCTGAACTACAGGGCTTGGCTTTTATACCTCCCCTTCCTGTACTGCCCCAGCAGGCAGGTCGAGCCATACCCGGGTCTGCCTACCAGGTGGCGTCGACTGGCCCCTCAGCACTGGCCTCTGAGAGATGCTACGCTTCTCTGTTACACATTCTCAAAATCTCTCTCCTTTCTCCCTCCTTCAGAATCCCCCCATCACAAATCAAGACTCCATTGCTCTTCTCTAGATCACCAACCTCTGCTCCTCTTGCCTACAAAAATCTTGTGATTTTTCTCTCCATTCTCCTGTTTCCCACCAAATCCGCCAGAATTTTCGGTTCCTCCATCCTTAACAAGTGTCCCCAGTCTCTTCAGCCATCCTTTCCACACATGCTGCCCAAAGCTGTTTTTCGAGAGGAAGGAATGATCCCTAATTCAATGGCTGCCGATCATTTCAGTCCAATGACTCACCTGCCACAAACACATTATGCAAACTCCCAAGTATAAATCAATTATGCTGCTTTGCAAATGCCTACTTCTTTGATCTTTAAAAAGTGTTGCATAATTGGGCCCTATAATTTTTGCTTTCATTTTTAACAGCAAATAAATCTTTATCACTTATGATTGCAAAGATACCTGTAAAAAAGTTGAGTTGTATGCACAATGCTCTCTGGTTGAGCCTAAAGCAATATCTCTGACAGCATGTCTTCCCTTCATCTCAGCAACATGTTGATGCTGAAGCATAATGGCAGCAATTTACATATACATATTGTTAATTATTTCACTGGTGATCAATCCAGCAGAAATATCAAGCTAGTGTGTTCATCCATCATGCAGGATGCAGTGCTATATAAACATATAATGAGGTGACGGCAACTAATTCTCACTGGTTTCTAGGGAATGAGAAAATCAAGCCTTCTCCCCACTTTTAGCAACATCAACCTCTATGCAAAAGAAAGGCCGAAAGAGAAAATGCATCCCTTCTGTAGTACCAAAAGCTTGTGTGCAAGCCCCAAGTAGCCCCCAATGAGTTCCTAGATAACAAAAATCCCAATAGCCCCTTACCTTGTTACAAAATCTTCATACTCCCCTACTTCTACAACTGAATTATATGTTATCCCTTAAGGTAGCTCAGTGGTTTGAGCACATGAGGCTGTGGGTTCAATCCCCACCACCTCTAGTTTGTCCTGCTCTGAGCAGGGGGTTGGACTTGATGATCTCTTGAGGTCCCTTCCAACTCTAATATTCTATGATTTCTTTCATTACAAAAATCTGTCGCACACAGAAAAGCTGGGGGCATCATACAATAAATCAATATTAACATCAAGGTAAATTACCAGAGCTATTGTACTATTTATGTCCAAATTTATTTAAATAAACTCATCTGTTTTAACATACCCCATAGTGTTACTGAAAATCCAGAATGATACACCAGAATGCTGCAGAAACTATGGGCCACAGATTCTAGGACCTGCTGCTGCAGAATACATGTTGCTTTTCTCCTAATATTCTTGGGAATAGTATTTCCTTTCTCTGTGCTTTAGGAGGTTCAGAGGAGTGGGTAGATAGACTCTGGCTAGCAGGGAGGCTGGGGGGTGGTAGCAGAGCAAAAGGGGCTGAAATGGCTAAAGATAACCCCACTTCTATGCACTTCTGATGCTCAATACGGAAGACTTCATGTTCTTGAAATAGCAGTGGATGGTAGTAGGAATTGTATTATGACCTTTGTGCCTGCCCAAAGCCCTGTTAGAGTCAATAGATCAAGCCCTAAGGTACTTATTCTCTCGCTGCCTGTTTACCTATCTATAAAATACTACCTACTTAGGTTAGTGTGAGCCATATTTAAATAGTATTTCTAAAACGCATAGAGATATGAAAGATGTTATAGCCACTTTCACGTGCACAGCCAACAAACTGCCCTCATGCGGTTCCACAGGCCTTGTATGTAGATCCCTGCAAATCTGCGGATATCTGCTTCATATCCATGGACCATTTTGGGGGATCAGATGCGGATACAAATTTTGTATCCACGCAGGCTCTACTTGTATGGTTTGATGTTTCAGTGATAAAAATGTTAATTGTTGTAGCAAATAAGGCTTATATAATGTTTCAAAAAATGTCTCAGGGCAAATGTTTCTCTTTACATCAATGAGTCCTTTCTATAGCTGTGTTTGTTTCCCTCAAACAATCCATTATCAAATATATACATTTTAGAAAACAAGAACAACTTCCCTTATAGCCATTTTTCCTGGTGATTTATAGCAAGAGATCATAACCCACATTTTCCTGAGTAAATAGCTTTAAATGTCACAGAGGTGCAATAAAACAAAAAAAGGCAAGGAGAGGTACTATGAGAAAAGTAGCAATAGTCCTTTCCCCCCCATGAATGTGTCTCAATGGGGCTACCATTTATGCTGCTACGATGCCATTATGAACCCCCGTTCTCAGGGATTTCTATCGTAACTCTGCTGTAAACGTCAGCACTGGGCAGAAACTTTGGTAAATAGTTCCCCAGTCCAGGAAGGGATTTTTTGTAAACCAAATTTAAACTTTTCTTATTTGTATTGCAGTACAGCACCCATGTACCCCTCCCAGTTCAGAGCCACATTGTACTAAATGCTGTACAGACATATAGTCAAAGAGAGTCCCTTTCCCAAAGAACTTGCAGTCTTTTATGAGGATGCTATAGGTTAAGACTTAAGTAGACTAGATCTGTTTGTTGATTATGGGCCAAATTCTCTCCCAGTGTAAACTGGTATGGTGCTGTTGACTATTGTGGAACTGCGCCAGTTCATAACAGTACAGAATTTGGCTCTAAGACTTGCTAGTATTTGTTAGCTCATAAAGACTAGAAGAGCAGTAATCCTGAAACTAAAATGATTAACATGCTAGACTTCTGTGGCTCAGAAAAAGCTGTTCCAGTCTACCGTGAAAATAAGAGATTTGCCTGATAAATGGAAATAGTTTCAAAGGAAAATAAGGCACATATCAAAATATGCCTGCTTATAAGTAGACAATTCCTAAATGCAATTTAGTTACTCCTAAGTACATATGTAGGTAAGTCTAAATATTATGGTTACCAGACCACAGCACAGCTCCTATGAAAGCTTCTCTCTTGAATTAGATCAAGTCTATACTTTATAACCTTCTATTAACGTAGTTTCATTTTTCTTTTCTTAAAGAAGCATTGCAAACACCTTCAACAAAGGAAAAATGATATGGTTTAACATCTTGACTCCAGTGAGAGTTGGAGAGGGTGAAGAGTTGATAGCTTCAGAATTTGACCCACTCTTTCCAAAGTCTGGGCCTAATTCTGAAAACCTTACTGACGCTGAGGAACATTTGCTCCTGCATGGAATCCCACTGAAGTCAGTGCAACTACTCATGTGCTACTCTATGTGAGTCAGGGTTGAAGATGCAGAAACACTGTTTTTATATCTTTTCCTCGTCTTCCACCCAGCCCCATCCCAAAAATGCAGCTGATATTCCATTTACATCTTGTACTCTTGATAGAGCAAAACAAAGAATGGGAATATATATATATATTCCCATATAGCAAAAAGTTAACAGAAGGGTGCAACAAGATTCTGTACGAGGACTAGTGTTGTTTCACGTGGTTAATAATAATCAGGAGAAGAGGATGAGCAGTAGCGGCAAATGACACAATGAATCAAGGCTGTCAGGAACCACAGAGGGACAGACCTCCAACTGACATATGTGAATGGGCAATAGAGTGGCAGATAAAATTCAGCACTGGCAAGTGCAATGTATTGCAGATTAGAAGGAATAAACTGAAGTACTTGGAAACATTGATGAATTCTAAATTAACTGTAAGCACCCAACTAAAAAGATCAGGGCTTCATTGTGGACAGTTCAATGGAAATTTCTTCTCAGGGTGCTGCAGTGCCCCAAAAAAACATATGTTAAAATACATAAAAAATGGATTAAAACTACTGAAAATATTATGACATCATTTAATAAATAATTGTCTCCACCAGTCTGGAATACTATGTTCTCTCTTGCCACCCTATCTCAAGGCAATATAATAAAAAAGAAAGGCTTCTGTAATGGGTGGTCCTACAAGCATCCCATCCTCAGTTTTCTCTCTCCTCAGGGCTCCTCAATAAACTCCATACAGGCATTACTCTTGGCCAGTAATAGCCTGGTTCACCACAGACCGTCCAAAACAAAGTTCACATATTTATCCTTCCTAGGATGACCATCTTTTCAAAAGGCAAAAGTAGGACACATGTAGGAGCTCTGCCCCCCTTCATGGCCCCACCCCTGCTCCTCCTCTTTCCCCATAAGCCCTGCCCCTTGGCCAGGCCAGAAACCAGAACCGGGTCATTGTAAAAGTTGCCCAGAGAGCCCGGGCTGCTGCAGGAAGCCCTAGACCCTTCACCTGTCCTGGGCGGGTGGTCAGGATGTCTGAAAGCAGTCCCTGGCCTTTGTCCCTGCCTCCCAGGGTGCACCTCCCAGGAAAGGTAGAGGGTCCATGGCTCCCTACTGTGGCCCAGGCTCACTGGGCAGCTCTTACCATGCCTTCCAGGCTCTTCCAGCCTGGCCCAGAGGGCAGGGCCTCAGGGGGAAGATGAGGAGCAGGGGCGGGGTCTTGTTGTCAGAGGGGGCTAAGACCCATCTCAGCCCTGCCTCACTGGGAAGAGGCTGGCACTGCCGCTGAGCCTCAGGCAGACATGGAGCAGCGCTGCAGGGAATCCAGGACAAAGGCTGTCCCAGAGTCATTCAGCCCAGGACTGGGACTTGAACTCTGCATTTCGGGACTCTCCTGCTCAGTTTGGGATGGGTGGTCACCCTAATCCTTCCCCACTCTCTTTTAAACCCTTCCCAGGCTGTTCTGTGTGGAGTCTTTCCTTACATTGGCAGGCCACTCTCATCCCTATCTAACAGGAATCTTTTCTCCCCTGGTGTCTCAGGGTCTCCTACAGGAGGATTCTGCTTTCTATTACAATCCACCCATCCATCCCATATCTCACTACCCAGGCCTTTCCTTTATCTATCCAAGATGCCTGACTGAGTCACACAACCCATTTTCCCCAGCTGGCGAGGCAAGTTTAGTATATCACAGTTGGTACTCATTGAAGGACCAGCCACCCTGTGACATTGAAAGATTAAAAAATATTAGAGGCAATGAAACACATATATACGATAGAAATTAAAATATTTGGATTGTTTTGTTTAGAAATTAGATGAAAAGAGGGAATGTGATAACATTACACACAGTATATTGAGAAGGTAAATCAGGCACAATAACTTTTTTGACAATGCATGGTTAACCTGTGGAACTTATTGCCACAGGATGTCACTGAAGACAAAAGTTTTATAGGGTTCAAATAGGATGAGACATTTATATGTATCCATAATTATATTGGGATGAAAAAGAAAGGATATAAACCATCCTGTTTCAGGATATATGCCAACCAATATTTGCTGGAGGTTATGAAGAAACTTCCCCATGAAGCAAGTTATTCTCTGAATGTACACTGTATGGTTTCCTCCTGCTTCTTCTGAGGCATCTGAAGCTGATTACTCTACGAAAAAGAATACAGACTAGATAGATAACTAGTCTGATCTGGTATGAGAATTCCCTGTGTTAAATGATTCTATAAAAGAAGAACATCTTGTTTCCTAATTAAGGGCCGTCTTGTACCACTGATGTCAATAGGAACTTTGTGATCGATTCCAAAAGAAGCACACTTGAGCCCCAGTGTATATAACTGCAAAGAAGATGAGAAATCACCTCTTCCTCATATTTATTCTAAGTGAAACATTTGTGGCCCAGTACTGTAAGCACTCAACACACAACTCTCCCAGTGACTTCAAATGATAGCGTACAGTATTTTGATTTAATTCTCTTCTAGTCAGCAGCTGGGGATAGAAAAACTCTCCTTCTGATACATTTCCTTACTCTAAAGATTACAGACATTAACAATAATGAAAGAAAGAACAAACACTAAAATATGTGTATTACTTAGACAAAATAATGGAAATCATAAATCACTGAAGTGTCAGGATTAAATGTGAAACCTTTAATTATGCATTTAATCATTTACCAGTTTTTTCCCCCTCTGTATTAATGTTCAAGAAGCTTTAATGAGACTTGAAGTGGAGAACACTTTTGTTTTGTATGCAGGTAGCAAAAGTAATATAATTATAGGTGCTATTAAGAATACCTAGGATTCTTAAATTTAATCTTCATTTATACTTATACAGACATTGTTATTGTATTCAGTCTTCCATTCTGACCCTTACTGGCACAAATATATATACTTATGTATCACATCAGACAGCACATTTGCATTATACAGAAATCATAAAATAAATGCTTTAATAAAAACATTTACATGAGGAAATTATAACTCAGGAATTAATTGACTATAGAAAATAACTACAGTAAAACAAAAGCATTTTTGTGGAATCTACAGTGTTTGTCAATATCATGGACTATTCAAATGTAGTGTATCACTGTCGTCTACAGTGCCACAGTAGTTAGTACAATGTCATGAAAGGTCTATGATAGAGTACACTGCAATATTGTCACCCTTCCACTGAAGGTACATCTACAGTCACACTGGCAAATAGAATACAAGCACTGCACACACAGCTTGCATGGGTGTCAATAGCAGTGTAGACAGTGAGGCATGGCTTAGGGAAGTAGAGTGTTCTATGTGCCTGAACCACAGGGTATATACCCGGCATGGGCTCTCTACGCACCCAAGCAGTATCTCACATCTACAGTTATTTTTAGCAGTGTAGTGTCCTGCTGCCTTACCATGGCTGGATCCTTTCCCCACCTCAGTGAAAGCCTCCGACAGTGGGGAGGCATCAAGGAGTTGCCGGAGCCTTTCAGTGTGGTGAGTAGCCTAGTGCCAGTACTCTACAAGCTGCTGTAAGTGTAGACATAGCCTGAGTGACAGCAGATGTTCATGGCCTTGCAGGTTGGCTTCCCAATGGAGGAGAAATCAGTGATGTAGTGTCCGAACATATACACTTAGCAGAACTTGTTTTATTTACACTGTTTACACCCATCCTAGAATAAAGCGATCCCTTCTTTCAGACTCTCAGACAAACACAAGTGCCTGGGTCCCAAGGACCACTCAGTAGCAAAAATTGATTCTAGTCAGAGAGAGATTAAAGCAGAGAGCAAACACTCCTGCTGTTCGGACAGCTCCCCTCAGAGAACCTGCAAGAACAAAACTAGCATTGCAGCTTTTCTTCAGACTAAAATCTTGCTTGTATGCTGAGACTATGTGTAACATTGCCATCTGGTAATCTGCCATAACAATAATTATAGATGGATGGATTATCCCTTCCCATGGGAGGGAGGTGTTGGTGAGGAAATATCTAGGAATATTTATCTCAGAGTTCCTTCCCTTTTGTTCTCTCATGCAGTGGGGAGGGGCAATTCTCCTTGAATTCCCAGGTGGGGCTCTCTGCGCTGAAAGTGTAATATAGCAGTACTATCTTTTTCTTAGGAACATTCACAGGGCTGGGGGTGAAAAGAAGGCAAAGTGCAACCTGCTTCTTGCTCCAACCCATCCAACCTACACTCCTTCTCCTAGCACAGACCCTGGACCCAAATAATGTCCAGCAGTATCTGGAGAAGGAGGAGCAATGCAATAGAGTATGGGGAAAAAAGTGCTTGAAGTGTCCCTTTCACATATGGATCTGGGGGGAGAAACCCACTTACCATTTTTACTATGGTTTCTATATTGAAGCCCGTGTTTCCTCTTTTGACACAGCTTCCAGACTATTGCCAGATTAATTATCCATTCTGGATCTGAGGCCACCTAATTTGGTCAAATAGGGAAACTGAGTTATATGCTATCTGACAGAACCTGATCATAGGTCACCTGAGGTATCTTTAACCTGTTCAAAGCTTTCCAGGCTGTAGGATACTCTAACTCAGTGTTTCCCAACCTGTGGTCTGGGGGCCAAAAGTGGCCCGTAGTGTCTTTCAAAGCAGCCCGCCACTCCCCTCCCCCGACTGCAGAAGGGAGCCACTGCCTAAGAACTCAGGCGGAGCATGTTGCCGTGGGGCTACAAGACCAATGCAGGCTCCTTGCTACAGCCAAGGGGATGGGAGTTCAGCACTCCCCTCCCCGTGGCTGTAGCAGGGAGCATGGCAAAGCGCTCCTCCTGGGTCCCTTGTGGCTGGGGTCCCTGCTGGAGCTAGAGGGAGGAGAGCATTGATTTCCCATCCCCCTGGCTGCAGAAGGGAGCCACTGCCTAGGGACCTAGTTGGAGCGCACAGGGCTACAGGACATGTGTGGTTTCCCTGCTGCAGCCAGGGGGATGGGAGATCAGCAAGGAGGCAGCCTCCTCGCTGAACTCCCATCTGGCTGCAGTGGGGTGCGGGCCCTGCTGGTGGAGCATCCAGGACCTACCATGCTTGAGGACGGGCAGGACTCTCATAATCAATCCCTTCCGATTTGGTCAGCACTTAGCAGGCCATCCACCGTGACTTAGCTGCCAGGCCATGTGCTTCAGTGTGTAGTGACAGTCACTCATCTACACTAGTGCTTTGTCTGTGAGTATGTGACACTGAGTAATCTGTAGGTGTAAAACAGTGAATGTAAAAATGAGCACAGTACCATCAAAATGTTTACTTTAATTATGTAGTGATTTGTAACCCTTAAGGGTGTGTACGTCAATATGTTTTTTATGAGTTGATAGACTGGTGGCCCTTCAGGGTTGTAAAAATGATATTTCTGGCCCTTGAGCCAAAAAGGTTGGGAACCACTGCTCTAACTTGTTCAAGATAGATAGAACTTTGGATAAGTCCCACGAAATACTCACTGTTAACAATGAGAGGAAGCAGCCTGCCAGGTTTTGAAGTCTCTGCCTCTAAGGTTTTTGTGACCAGGCAAGTCCAGAAAGCAGTAGGGCTCATTTATGAAGTGCTCTACATCAGAAATATATTTGCTTCCCAGCTGGAATTTTCTCCTTGTGTTCAGTAAACACCTCCCTATTTAATAAAAAATAGCCTTAGCAGGCATGGTTACAGAGGTACCAGAGACCTTAGCAGCCATTAGATGTTATACTTCCTGCCATCTTCATCATGGATTTCTTTTTTGAATTATGGAACATTTAGGGTTGACGCTATGTGCAGACAGGTAGCTAGATATTTCTGTATTTACTATCAATCCTAAAGCCCTTAACAGCATTTTAAAGAGCCATGATACAGAGCTCTCTATTATGATGCAGAGGCGCTCCAGGCTTTTGTTGGAATTAAGGGTCCCTATCCAATGCTTAATTTGGGCCAGGGCTGAGCCCTGGTACCTCTAGGCTTGGCAATTCATAGACCCGGCACCTCTGGGCTTGCCACATCAGTGATGAAAGTAAATAATTGCTTGAGCCCTGGCACTGTCCCTGTCCAAGCTGCTCCCCACACACTCTGGGCCCCAATGTCACTGATCTATGGAGCATGTGAAATTCCAAAACATCTCTTCTTCAGGGAATACTGGATGGGGTGCTGTGGAGTCTTAAGAAATGCCTGAAGCAGCACATATCTCAGGCTTACTACCTGTACACTCTTGCAACATGGGCACACAGCAGTAGCAATAGTACCTGTGGATGAAAGGAACCAGGGCATAAGTGATCTGGCCTAGAAGTGGTGACAGCTGCGTCCATAAGTCACAGACAGCCATGAGGCAGTAGGCAGTGAGCAGGGTGATTGCAAGAGCTGGGATCGATAGGCATGATAGTCAGGGTCAGAGTCAGGCTGGGGATGGAACCCAGAAATCAGAGGCAGTTAACAAGCTGGAATCAGGAGGCAAGAATCAGGGTCGGAGATCAGAAAGCAAGGTGAGGTCTGGAGTCACAAAAAGCCAGAAGACTGTGTAGTTACTCAAACAACTTCCTGGGCCACCCTCCAGGGCTAAAGAATGATCATGGTCCAATCAGAAGGCTGCAGGGTACTGTCGCTCTGGTCCCTTTGGGTGGTACTTCCTGTGGTGCCTAATTTCCACAGTGTTCCTTGGCTCTGGCTTTATATGGCTTCCCAGTGGAAATGTGGGAACATCATCAGACTCTGCAGACCTGGGTTTAAGTCTCACAACTCCTTACAAGGGAAGAGGGAAGCCTTCTTCCTCTCCCGCCCAAACATTTCCTTGGCCATCCCCCTGTTCCTATATAATGAGAAAGAAAAAAATATGGGAAGTAGGATGACCTTCTCTGTCATATTCCTTATTTCATACACCTCTGGCATGTTCCCTCTTACTCATCTCCTCTCCAAACTACACAGTCCTAATCTTTTGAATCTCTCTTTGTACAGAAATCCCTTCATGGCACTATGAAATGTTGTTGCCCTTTGTGACGCTAGGCCTGAAAAAGCCAAGCAACTTTACAAATTGCATGGCCCAAATCTGATCTTTAAAGATATATCATAGGAAAATATGATGGTAGTGAGGGTCATTTCTTATAAGTAGACTAGAGCTTTGATATATAAGTGTATTGTTGGTAGTTATTTGATGTTGTTTACGTATCTCTTGTTAGAGATTAGCAATATAGATAAATTGCTTTCCTCTCTATCACTGTTCTATTGCTTAAGAGCTCAAAAGGAACATATAAACATTAGATGGAACTTTGAATGTAACAGTACTATTGTTTGTATTTCTCTTTAAAGTTTAAGTAGTAAGTACCTGTAAATGGTTGTAAATGGCCAATTACCCTGTTACACTAGTTACTGGTATGCACAGGACATAGGAGATGATACTTCAGAATCCCAAGTAATCATCTATTAATTGTTCAAGGAGGCACCTGCTGTCAAGAAAATATCGGTCAGCCTGCATGGATCTATAAAGGACTCTAGTGGCCTGATCCTTTTTATCTCAAATCCAAGTTCATCAGGGAAAGTTTGGATTGCAAGATTGGGATCCTAGTGACCAGCCTGGAATCACCCTGCTAATTCTCATCGGAGAATTTGAACAAACTCTGCACGCGGACTATTTAGTTTTCATTTCTCTGGACTGGATTACTAACAAAGAAGCTCTAAACAAGGACCGATGACCTCCAAGCTGTTTGGGTAATTTCAGAGACTTTGCAATTTAAGAACTTTGCAACTCAGTTATAATCTCTACTTTGAAACTGACCTAAGAGATTTATTTTCATCTGTGTATGTATCTGTATATCTTTTAACCATTACTCTCTTTCCTTTTTGAAAATAAATATTAGTTTAGTTAATAAGCATTGGCTTTAAGTGTGTATTTGGGTAAGATTTGAACTATTCATTGACCTCTTTGGTAATGTGTCTGATCCTTTGGGATTGGTAGAACTTTTTTTTACATATGATGGATAAATATTTTCAGTAATCCCCATCATATTTGACTTGGCTGTCCGGGTGCTAGTCAAAGGACTGGATAGTTTTAAGGGAACTGTGTTTTTGTTTACTGAATGACCAATGAGGTCATCAGAACCTGTTTGTTGCTGGCTTGGTATATCTTATGGAAGAAAAACCACCAGTATTTAGGACTTTGCCTGCCCCATTCTTTGCAATTTGCCCTGTTTAAGCTATCTCAGCATGGCTTCCCTGGATGCCAGCCTCACACCCTTTATTGGATCTTTTTTTGAGATGCACTGATCCAAACGCAACGCATTTCAGGGAGCAGCCTCCACTTCAAGCAGTTGCCCCTGTTTTCCACCTTGGAACCACCATCTAATCTATGGGAGGACAGGTCAAGGTTGAAAATGAATGAAAGCCAGCTGTGGCAGTTTTCTTCTCCATTTCCTTTAGGAAGTACATGCATCAGGTGCAGATAGTGGAAGAAGAGGCATTGAAAGACACATACGAATGGCATCCTCATGAGAATGGCATTATTGAGCATCAAGTGAAAAAAATTAATAAAGCAGTGAAATGCACTATTAATAGGAGAAACAGACAAGAAACATTTAGCCTTGAGGGTTTTAGAGCTCCCACCTAACATCATTATCCAAATGGAGAGCAGAACAGCAAAACAGAGTAAAATAATGTGACATTAATTACCAGATGTATGCTAATTATATTTATTTGAATTGCATATCAAAAGGCTAAAGTCACCAATAAATCAGTGGAGTTACACTGGGGTGAATTTGGTGTAGTAATTGCAATCTTTTTTTCTAGAGTTTTTCTGTTAAAGGACACTGTATCAAAATTTGTCCTCTCTCTCTAGAACACTTGTGAAGTGACTATAAATAAAAGTCTTCTCTATGACACCTTGTCTTTGATTTCTTTTTCAATTTAATCAGCACTGCAGACACAGAAAACACTTTCAGAATAAACAACGGCATTCTGGAAAAACTATTTAAAAAAGGTCAGGGATTTTATGTTTTTAGTTAATGTTCATTTTTAATTGCTCACGGGACAAGAATATGTTATTACTGATTAATTCAATGTAGTTTGTTTAGCAAAATATGACTACTCTCTCACTCCTTCCTCTACCCAGGGGGAGGGGGCAATTAAAAAAGTAAGAGAATGAGACATTTTTCCCACTAAAAGGATTTGAAAATTTTCAAAACAAGAAGTTTTTAAATGAATTTTTTAAAAAGTACTATGAAGGTTTTCATTAAACACAGAAATATTTGCAACATTTTTGCACAACTAAATATATATTTTTAAATATTTCATGAAAAAAATTAAAAAGACCAGCTTTGGTCTTTAATACTTGTGTGATTTTGTCAGTGCATTCTGAGCAGTGTGGAGGGTTTTTTTTTTAAAGTGCTCATTTGCATCCCTTAGGCACTAAGACAGTCCCCTAGGGCAGATTAGAGTATCTTGAAGGGTGCTCTTAACTCTGGCAGAGACCAACAACCTATAAGGGCAATTATGGCAGCTGGGGATCACTAGGACATAAGGATCCTTTCCTCCAAACCCTATGACAGGAGTCAGGGGGATACGTTTGGATAGAATCTGCTACAGTGGCCCTGTGACCTCACCTGAGATTCTTCTAAGTAGAAGGCCCTTTCTGTGGCACAAGTCACTGCAGAGTATGGGTTCCATAGTTTTTCAAGGACCCAGGAGCAGGACACAGAAGCGGTGCTCCATCTAATTTTCTTTACTTATATTTATGCGTATACATAAGCAGCATCAAGAATTTGGCCCGTGTAATTTTACATGGTTGGGTGTACTGATTCATTTCTTATGCAAAATATAATGGATTTGAAAATGTCTAACCAGCTGAAAATCAGACTTGCTGACCTCATTTAAAAGAATAGTTACCCCCTTATGGAATTTCCAATTGTATTCCACATATTATTGTTACCGTTATTTTATTTTAATGCCATTTGATGTAACAAAAATACAACGTGATATTGTGCGCATGCAGCTCCCTTTGAAATCAGAGGGATTTTCCTCAGGGCTGGTCTTCATGTACAGTGCCACAGTGGCCTAGCTGCACCACTGCAGCGGCACAGCAGCTCTTGTGCTTTAGTGAAGACGCTATTACTCTGACAGGAGAGCTTCTCCCATCAGCATAATTAATCCTCCTCCCTGAGAGGTGGTAGCTAGGTCAATGGGAGAAGCTCTCCCATCAACATAGCACTGTCTACATAGGAGGTTAGGTTGGTATCACTATGTCGCTCGGGAGGGGTGTGGGGGAGGAATATTTCACACCACTGAGCAATGTAGTAATACTGATATAGGTCTGTAGTGTAGACCTAGCCTCAGATGCACAAATGCAGCTTCCTTTGAATTCAAAGAAAGCCACATATGTGCATCCAAGGGCAAAAATATGACTCTGAAAAGCTGAGAGCAGTATACAAAAATCAGAGGGCACCCTCAATTAAGCATCCACTTAAATGAACTGTGTAGTGCAACATCCACAAGTCCTCTCCATTTAAATGCGAAATACATGACGCACCTCATTATACTCTTACGTTTACTGTATATCTGTGAGTTCCTGTCATTTTATAAGATCATATTCTGATAAGCCATGCCTTTCTCACTACAGATTTTCCCAAAAGTAAATATTTAGACATTGGACAACCTTCCTCTACAACCAGCCATGTTATGGGATATACCAGATTTTTTAAATCAAGGTACAAATTTCAGACATATGGACTATATTACTGATTCTACCACTCTTATAACTGTTTGAATATTAAACAGTTGAACACTCAGATGTCTCCAAGAAAGACTAACTAAAGAGCCCCAGAGTCAAGCTCTCAGACAATGGCAATACCTGTTGCTACCTTATACACCATATTCTGGACTTCTGCAGAGAACGTAAATATTTAGATCCCTTACATTTATCATCAAAATATATTTTATTGACAAAGCCTTGCTTTTCCGTAAAAGATGTACCATTGATTAAATTGGATGACTTGTCCTAAAAGACTTACATGATTGCATGCAAAGAAAACAGATGGTCTGTGTTATAGTAATTTGATTTCTTCCAGTAAACATTACTCACGATATAGAAAATGCTTATGTTGATCTCTTCCAGGATGATGGCTGTGCTTTGCATCTCTCTTTAAACAAAGCCTATAATTCTGCTCTAGAAGCAGAAGAGCAGTTCCAATTTCCAAACAAATCAAATACAATCAGGCAGTCTAATGCATCATCCCTCACTTAAGAGTCTGACAACAGAAATATTCATTTTAACTTTTCTCTGTGCCATAAGTACTGAATAAAATACAACACTGCATTCGCATTACTCCTTTTATAAAACTTCATCACATCTAAATAAGAAAGCCTCTTCTACCTTCTTGTTTGTATGACAGAGAAGCAGCAAAAGGCATAGGCCATAATATAGGGTACATTCTCTTCTCAATGCACCCGCATAACTGCCATTGTGTGAGTGAGATGATTCTCCTTAACCCTTATGCTATTTTAACAATGAATGAAATTCCAACCTGCACAGAGGGCCAAATGTGACGTTTCCCTCTGCAATCTGGACTGATGTATTATTGCATCACCCAATCCCTCACTCTTGGAGCCCATCTTACTCTGCTCCGCTGTGTAAACCCCCACGTCTGGGTAAGCCCATGCACAGCCTACAGCAAGCAAGCATTCCCAACTAAATGAGTGAGTGTTCTGGCCATCTTGGGATTATGCTCTGGTATGACCCCAGCCACAACCCCCACCCTAGATGCAACCCTAGGAACTGCTGTCTTACAATGTTCAGTGCTGCCCACTGCACACTCATATGTCTGTCAAGTTATCTATGAAATTGATATGACAGCCTTGTCACTTCAAATGGAGTCTTAACACACCTTAAACCATATGCAGTGCTTTAGATAAAACAAACAAATGTATTAAGTACAGAAAGATTTTAAGTGATTATAAATCAGAGGAAAATAAGTCAGATTTGATCAAGATAAACAAAAGCCAAACACATTCCAAACTAAGCTTAACACTTTCAACGACTTTACAAAGTCAGATGATTCTCACCATAGGCTGGCTGGTCTGCCTCTAGCTAGGCCCTCCCCCTGTGATCAGCACTTCAGTTGCTTGGTGGTGTTTGCAGATGGAGGTGGAAGAGAGAAAGAGGAGCAAAATGTCTCCTCTTTTTAACATGTTCCTTCACGTCCCTCTGGGGCAGTGGTTCTTAACCTTTCCAAACTACTGTACCCCTGAAGCCTGAGTCCCACCTCCACGGGGCTGAGGCATGTAACTTAGTTTCATGGCGCCCCTGTGGCTCCAGGCAATTGCCTTTCTTGCCACCCCCAATACCAGCTCTGCACTTGCGACCCCTCTAAAACCCCAGGTTAAGAAACACTGCTCTGGGGCCTCACTCCCTCTTTCAGGGTCAGGTGAAAAACAGTGTCCCTGCCTCGTTCCCTTCATGCCCTGATTCACTGTGGTTCTTTGTGAATTCCAGATGATTAATATGCTTGATCTGCACAGAATTACACTATCAGAATGAAAAAGGGACTTGATCCTGCTCATTACTAAGCACTTGCTGAGAGAACTCTCAGTTGCTGTTGCTTTTAGTGGGAATTGAGAATTCTCAGCACCTGACAGTAGCTGCTCAGATCCTTGTAGAACTGGCCTCTTAATTAGGCATTCTCTTACAACATGGTGTAATTATTTAATGTTCTGATAGGAAGTCTCAGCACTCTCACAGGGCCCTAAAATAACTCCTCGTCAACTACAATCCAGTGAGATGTTTCACATGCTCGCTGTCCAAGGGAATTAAATTTTTGCAGCTCATGAAATGATTTGCCCAATAACATAATTGAAGTATATAACACAAACTGCATAATGTTCAATTTTTAACAGCTATTCTAACTTTCTCTTTCCTAATACCATTTTTCCCACTTCCCCTTTTTATTCTCCCTTCTCTCTTCCCGCATTTCTTGATAATGCAATAACAGCAGTCCCTGTGTGTGTGGCAGTGCAGGATGATTCATCACACAGCCTAGATGAGTCAGATTAATATTGCCAGAGCAGCCCTTTATAATAAATTTCCTTTCCTTCTATCTGGCTCGTCTGTATTACAATATTTGTTACTTGCACGTAAATTTCAAACCCAAGCCCATGTATCTACAGGCTGCTGAAGTATTTTAATCTTTACTGAAAAGTTAACCAAAAAAAAAAAAAAAAAAAAAAATTCAGCCTCATAGCTGGAGCCATATTATCAAACACATCAATAAATGCTATAACAAGCATGAAAAACAAAGTGATGAATTCAATACTATATAACACAGCAAAGGTCCGGTTAGTCAGCACGCATGTATTAATATAAAATTCCTTATGTACTGTGGGCTTACACATGTCCATCTTAGGAAAGGTTTTAGAGTCAAACATATACTATAGCATTTGAATAAAAATATGGTTTTGAGTAGTGACAGATGAAGTTCACTTGTACTGAATTTTGGCTTGGATATGCATCTGAAAATTATAATGTATAGCTAAATTACTAGAAATTCAACATCCATCTCCTCTGCTACCATGGTATTTTCCTGTGCTTAGAGGTGGAGATACTAAAAGACTACAGTTATAGAGGAATGGCAATTGTGTTTTTGATGTCATCCCACCTTGGGGAGGTTTCACAAGGACCTATAGAGGACTCCAGCCAGGATCCTCTGTCTCTGCTCTCTACTTTGTTAGGGGGACATTTCTCCTTCTGCTGGCCACAGAAGTGTTCTGGGGAAAGCTCTGCTCCCTCTTCCTCCTGTCATGACAGCAGGAGTTAGGAGATATCTCCATAGTGGAGACTCTGGCCTTTATCCCTACCAATAACTATCAGGGGGATGTTCTAACCATACCCCCAGGCTGTGAGCTCCAATTTTTCTTTCTTGCTTTGATCTCCATTTTTCCCATGGCCATACTGTGTAATGGTTGCAAGTCAGTATTTTTGCAATATCTAGCAACAGTGGGTTGTTTTTTTTTTAAGGCCATAAACAAATAATTTAGTAGATCCTTGTAATAATCCATCAATAGCCATTTGACCTTACTCCCAACAGGAGCCTCACTAGTTTTGTATGGGTGGACATTCCCAACATATATGGTATATGAAAAGGTTCCAATATTTTCACATTCATTTCAGATTAATTTCTAAGGCCAGAAGGGACCACTGTAATCATCTAATTTCTCTTCCTGCAGAACACAGGCCATAAAACTTCCTCAAAATAATTCTTGTTTGCACTACAGCATATCTTTTAGAGAAAACATCCAATCTTGATTTAAAAATTGTCATTGATGGAGAATCCACCATAAGCCTTGTTCCAATGGTTAATTACCCTCACTGTTAAAAATGTACGCCTTCTTAATGTGAGGTGAAATTCACAAGCCCCAAGTAAATGGGGAACCATACTAGGTTGGAAAATGATGGATTATACACCCTAGTTTTGGCCAGATTGCAGGTCAGCTTTAAAGTGCTTCTGAGGCCACTATTGCAGTGTCAGGGATAAAACAGAAATCAAGGCATCTGCACACCCTCTGCTGGGGTTTGTGGCCGCTGAATCTGTGTAACTAGGGACACCGTGGGTTTGCCTGTCCCTTTCCCATCCCCAAAGCACGCCACCTCCAGACTGGCCTATGCAGAGTTCCCATGAAGCCCAGTTCCACAGGAAGCCCCTTTCCCTCCCCCACCCACTGTGAAAGCCTGTGCCACAACTGCCCATTATCACAGTGTCCTTTTGGCACTTAGGCTGCTAAAATGAATTCCACCCACCATTAATTTTTCATGGCTCTTCAATGTGATCTTAAATTGTGTCACTGGAACATGGCAAGATACTGAACATTTGCTCACAGTGCCAAATTGACTTCCACAATGAGTGATTGCTAACACAATAAATCATTCTCCCAACTAGATGCATCTTCCATGAAAACAGTTCGCTGAGTGCTTTATACATGGGAAGCACCTCCTTTGCCAAGAGTGGATCAAATAAGAGTACCTCTATTACTCTAATAGCATGGGCGATCATATAAAATGATGTTTATAGAGTGAACCCCAGGCAAAATGCTTGTTCTGAATTATGTTGCAGGAGCTCAGCAAGATCTTATATTGATATAAAAATACCCCAATTTAAATAATCGGGCAATTTTAGTTATTCCTTATTCTCTGAATATCATGTCATTTTATTATTTCTGTTTAGTAACTCATTTTCTCCACATTCAAAGGTTTCCTCACTAGCATAAACACCTCATCTTCATCATGCTGAATCACAAGGCCAGCATGAAACTAACAACAAATTATATATAAACATTAGTGCAGATTTATTCTCTGCCAGAATATCTTCAATGTGTGCAAAGCACCATGCATTTGTTACCTGGATATCTACAAAGAACATTATTTGGGTCAAATTTTCAGCTGATTTCTCAATTTGTGAACAAATATTATGTACATGCAACCAATTGCACACGCAGTTATTACATTTATGTGCACAAAAGCCCACCTGTGTGCATACCACAGGTAACTGGGCACCTAACTCCCCAATCTGTGTGTGCAAGAACCGTAGTTGGGTACATGAAGGACCTGAATCACCTCTCACACCAATTTCACACCAGTGGAGTACTACTTATGTCACTGAGCTTATTCCTGATTTACGCTGTTGTATTCATGAAATGAGGTTAAGAGTTTAATGGCACAATCCTGCTTTCATTGAAGTCAATGGCAAGAATCCCATTTATCTCAATGGCGTTAGAATCAAGTCCTACTTTAGAGGCCAGTTTCTGAAAGCATGGGCAAAGCTATGCTGGCTTCCCACCTTTCACAATAATACAACATGAAGTGTCTGGGCTAGATTCTCTAGAGTGGTAAATGCACTGTGTACTGCTTATACTGCTTTGCACAGCTCAAAAGTTATGGCATTCAAAGTGAATTGGCTCTAGCTGGAGATTCCCCTGGAGAATTCCCCCATATAAGGGACAGTCTTTGGTTGATGTAAAGCTGATAGAGATGGCTCTCTGCTCTCCACACTAGCTCTAGCACCTCCTTCTACCACCTCCTACAACACAGCTGTGCCCGCCAGGGTAAGGGCACGAGGGGCATGTCCGACAGCAACGTGACAGTGAGAGGATGGACGGTTAGGGGAGGGGAAATGGTACCGAGGGACCCTGCAGCATCCCTGCCTCTGGGGTGTAGCCTTCTCCACACACATTGATGTTGACGAGGTGGCTTGGCCCTCCAGCCACATTGCTAAAAGTTAACCTCTTGTGGGGTAATAAAAGTCCAACTAAAAGTCCAAACAAATGTCCAAACAGATAAAAAATTCTTCCGCCCCTCTTGGGCTATTCTTCAGCCCATCCTCTAGATTCAGTTGTCAGCCCTTTCTGGGCTACCTTTAAGTCCTACCTGCTCTGTTACAGAGTGCTGATTCCCACGTTACTTTCTCCACTCACTGAAGTTCTCGGCTCTTTGCCCCTATTGCCTGGCCCTACAATCTGTCTTTGCTTTTTCAGTTGAGCACTGCCTCCTAAGGCTATACTCTGAATGCCCTTCTTCCAGCAAGTTCCCACTGCCTGGCCTCCCCAAGGACAACTTCCCCCAGGGCCCTCCCTGCTTCCTACAGACCCTATTTCAGGGTCTTCCATAGATGCCTCACCTGTTCCTATAGTTCCTCCTTCTACCTGAGTTCTCTCAGCCATTTTAAGGCACAGGTATTCATCAGGATTACAACTAACCCCATTCATTCCCCTCAAACTGGGAGGCAGAAAATTATGGCACTAGGAGTGGTAGGGGGCCTGGCCATATTTCCCCTTAAAAGGGCCAGTCACTCTGCGACAGGTAGCATTTTAGGTAATCAAACAGGGAATTTGGCACTTTCTTCGAAGCTGGATCCCCTTACAATTGAAGCCAAGCTTTTTATTTACATTGTATTGAAAGGCTCTTGCTGATATCTGTATGTCTGCAGAACAAGGTAGCAGACAGTGCTTCAAGTCAGTTGATCAATCAATCAACACTAGATACTCAAATGCTTAGCGGATGCCTGAAGGTGACAAGGGAGTTTGGGACCACCAGTCATTAGAGATTATACCAAAAGTTACCCCAGTGCTTCACAACAAATGTAAAGAAACAAGTACGCTGTCACAGTTTGGATAAGAACAACTGTCATTTCACACATGAATGGAAAATCTACTGTACTTTGAACATCATCACATTGGATCATCAGTGACAAGATGTTATCAGTTTCTAGGATTGTGACGAAGGTCTCCTTTTGAAGCTGGCAAAATTGGAATTGAGTTGCACGGTAGCTCCCCAACACAGATTTTAATATTAAAACATGTTCAGAGAGAACCTTCTTATGGTTGCTACTTAAGAGCAGCGCGACTAGTCATAACTGACAAAGTTTGTTAATTAGTGTCACCTCCAGATGCCTATTGGATAGACCTTATTACATTAAAATTTTGAGATATATGGTGAATCACTTTACATAATTTTCATATCAACTAAGTATAGCCATGCAATATTTAGAAGGAAACTGCTATGATGAGTTTTCAGTGGAAAATGTGCACATATCTATACAGTCTAGAGCTCATTGGAAAACAGGTTTTTCTTCCATGGAAAATTTTCAGGAAAATGAAAATAATCACTTTAATAAAATTTTCCACAGAAAAGGTCAAGTTTTTGGTGAGAGATTAGTCTAAAATTTTTTGTCCAAAAATGGAAACGCCACTGCAGTGCCTTGTGGGAGTTGCATTTTGTGCCTAATGCATCCTTTGTCCTCTATAGACCAGGCTTCCTGGTCCGATGACATCTTCCATAATGCATCACAGTCTCCCCTCTTGGTAAGTTGAGGGGGTGCATTCAGCAGTTGCATGGCTGTGATGCATCATGGGAGATGAAGTCTGGCTGGGGAGACTGGCCCATAAAAAAGAATAAGAACATGAGGGACTCCAACTACAACTCCTATGAGGCACTACAGCACCATTTCAGAATCTAAATAATTTCTGGCATACCGTTTTTTGACAAAAAATTGACATTTTCTGCAGAAAGCATGCACTTTTCATGAAAAAATGAAAAAATGTGTTTTGTCAAAACTCCAATTTGCCATCTAAAAACTGTTTTAATTGACCTAGTTCGTACTCTGAGCTAAGCAGGCTTGTTCCTGGCTCGAATCAACCATAACCCAGACTTACTTCTCAGGGCTGGTTCACACTTACCACGCGATTCGGCGGCAGTCAACGGAAGTTACGCAAACTACGCAAAGTAGTTTGCGTAACTGAAGTCGACTGCTCTGCTTCCCTTCTGCGTGCTGTTCTCACTGTGCTGAGCTGACGGGAACAACTCGGCTCAGCGCTACGCTACTTGAGGTGGTGGACTTACTCAGTCAACTTCCTGATCGATTGAGCAGGTCTCACTGACTGCTCAATCGATCAAGAAAGATCGATCTGGCAGTGGTGATTTTGTCGCTGTCAGTTTGAATATAGCCTCAATAAAATTTCCCAGCTCGAAGTTTAAGGAAGGATGGGATCAGTTCAGTCATTTTACTGGCATGATTCATTAGGTCTTAATTGATGTCAAATGGGATGTAAAATTTGTTTTGATCCTAGATTTCCTGGTCTGCAGATGAGGTACATGTAATTGTTCCACTGAACTTAATGGCAAAACCTTGATTGATTTCATTAGGTGCAGGAGCAGGCCCCAAGAATGCCTGTTGCTACCAAATTAGTTTTGCTTTTTAAAACTGTAGTCAATATTGACTAATTGAGATTGGCTGTGATCTCTTTAACTCTCATGTAGACACATTTCCATCCCTATCATTTATATGACAACACTAATACTGTATTTCTTCTCCTCTTAATGATGTCACTAACTTTAAAGATTCATAAATTCATTTCTACAGTACATATCAAGGTTAAAAGAAGAAGAATTTCCTTATCAGTATGAGGGAGACATACAGTTTGCAACAATCCTAGATGAAATTACCCTTTTGTCTTTCAATAAGCAGAAATCTCCTGCAGTGGGAAATGTTCATAATGGACTGTTTCATCTTGGCAATCATCTGAAGAGCATCTAATTTAATTAAAGCTTTAGGACAAAGTGAACTCTCCTTTAACAATTATATATTTGTGTTAACACACATATCACTTAATTGGCACAGCACATCAAAAGGTATTAGCTGCCTGTACAGTATATAAGGCCTTGAAAAAAGCCCACTACAAGTTTTAAAGTCCTTTCTGTATGAAATATTGTAGCTTTTAATAAATAGTTGCAAATCAGTGTGAGGGCATGATGAGATTTTAAGAAGCAGGAATTAAGAATATGGTTGAGATTTAAACTAGTGTTAAAAGCTGTGCTAATTGGAGGTTGTATGGATTGTACGGAAATCGCCAAAAATGGTGTATTCATACATGCCACTTTAACAAATGCTAACTATGAGAAAGAATAAGAACAGAGATTAAAGAAATTCAAGACTCAACACCAGGTCTGTGTATGCTTGGTCATTAATCATTGTTGAACATTTGATTTCAGATCTGTACCAATGTAACAAGTAGCATAATACCATATACGTCAACATGAACTATGTAAGTAGCAATACACTATTTCTACCAAGATCAAAAATACCTATCTTGTTTTATTCATTATCTGGCAGAGAGAGAGGGAGAGAGAGAGAATTTAAATCAGTGAAGGCCAAACTAATTGGAAATATCCTTCTCAGATTTCTTTTTCTAAGGGAATTAGAAGATACCTACCGGGGAGGGTGGAGGTGAGAATTTGTCTGTATGGTTACGAACTTTAACTTGAATGTCCAGTTACAAGCTGTCTCATCAGCTCCTTGCAAATTACTACATCGTTTTGACTGACTGATGCTATGCACCAAGTTACTTCAACCACGTTTCGTAGATAGTGATACTGGGTTCATTTGGCTCCTGTGATTTCTTAAAGGAAAGGATATTTCCCCTCCCCTTCACCTTTTGCCCTTAGTTTAAAAACTCTTTGAGGCAGCCACTGTCTTTTGTGTTTGTACAGTTCCTAGCACAATGCGGTCCTGCTCGGGGCCCCTGTGTGGTACCACAATAAAAATAATAATAATAATAAATAATAACTACCATTATCTCTAGCTGACAAATTCCAGTATATAGTTTCTTTGATGGGAACGTGAAGTTAGCACATGTAATATAACAGTATATCTGTTATACAGAAGTCCAGTACATATCCCACATTAAGCTTAATTTGGCTACCTCTAAGGCCTGTTGGGATAGGCACCTGGGTCTAATAGTTAAACTGGGATAAACCCTGAAATATTAGGTTTTATTTCCCTATCAATACGCCTTTTGTTAGCATTAACTATTATAGCTCTGGATATTCTTGTTATCCATTTAAATATTCTGCCCATCTTGGAATCTTTCTACATTTTTGGCCTCACTAACATCCTGTGGCAAGGAGTTCCACTGGTTAATTATACATTATGTGGAAAATATATTTCTTTTTATCAGTGTTGATTTTGACATATTTCAAATTGACTGAATGTCCCCTTGTTCTTATGTCATGAGACAGGAATCTACCTTCTGTAGACCATTCATTGTTTTATGTACCTTTTGCATGTACAATTTAACTCATCTGTTTCCTGTGGTAAACAATCCCAATGCTTCAATCTCTCTTCAGATTATATATTTTTATGAAAGATTGTGAATCTCTGAGCTGGGACTGCTGTTGCTTTTGTTATACAGTGCTAAGGACCAAAGGGCCCTGATCCATGACTGGGCCCTCAGATGCTCCCATAATACTATAATTAGAGTTGGTCAAAAATATGAATAATTAGAACTGTCAAACGAGAAATTTTTCTGTGGAAAGATCTCGCAAGAAATTCATCTTGGTTTTTTTATTAAAATTAGAAAATTTTCATTGAAAATGTTGACCAGTTCAATGGCTGGTCAGAAAACAAGATACATTTTTCACAAATATTTTTTCAAAAATAGTGTCTTTTTTTTTTAAACAAAAATTAAACATTTCATCACAAATTTTAAATTCTGAACATTCTGGCCAGCTCCATGAATAGCATAAACAGCATTTGGGCTAATTATTTTAACAGCTATCAGGTAAACCAGTTAGAGGGATCTTGCATCTGCTCCTATTAGCGCTGGAACCTGCCATAGTTTAAAAATACACCCATGGCTTGGGGAAGAAACATCTGGAGGCCACTGCTGTAGTAGCCTGCCTGAACCTGCTGTGCAGCAAAGGTTTTTAATTCACAATTTTAATTTTACAGACAGAAAGGGAGCTAGCACTTTAGGCCTCTAAATTGCTTAGATTTTTTTCCTAGCTTTTGGTAAAAAATTTATTTCTTTTGACCAAAAGGTAGCTATGAAACCTATCTAACTTAAAAATAAAAACTAAGACATAACCCCTTACCATAGATGCAGCTTGCACCAACAGAAAGCGTTTTTCTTTTGGAGTAGGAACACCATCTCTCAGAATGACATTAGTTAGATAGGTTGACAGAAACACTCTACACTGGGGGTTTTGTCAGCATCGCTATGTTGGTCGGGGTGTGGTTTTTTTCACCTCTGCTGACCAACATAGCTACGCTGGTATGAACTGTAAGTGTAGACCAAGCCTAAGGATGTGTGTATTTTCATGGGAGCATCCAAATAGTGGAGTGCTACAAAGGAGTATCTGGCCCTTAGTATAACATTGTAGCATTAAATTAGCGCAACAGGGGAGTTTGCTGGCCCAGTCTCTCCACAGTGACTAATGTGGAAGGATAGCCAGAACATACAGAGTGAAATTGTGGCTTCATTTAAGTCAAAGACAAAATGCCTGTTGACTTCAATGGAGTCATAATGTCACTTATAAGAACTTGACTGGATTTGTGTAGAGCAGATGTACTCTGTTTGTTGGCATCAACACTGTCTCAGGTTTGTGCGCAGTACCACTATGATGACAGGAGCTGCGCATGAGCATCAAGGCACTAATATTAGCATGGTCACTTCCTTAAAAAGGCCTTTAATATACATGCCCAATAAGTTACTACTAGACCCAGACAGGGTGCTGCTCTTTCCTGAACATGTGGCACATGTAGGAAAAGAACACATCTCTCCATGCCTTCAAAGCCCTCCAAACCTAGGTGTTCAGGATGACACATACATAAGTATAGGTCTTACTATCATGTATCAGGTTTCCTTGCTCATTATAAAAAGCATCACATCTATTTTTTTTTTTTTTTTTTTGTAATGGCAGGGTTCTGCCCTCAATGTACTTTATGCCAAATTTTGATAAGAAATTAAAACATTATCTGATGTACTGAGCCACAATCACTCATGCAAAGAACCTGATATTGATATCCAAACAGTTCCTCAAAATACCAGAAAAATAACAAAATACTTAATTCTTTTCCATTCTGATCCCCAGTTCTTCAAACCATAGCAAACTCTGTGGAGCTTATTCATATCCATATACTTTCATTTCTGATAGACCCATTTTGAAACATTAATTCATCCTTTTGTGAACCAATACACACTAACTTGAAATAATTCAATTCTGCTTACAGAAAACTCTCTGTTTAACACCATCTACAAAGGAACATTTTGTTTTGATGCCATTGTATTAAACAATGGCATCAAAACAAAATGTTCCTTTGTAGATGGTGTTAAGTGATCAACCAGTGCTGATTAGATCTGTTTTATTCAAAGCCACTACATCCATTTTTTGTTGCAGTAACTTACAACTGCAATTTATCAGTTTGTTTGGATATCCTCTGTGGCATTAGTTTGTACTTTGGCAGAGTTTTTCTTGGGTTGCCTTAAGATGATACATTTTCTCTCCCTGAGAACCTGTTGTTTTTTTAACTTTAACTTATCAGTTTGAATATGAGAGTTCAACTGAAACAAAAAACTACCCCAAACATTTTATGACAAAAATTGCAGAAATATACAAATCTTTGGCTATTGACTCCACACTAAAGTGCTGAAACATCTGGCTTCTTAAAAACAAAGGGGGGATTACACATAAAACTGTGTTTAAGTTATAATGTAGTTACGTCTGGGCTTTCTGCTATTAGGTCACCAGGTACAAGGAGTTCAATACAAGTATAGCTGACTAAATTCTCCTCTTAGTTACCCCAGTACACATCTGGACAGCATGTTAAAGGGCCAGTACAGCTGGATCCAAAGCAATGTTTAGGTTTTAAATGACAGAAGATGAGGGGATAAGGATGGCAAGCCATCAAATGATGCTTCTTTTGAGGGGGAGGTCCAACCAAGATGGTCTTCAAAGAAGGATGTGGGGCCGTAGGCCAACTAACGTTTCTCAAAAGAGCCAAGAAGGAGAAGTCCTTTTGAAGTCAATAGGTTAAATAAAGTTAAACAAGTATATAGTGGTTTGCAAGATCTGGCCCTTAGTTACACATGAAAAAAAATCACATGAAATTGTCAGACAACTCCCAAGTAAACAGATATCTGAAAATACTGAAGAGAACAAATTATTCCATCCAAGTTCAGCATTAATTTAAATACAGTTTTCACTCTGAATCCCTCCTTTTCTGATAATATAATATAGATTGTTAGTTTGGGTGGACTTCAAGCACTTGTGGCCAAATCATGCCCCTATTTGGAATTCTTCCAACAAAAAATGTTGATCTGTTCCTTTGGGAGGATGACGAAATGCAAACAGATCATCAGGTAGGTGCAGAGATGACTGTCAGCTACTTAAACACAGTAGGAAAATCAAATGTTGAAGATAAACAGGACAGATTTGTTATATCCTGTGGCCATAGTTGAAGTTTATTTTTCAATTTGAAATATCACTATGGAAGTAAAAAATAAATAAATTCAGAGTTCTCTACAGTCAGAGTACTTGTAATGCCTGTAGGTGTACTTTTGGTTCATAAAGGCTTTTTAAACTCCATTTACATTGCAGTAATGGAGGTATCCAGAAGTTAATCATAAGCTAGTTTTCTCTATGGAAATACAGAATGATAAAGTACAAGCTGTGTCTCTGGCATACAGCAACAGTAAGAATTTGAAATGGGCATCCAACAAGTTCAACAGCTATCTTTTGTTACATTCTGCAGTCACTTACTCTAAGACTGTCAATATGTGCAAGCCATCAAGTGCTAATGGGTCAGTATTTCATTTTCTTGTTACCACAGAAGATGAGCAAATCGGATTTCTTTTAGGAGATTAAATGGCAAAAATATCATCAAACTTGATTGTTTTAAAAAATGAGCTCTGTCAGATCCATATCAAAGTCAAATTATTAGATTTGAAATCAAACTGTGCTTCTCAAGAACAAGAGACTATACATACAACGTGCCAGCTATCTTGATATATCAATGGTATAAATAGCAGCTAAGGTAATATGTTATATGTTAATGAAAAATCATATATTCAAAAACATTCTGTTAACCTATCACAAAAATTGTTTGCAAAGAAGTAGCTTTTCTTTTCTTTTCTTTTCTTTTCTTAAAAATTAAACACACTATTCACTTGCTCTTTCACCCGGTGGATTCAGAGGCAAATATATCTTTCTGGAGCAGGTCCTATAATGCCACAAAAACTACACTGAACAAAATGTTTTCATGAGTTTTAAGAAGCATATATATTTTATGATGAATTTTTAAGGGTTACATATACGCACACAAATAGACAGTGCTTCAGCCAGACAAATCAATAGACCTGCTCATATCTCAGGCCCCAGAGATCCAATTTTATTTCAGGTCTCAGATTGTTTATCAGGTTAAAAATACAGTGAGCTCAATGCTCAGCGGCATTCAATAAGCACTGGGTGCAGCTGAGATGGGGAGCTTGAAAGGAAGTATTTGTGACTCCCGATCCCAGGACTGGTTCTATGCAGTATTATTTCTCATGGAGAATGGTCTATCAGTGGCTATTAGCCATCATGGTCAAGGACGTAACCCCGTGATCTGAGTGTTCCTAAACCTCCAACTGCCAGAAGCTGGGACTGGACAACTGGGGACAGATCACTCGATAATTGTCCTGTTCTGTTCATTCCGTCTGAAGCAACCGGCAGGGGACACTGTCAGAGACAGGATACAGAACTAGATGGACCATTGTGGTTGTTCTTAAGTTCTCAGGGCTGCTCTAAGTCATATCCACTGGTTATAGCTGCAGAAGGGGCAGGGGAAGACTTCCTTCTGTCTGGCTAGGATCCCAACATGTCACCAACACTGGAGGTCTGTAGAGGGATGGGCTAGGGCAGTGATACTCAGACTGAGGCTCAGTGGCTCTTTAATGTGGCTCTTTGCAGCCCATGATATCAAAACACTGTGTGATTTAATTATTAACCCAATCTGAGTTCTTAACCAGTCAGGATGCTTTTACCATGTTATTAACCCATGGAGTTGATAAAATAATAATACTTGGTCAGAATAACCAAGAAAATATACACATGGAAATAGTAAATGAAACAATGAATTCACACTGCTGTGGCTCCTTTGGGCAAGGTTGATTGCTAATTTGGCTCCTGAACCACTGAGAGCTGAGTTTCACTGGTCCAGGAGCTAGCTACCCTCCCCATCCCCAGGCAATCTCCCACCCCAGGAGTTCCCTGCTGGCTGGCTATTCTGGTTCTCCAGCTTCTTTGGGGGCTGAAACAAGGCTAAGGCTCTGGCCCAATCGCTGTATTACCAACTCCACAAGTTCAGAAATCACGAGTCTGACCCCCCAAAAACATGTGATTGACAAAAAGATTAACTAATGTTTTTGGTCTATCTTTTCATTTTGAGCCCCTCCTGTCCACCCCCAATATGCCTGTGTGACAATTAGTGTTGCTAGTTTATACTGAGAAATACAATTGTGGCCACCACATCCCTATTGCAGCCCCCTCTGTGCCCCATCCCTCACATCAACTGTGCACCCCCAAACCCAATTTGGTTAATTCTGTGCCTCCCCCCACACACACACACCAGTGCCTTGCCCCCAGCCCACCTCTGTTCTCCATGCCGCTGTTATTCCTCCCAGGCCTGGGATGAAGCTGAAGCCGCCCTGAAGTTGCAGGCTTAAAGAAGGGGAGGGAGGAGGAGGAAAAAGGAGTTGACTCGTTGTTCATAGGGAGAGGTGAAGGAGAGAGCTGAGATGAGCTACTGGGGGTCTTTTGGCTCCCTCTTCTACCCTTCTCTCTTGTGAAAACAGTGTATGCTGCTCTCTCCCCCCCAGATAGCAGGTAGCATCAGTGCAAGCTGCTCTGCTTCAAGGTGAGGTTGTCCCTGCCCATGCAAGCCTTGGGCCCGACTCGCCCCAGTCAGTAGTATCTCATAAGGGCCTTTGCTCAGGGAAAGAAGCAAAGGTCAACAATGGATCCAGTGGATGAGGGCTAAACTCCCCAATAATGATGACAGTGAATGAGCCGTGACTGCGGGTCCATGGATTACACAGCGTTGAAGAAGAGCTAGATCTTCATCACAGTTATTTATGTTCCCAGGAGCCAATGGCATCTGGTGGAAGAGTTACTAGGAATGGGGACGGTGTCCCCAAAAATAAGATCCCCCTCTCGGTCTCCCTGGTCCCAAGAAAGCAGAGTGAAACTAAGTGGCAACCAGCCATGACAGACTGCAACAACAGCCCCAAGGTTAAAGCCTCTGGTTTTACCAGCTCCAGGAAGAGGGGCACATTCTGCATGCATATGATGGGCCTGACCCAAATCCCATTTAAGGAAAGCGTAGTCCCAACAACCCCAACTTTCTGAAAATACCTACCAGATCTTTGAGGCATGTTCCGTGTTGCCACATGGAACGTGCTAGCACTGAATGGCACTGGGTACAAGACCACTCTTGCCAAAGAATTCACCTATTACAAGATGCTAATCACCAGAATCACAGATATCCAGGTGCCACAAAGCAATCAAGTTACCGTGGAAGGAGCAACCTTCCTCCACTCCGATGGTGCACACCGAACTCAAGGTGTGGCACTTGTTATTACACAACCTCTAGTACAGACTTTAAGCACATGAAACCCCATCTCTCCATGCTTATTCTACGCTTAGTTTCAACGTTGATGTGACCTACGTGTCAACAGAAGACACATCACCTGCAGAGAAGGACACATTCTATCACCAGGTAGCAGCAAAAATCCAGTGATCTCTACCACATGTCACACTGTTAATGCTCAGAGATTTCAATGCTGTGACCAGCTACAGTTGAACTGGGTATGAAACCATGACAGGTCCCTTTTGTTCAGGTTTCCCAAATTACATCATGACCTTGCTTTTGACATTGTGGGTCACTGAGGATTTCTCTGTTATGGGCTTCTGGTTTAGGTGCCATAACAACCATTACTGGACCCGGATTTCAAACAGTGGACATGCCATGAAGGAAATTGACCACATCCTCGTCAAAAGTCACTCCATAGTGAAATCTCACTGGATCTTTAGTAACACAGAAGCATCAGTAAACTCTGACTGTAAATTAGCTGTTGCTTAGTACTCACTGCCTCTTTCATCTTCTCACATACTGGGTGTCCACCAAAATACAATGCCCAGCGTCATTCTGAGGATCCTAGTCAAGCTGTGAAATACACAAAGGCTGTCGAGGACCACATGTGTAACCTCAGTACCCTCGCAGGTAACAAAGAGATCACCTGATGAACAAAGAGATGTACTACATCACATGCCGCTGCTGAAACAATCAACTTCAGAAGGTTGCACAAGAAACGTTGACTTTGGGTAGAGGACTTCGATGTATTAGCAAAAAAGGCAGAAGCATGCAAGCAGGGAGATGTCCAAGAACGTAAATGACTGAAAGACATTTTCTGGGCCATGGCAAAACATTATCATGAGCTCTAAGCCAACTTCCTAGCCAATGAAACAGAGGACGGCCTAAAGAACAATAATTTGCATCCTGTCTAGAAAGCCATCACGCACTTGGCTGGCAGTCATAAACAGCTTTCTAACATTCTCATTATGAAATCAGATGGCTCTCCCTGCTCATTGATGGATGAGACGCTGGACAACATCTTATGAAAGCATGCTGAACCATGGACCTGCTGACAACTGTCCAAAGCCATATAACCTGGCAAACCGCACAGCTGCAGATCCAGGGACAAACACTGATCCTCCATCACTCAAGGCAGTATAAGAGGCCATCCAAAAGTTACAGAATGGATGTGCTGCTGGACCTGATGGTATTCCACCTGAGCTGCGCAGAGGTGCCTTGGAACCAGTGAGCATCCACCTACATCAACTGTTCTTAAAAGAGCAGGCATCAGGCAAAGTACAAGCAGAATGGAACAATGACATCTTAGTGTCCCTGTACAAGGGAAAAGGATCTTGCACCAAATATGGCAACAATAGGCCAGTTATCAGTCCCTGGAAAGGTCTTTGCTCACATTCTGCTTGGTAGGATGCATCCACTTCTTAACTGACATAATCATCCACAACAATCAGGTTTCACCACTGGCTATCAACAGGCACTCCTTACTTTCCAGCTTCTGGCTGAGTTGTACCAAGAATTTAACCGCCCGTTTCATGTGGCATATATTGACATTAAAGTGGCTTTTGATTTGGTTCACAGATCAGCACTTTGGCCCTCACTGAAAAGAGTTGGTGTTTCGAATGTTCTGCTACATCTGGTGTGCGATCTTCACACTGGTACCGGTGCGAGTGTCTGTGTTGGTTCATGGCTTTCACCACATATCTACACAACCTCAGGTGTGCAGCAGTGATGCATTCTTGCCTTGGCACTATTCTGTCAAGTTGTTGAATGGATATAGGACTTGCTGCTCAACATGTTGGAATGAATTTTCACCAAGAAAAGTTTACTGACCAAGACTACTGTGATAATGCTGTGTTGCTTGTGGAGCAGTCAGTTAATTTCATCCCTGCTTTCCAAGGTCTCCAAGATGTCACCCGCACTATGGGTTGAACATCTCATGGCAGAAGACCACATCCAGAACCTTGGAGCTGGGCCATCAGAACCCTGGGAGCAGATGGGGTTGAGTAGTGTTTAGAGTGCTGATGAGTTCATCTACCTAGGCTGCAAGCAGAATTCAAGTGGTTACAGCAAAGCAGATGTTCTTCAATTAATAGGTCTCTCTGCCTCCTGCATGAAGTCCATGTCTCACTTATGGATGCAAAAAACATCTTTGTGATGAGACAAAGTTCAGCAACTGTCAAACCTGTGTATTATCTGTATTGCTATATGGGTCAGAAACATGGGCCCTCTTACAGGTAGACTTGGAGTGGATAAAGGAATTCCATATGTGATGTCAGGGCCAATATCTGAGCATAAAGTAGTTCAACTTTCTGCAAAAAGCCATAATCTCACAGAGATCTGGCCTTCCTTCAGTCTCTCACTACAGTGTTGTTGCATGGTCTTCAGCCATGTCACCAGAATGGACAAAAACACCCCAACACACCAAGTTCTCAAACTGTCCATCAATGTGCAAAGAGGTGCATGCCTGGATCCTACTTGGCACTGCCCACGGGGCTGCCCCAGAGTTTCATGGATTTTCAGGATTGAGACAGAGCTGGCAACTTTATACCTGGTGCCTGGTGCGACCCCATCAAATGTGGTCACTGGCTGGTGTCCTTAGTAGACTATGCATGTTTGATGACAATGACCACCCCCTCTCCACCACACCCTAAAGTAATACCTTCTCTCTATTTTTTAAGGGGAGAGCAAGAGCTCTGCTGGCTTCTTGCAGCAGCTCTGATTTGCTCTGCTTTCCCAGGAAGTGGGGGGAAACAAGAAAAGCAACCAATCAGAAGGGGCTTTCCTGTGAGCGGTTGAAAAACTGAATGAAGTCTGGAGCTTCTCATTTTATCCTGATACTAGCTATAGCAGGGGCCAAACTCATGTCAGGAGAGCTGGCAATGCTGAGTTTGCCATTAAAAGAAATGAGGAATGGATTATGAAGACCTCAGCAAGAAACTCAAAACCACTGAACACATTACATAAGGTTACTGAACATACACTGAACTGAACCATTACAGATATTCAGTTTAACAAAATAATAGACAGTAGGCCAAATCTTGAGGCCTTACTTTAATGAAGTCAATAGGATGACTAGTGAGTAAGAGAAGTGAGATTTGGCCAAATATATGTCAAATATTGGCCTACAATTTTGAGCCCCAATGTGGAGCTGCAGATATCTGAAGAACAATGATTTATGTTCATGTTTCAGGAGTTAATGACTCAGATCCTGACTCATCAAAGTACTCAAGGTCTGAGTAAAGACTGCAGGATTGTGCCTTAAAATCCAAGTAAAAATTTAAAGATTAAGGGCCCGATCCTGCAGATATACTAAAGCAAAACTGTCTCTGAAGCCAGAGTCCAGATTGCAGGATTAGTCCCTTAATTGCAAATTAAACCCAAAAGTTTATGTAGAAATCATTGTTTCTATTAATCATTGTAATTAATATAAAATGAGGAAAACACAGAGAACAATGACTCACTCAATTTAAAAAGCAGATAAAGTAATCAAATACGGTGTTCTCTAAAGTACATAATAGTGTTGATTTTGAATATAACCCAGTACTACAGCTTTAAGGCCTTAAACTTAGTTGGATGTATATTATTTTTTTATTGGTGAAACAAAATACCCTGGGATTTTGTGCCATTTGAAAATCTTACTTCAATTTGGATTTTATTTCCTGCTAGTGAATTCAGAATAACACTTTTATGTTGTTTGACAAAACTATAAAAGTACAAGGCACATCTATCAACAGTTCTTCATTAAGAGGGGCTTTCAAATCAGCATTCCTCAGCCCACATAGACCAGATGTCATGCCATTTTACAGTATATAATTCTAATTTACTGACATCAGTAATGCCGAATTACAAAAACAAATAATAGTTAGCAAACAGTTTGAAGCATTCCTCTGTTGCAGTACTTCTGACTCTTGCACCAGGAGACATTTGTATCATGTCATGTTGGTCCTTGATATATTTTCAACATTATGGAAAGTCATAGTGATTCTGCTAGCCCCATTTCAGGAGAAAGAGTGGGAGTGCAGCTTCACAAATTGACATTTAATTTTAACATGTTTAGGAAGTAAGAGCTCAATCCTGCTCCCAGTGAAGTCATAGACACACAGAACCATAGATTTTAAGACCAGAAGGAACCATGGTAATCATCTAGTCTGACCTACTGCACATTGCAGGCCACAGAACCTCACCCCCACACCCCTACCTATAATAGACCCATAACCTCTGGCTGAGCTACTGAAGTCCTCAAATTGTGATTTAAAGACTTCAAGTTACAGAGGATCCACCATTTACTCTTGTTTAAACCAGCAAGTCACCCAGGCTCCGTGCTGCAGAGGAAGGCAAAAAAAAATTCCAGGTCTCTGCCAATCTTACCTGAGAGAAAATTCCTTCTTGACCCCAACTATCGTGATCAACTGAACCCTGAACAAGACCCACCAGATCCCAGGGAAAGATTTTTCTGTGCAAACCCAGAGCCCTCTCCATGTAGTGCCCCATCTCTGGCCATTGGAGATTTTTGCTACTAGCAGTCACAGATGGACCAAGTGCCACTGTTGGCAGTCTCATCATACCATCCCCTCCATAAATTTATCAAGCTCAGTCTTCAAGCCAGTTAGGTTTTTTGCCTGGACTGCTCCCCTTGGAAGTCTATTGCAGAACTTCACTCCTCTGATGGTTAGAAACCTTTGTCTAATATCAAGCCTAATGTCGTTGATGGCCAGTTTATATCCATTTGTGTCAACATTGGCAATTAACTTAAATAATTCCTCTCCCTCCCTGGCATTTATTCCTCTGATGTGTTTACAGAGACCAATCATATCTCCCCTCAACCTTTGTTTGGTTAGGCTAAACAAGCCATGCTCTTTGAGTCTCCTCTTATAAGGCAGGTTTTCCATTTCTTGGATCATCCTAGTAGCCCTTCTCTGCAGCTGTTTCAGTTTGAATTCATCTTAAATTCAAACCCTAACCCAAACAGAATTCCAGATGAGGTCTCACCAGTGCCTTGTATAATGGCAATAATCATTGCCCATCTCTCCTGGTAATACCTCGCCTGATACATACTAGGATTGCATTGGCCTTTTACAGCTGCATCCCATTGGAGGCTCATAGTCATCCTATGATTGACCAATACACCCAGGACTTTCTCCTCCTCTGACACTTCCAACAGATACATCCCTTAGTTTACAGTAAAAATTCTCGTTGTTAGTCCATAAATGTGACCTTGCACTTTGCATTATTTAATTTCATCCCATTTCTATTATTCCAGTTTTCAAGGTCCTCCAGATGCCTTAGTGAAATCCAGGTAGATTAGATCTACTGCATTTCCTTTGCCTAAAAAAATCAGTTATCTTCTCAAAGAAAGAGATCAGGTTGGTCTAGCACAATCCACCTTTTGTAAAATCATGTAGTATTTTATCCCAATTACTGTTTACCACTATGTCCTTAACTACTCTCGCTTTCAAAATTTGCTCCAAGGCTTTGCATACAATTGGAGTCAAACTAACAGGACTGTAGTTTCCCAGATCACCTTTTTTCCATTTCTTAAAAACAGTTACTATATTAGCAATTCTTCAGTCATAGGGTTCGATCACCAAGTTTATAGATTGATTAAAAATCCTTGCCCTTTGGCTTGCAATTTCATATGCCCGTTCCTTTAATATTCTATGGGAGTTTTGCAATTGTCTTCAAAGGGAGAAAAAAATTAGGTCATATATTGTGATGCTTTCTTGGGATGCTCAGGTCACTGAGTCGCCATGTTTCATGTTACTCTCCTGCCTCAGCAAGAGAGAGACAGACACTTACTAGTACTACAGTGCATATCAGCTTCCTGACTCCCCAATCTGTGAGCCAACCAAAACAAGCTCCCCAGGACTCTGTCAGCCACTACTTTGCCTTGCAAGGCAACACTTTCCCTGAATACCCCATTCCCTGAGCTCTTCTGAAGCATCCCACTGTAGCAATCAGTCACTGTCACTGGACACTCATAGTAATAACCAGGCTCACTATTCCCAAGGGAACGGCCAACATACAGCTTGGTACGTACAACTCAGGATCATGTCCTTCGTGACACCACAGCACACGTGTATTGGTAATGAAACACTCCTAAGTTTATTATCAAAGATGCAGATTTAAGAGATACTGAGAAAGGATAATGGAAACAGAATTGGTAACATGTAAAAGAAAAAGATATAACACACTCCTTGGAGTCTACATTTAACTTTACAGGCTAAAATCCTTGTGTAAATCAGTTTCTCACCTAAAGCTTCCTTGCAGCGTATCCAGACAGGATAGACTGGGATCCAGTTTTCATCAATATAATCACACTGACTGATTATTTCCTCAAATGCAGGATAACAGGGTGCTGTCCCTGTCCCCCAGTTGTAGACCAAATAAACCTCAGAAGTGCACTCCCAAACAAAGCTCTTTCCCAGCTGCTGTTTGCCTTTCCCTGTGAAATGTGCATTTAGCTCTGTCTGGTGATTGTGAATGAGAGGATACCCAATTTACATTTCAACAGACAGATGGATAAACCTCTCTGGTCTGGCAAAAAACCAGTTTCTCACCTCTGCCAGGAAGTAACTCCTTGATACAAATGATAAGGATATATTTTCAATATATAGACATAACTCCTAAAATAGAATCCACACATACATTTTACAATGATATCAATGACCAGCATGATCCTGGCTTTCATTAAGATCTACATGATACTCTTTGTGGATAGATACTATGACAATATGTTATGTGTAGTGGGTTTGTCAGGCCTATAGGAGTTGTTGTTATAGACCAAGGAACCCTTTGCCAGTGGGCACTGAGGAGCAGGGCCCAAGCATAATTTTTTCCAGTACAAATTTGTAACACAGGCCCCCTCCCACACACATACCCAAGGGGATTGCAGCCTGGGTGGGCCCCCCGGGCCTCTGGGCCCCGGTAAAGTGTACCCTTTCCCCTCCCTATGTAGCAGCCCTCCTGAGGAGTTCCTAGGGTCACATGTATAATAAAGGCGTGATAGGTTCATATTACAATACTTAGATTGTTTGTTGCAAAGCTATGAATATGGAAAGAGGTGAGTTCTCTGGCACATTGCCCTTTCATGGCACTGCATTTGGCTATGTATATAAAATAAAAATACAAAGGCACTTTATACACTAAAAAAAAATTTAGATTAAATATTTATTTATTTATTTATTTAAAAGCCCACAGGCGCTGCTTCCATCAGGGAGTAGAGATTGGCCTGAGCTTCAATGTTTGGATCCAAATATAAATCTGAACTTTCGCAATATTTGGAGGTATTTGGATCATTGATTTCGATTTAGGCCCATCTCTCTCAGGGAGTAATCAACAGGTGATTTTCAATGCCGCACTAGCAGCCTCATTGCTGATGTGATGGGAAGAATGGACAAATTCGTGATTATCTGTGATAGCACCATGAAGATTCACAGGGAACGTGGGGAGCTGGGAAGAAACTTCCTCCTCACATCTTACTGGCTGAGACTATTGGCAGAGAGTCACTCTCTTTACCAATGAGGGTGGGAGCCATACATTGCAATCAGGTGGGCATATACTAGTTTATCGGTTTTCTGTGGCTATTGCCAGACCAGCATTGAGGACCTTGGACTTTCCTGTCATCTATCTCAATATTTCTATTGCACTTAGTAGGAGTTTAAAAATTTCTGAGTATTCACAATACCCCAGGCAGAGTGCACCTGTGAGTTGCTGAATGTATCAACCCTAAAGCTCTGATAGGTTTCCATTTATTTAAATGAAACATTCATGGAATGGCAGCAGCATAGCAGGTAACTTGGAGGACCAATAACTTAAGAGTTAAAATACACCAGTACAGCTACTGTTGCAGGACAGAAAGGCCTTAGCCTGTTGATTAAAGGTATGTGTGATGGAGGCACCTTCTCTGCTAGTTAGTTGCAAACTCCCACCATTTGCTTGAGGGTAGAGAACCTTCCTACGGTGTTTGGGGAGGCAGGAATGTACTCAGCAATCTTTATCATTAAATGAACAGTCTTCTTTAATTAACTAGCAGGTGCCCAAACAGTCCAAAGGGTCCTGAGACCGATTAGGGCCAGCTCCATTTTATCAGTCCCTTGGAGGACTAGAGCTTTGGAGAGAAGGAGAAGGAGAAGGAGAAGGAGAAGGAGAAGGAGAAGGAGAAGGAGAAGGAGAAGGAGAAGGAGAAGGAGAAGGAGAAGGAACTGTGAGTGGCAGGAGCCTTACCTTTGGACTCTAGGGAAGCAGCCCAGGAGATTCTCACCAGCAGTGATCCCTGGCCTGTCCCCCTGCTCCGAGCTCAGACTCTCAGCCTGCTGTGCTGCTGTGGCCAGCAACATGTGCCCTCGCTCCCTTCACATCCTTCAGTTGGAGGAGAGCCAGCAGCAGGAGTGGCCAGCCCCCTTCCCTACCAGGATCTTGGTGGAGGCAGAGGGATGGTCTTCTCTCACTGTGGACATTTGTGACGGAGTCCCACAGAAACAGCGCTCTGGAACCACTCGGGGCGAAGCCAGTCAGGACTCCACTGCTCACAGTCTGCCCCTCCCTCCCTCGGGTCTCCTCACGCTAGCGCAGCCCTCTCCTGAATCTAGTCTCGGAGCCTTCAGCATCCCTGCTCCACATGAGCTCCCCCTCTGGGTCCCCTTGGACAGGACTCTGGGCAGCTCCTACAAGCCCCCAAAGGGGCCAGGCACCCCCCTTGAAATCAGAAGCGATTCACAGCCAGTGTGGAAATCAGAAGGGTTTATTAGTTCTCAGGATCACAGCATAGAAAGACTTTGTCAGCAAGTTAATTAGAGGTCACAGCAGCAACCAACTAGGGAGCCTCAGAGCCCATTCTCAGGCTCTGCTCCCGAGCCCCCTTACATGGAACTGCCTTTCCAGCCAGCCACCCCCCAGAGCCATTCCCTTGCCTCTCCCCACTCCTTTGTCTCCTTCCAGGTAAGGTGGCCACTCCTCCTGGTCTCCGTTTGCCGCAACCTATTGCAGCTGGTTGACCCAGAATGGCAAAGGGGTCTGGCCATTGTCTGTGTGTGTGTGGCTGGGGAAGGCCCATCGGCCCTCTAGTGGCCTCTGCAATGATCACACACCCAGGTCCCATCACCAAAATACACGAGTAACACATACGGGAAACTGAGGCACACAGACAGCACTCAGAGAAAACCCCAGGAATATCTCCACTTTGTCACAACATGTGTTTTGTAAAAAGCTTTTAATCAGCAACATGTTTTAGATTCTATCCTTGAAGCATTGGATTTAAGATGGAAGATAGCCCAGGAGCAGATTAAAAAATAAAGTCACATTTAGCACCTTGAAGTTATCTTGATCCTAAAGAGCCAGCAGACAGGGTTTCAGAAACAATGGTGGTCAGCAGGTCTTCCCTATTTGACCTGGGGTGGATAAAGTAACATTGACACACGTGCACCATTTACAGATTTCCCAATATCCAAGATATGTGGACCACACAAGTTGCCTCAATATACCTCTTGTTTCCGTGACATACACCTTTGCAAACCTCCCATATATGTGCTGCACTACTTTTTTCACACCTCTAATCATTCTGTCCAACCAAGGTTGGAATCCAGCCCAGTGTGTTCAGGATAAAACACACACCTTTTGCACTTCATGAACCTCTTCCACAGCCTTTATTAATCTCTTCCACGTTTTCTTGCTATTGCAGACCCTTGGGGACTCCTGCAAGCTTTAGACTTTCAAGACTAAATGTCTGACATGCTGAGGAAATATGAAATAATAAATGCTAGATCATCCCTGACAGGTGTTTGTCTAACCTGATCTTAAAAACCTCCAGTGATGGAGATTCCACAACCTCCCTAAGCAATTTGTTCCACTGCTTAAGTACCCTGACAGTTGGGAAGTTTCTCCTAATGTCCAACCTAAATCGCCCTTGCTGCAATTTAAGTCTATTGCTTCTTGTCCTATCCTCAGAGGCTACCGAGAACAATTTTTCACCTTTCTCCTTGTAACAACTTTTTATGTTCTTGAAAACTGTTATGATCCCCCTCGGTCTTCTCTTCTCCAGACTAAACAAACCCAATTTTTAAAATCTATCCTGATAGATCATATTTTCTAGACCTTTAATCATTTTTGTTGCTCTCCTCTGGACTTTCTCCAGTTTGTCCACATCTTTCCTGAAATGTGATTCCCAGAATCAGATACTGTACTCCAATTGAGTAGTACGCAATAGAGAGGAAGAATTTCTTCTTGTGTCTTGCTTACAACACTTCTGCTAAAACATCCCAAAATGATGGTCCCTTTTTTTGCAATAGTGTGGAACTGTCGATTCATATTTAGCTTGTGATACACTATGACCCCCAGATCTCTTTCCACAGTACTTCTTTCTAGGCAGTCTTTTCCCATTTTATAGGTGTGCAATTGATTGTTCCTTCCTAAGTAGTGCACTTTGCATTTGTCCTTATTGAATTTCATTCTATTTACTTCAGACCATTTCTTCAGTTTGTCCAGATCATTTTGAATTTTAATCCTATCCTCCAAAGCACTTCCCTCACAGCTTGGTATAATCCACAAACTTTATATGTGTACTCTCTATGCCATTATTGAAATCATTTATGAATACATTGAACAGACCCGGATCCAGGACCAATCCCTGCAGAACACCATTCGATACGCCCTTCCAACTTGATTGTGAGCCATTGATAAACTACTCTCTAAATACATTTTTCCAATCAGTTATGCTCCCATTTTATAGTAGCTTCATGTAGGTTGTATTTCCTTGGTTTGTTTATGAGAAGGTCATGGGAGACTGTATCAAAAGCCTCACTAAAGTCAAGATATAGCACATCTATCACTTCCTTCCTATCCACAAGGCTTGTTACCCTGTCAAAGAAAGATATCACTTTGGTTTGACACAATTTGTTCTTGACAAATCCATGCTTACTGCTACTTATTACCTTTTTATCATTTAGGTATTTGCAAATTGATTGCTTAATTATTTGCTCCATTATCTTTCTGGGTACAGAAGTTAAGCTGACTGGTCTGCAATTCCCTGAGTTGTCCTTATTCCCCTTTTATAGATTGGCACTATATTTGTCCTTCTCCAGTCTTCTGGAATCAATCCCATCGTCCATGAATTTTTGAAGATCGTTGGCAATGGCTCAGATATCTCCTCAGTCAGCACCTTGAGTATTCTACGTATTTCATCAGGCCCTGGCAACTTGAAGAAATCTAGCTTGTCTAAGTAATTCTTAAGTTGTTCTTTTCCTATTTTAGCCTCAGATCCTACCTTGGTTTCACTGGTGTTCACTATGTTAGATTTCCAGTAGCTACAAACCTTTTTGGTGAAAACTGAAACAAAAAAGTCATTTAGCACTTCTGCAATTTCCATATTTTCTGTTATTGTCTTTTGCCGTCATTGATTAATGGGCCTATCCTGTCCTTGGTCTTCCTCTTGCTTCTCCTGTATTTGTAGAATGTTTTCTTGAAAGGTTCCTACAGAATCCAGCATCCACCTGAAATGAAGGTAGGTTTGGAATTCTTGTTGTAACCTCAGCCAGAGTTTTTCCTGGGATCATAGGGTGTTCCAGCTAGTATGTGGCAACTAAGGAGCCCCCAATGGGCTTCCTAGCTGCAATGATAGTGTTTGTGGGGTGTCCATGCCACCTCCATGTACTGTATGAGCCTCTGCACCAAGAGTGGGAGTGATCCCTGGCTCCTGTGAGGGTGTTCATGTTGCTTTTCTGAAAACTCTGCTGGATTCATCAGAAAGCAGCAAGTCCTTGTCTTAAAACCATTAAAGCTACAGAATGAGGAGGAGTAGGTATCTTAAATGTATGGAGAACAGAAGTCAGTCACTCATCCCTCCAGAAGATATTAATGGTAAGGGAAAATGAGTGGCTCTTGCAATGTTCCTTCAACCCTGATAGAATTTTTCATGTAGTCCAGACATCTGAATGATCCCAGTTACTTTATAATCAGTATTAAATTAACAATAACTATTTTTCATAAAGAACTATTCATCTGATATTGTTTTCAATTTAAAACTAAAAAGCAAACAGATCAACACATGATGGACTGTGACAGGATGATCTCAAAGCTTTTTGAGTGATATTTAGCATGAGGCATTTGACATGAGCTTTTGTGCGACTGAATATTTGTATACATCAATTTCAAAATACACATACCCTTCTGCAGTGTGTGAAATACACATACACATTTACTCTATGTGTGTGTGTTTGCGTGTGTACTGATCCACTGTGGACTGTTAATTATAAATTATTTAACTTTAGCTTATTGGGTTTTTTTTCAGATATTTTTATTTTCTTTCGATCTTCCTGCATTGTCTTCTAATTGCAATGATTTCCTTGCTTAACAATTTTACCACTTCTGGTGCAGAAGTGTCTGTTACGTAAAGTAATTTTCCCCATTTAGTAGGAGGTGATACCCATTGTAGGAAGATTCTAATATCTGATGTTAGGTACCTTTTGAAAGATCCATCTGTGCATTTTTCCAAATGTGTTAATGCAAACTGTGCATCTGGGATTAGGAGCTGGCCCTTTGGCTTTGTCACTTCTGTACAATTCTTAGTTTGTGAGAATTGCATAAGGTGTTAGGGACCACATGAGCAAATATTAATTATTGGGCACTGTGTTTACTACTGTACTTCCATTGATATCCGTGAGACTGCTCATGGGAGTAAGCACTATGTTTGGTACAATGATTTTCAGGATTGGGCCCTTATTGGACACTTGGTTGGTTCATTGCTTGTGGAAGGACTCCCAATTACATCTGGGCTGACTCTTAGATTTGCTTCCTCACAGACTACAGGATTTCCTTCATTCTCAATATCCATTTCTCTATTCTTCATGACTGAATTTGTTTATGTAATTCCTAAGGTTATTTTTCTTTCTGTCTATGGTGACATCTTCAGCTTTGCTTCATTATTGAGTCAATTATTTTTTTTATTTATTGTAATTGGTTAAAATTTAGAAATGGTGTAAATTGTGATGTGTACACACATCAGTAAATCAGTATGAATATAAGCTAAGGTCATGGGGTTGGAAGGGCAGATCTGTAATCTTTCCTAAGTAGAGGTAGAAGGACCTTGCAGTAGCTACGATGCACCTAGCTATGGTATGACATTGCTCTTTACCCTCTGCAGGTGACACATTTCTATATCTTTATGGTCTATATTACACCTTTCTGTTACTTGATTCTCCTGCTAGAACTTTACCCTCCTGTCGCCTCGTCATCTAAGTTACACCACTTTATACTCACTCATGCCAATTTACAGTGTGTTAATTATACACCCAATTACTTCACCCTGGAATTTGGCCAATTGTTTGCTTTTTCAAAGCACAGTGCATTATTATGGCATCATTGTATATTTTTGCAATATCTGACTTATGAATGAGGGTCAGTTCATACCTTTATGTATAAGTAAGTGAACAAAGATCTAACAGACATGGAAATTGCCCAGAGAAATTGTACCTGCTGATAGGGTGACTAGATAGCAAGTGTGAAAAATTGGGACTGGTGGTGTAGGGTAACAGGAGTCTATATAAGAAAAAGCCCTGAATATCAGGACTGTCTCTATAAAATGAGAACATCTGGTCACCCTACCGGCTGAAAACAGTATGTAGTAAATTGTTGGAGGTTTGTGAAATGCATGTCTTCTCACCACACAGAAGTTGGCAGACCATGGTAAACATGGCCAAATTCTCTGGATCTTGTTTACCTTCCTCCAGCACTGGGAGTAGGGCTATATGCCATTGGCTTCACCCTGCCTGTTAGAAGCTCTTTCCTCCTCCACCGATCTCTGCAAGCAGCAGAGAAAGAATTAATGTACCTTGTCACATAGTTTCCTTTCCATCCCACACCATTACATGTTATTCATGAATGTTTGCTTCTCCCTTTGTTATGGGTCAGGGGAAACATTTGTTCGCTGCAGCATTATTTTTAGCCAGTCATTTTTGTGGTTGTGTGGTATGTTTTAGTTTATTCATTCAGGAGGAAATGCAAAGATTTGATTTTTAATGTGGTTTCTTAAATCGCTATTCTTCATCCATAATAAGCACTGATTTTGAATGTAAAACATTTTTTCTAATTCCTTTCACGTCCCCATCAAGCTTAAGTTTGAACGCATCATTTTATTTTCACTTCAGCAGCTGGTGTTTATGTGTGTGTGTGTGTGTGTATAGATATATATCTCAAATCTATTCCTAATACTTGTGTTAATGTTAGCCTAGGCTGCCACATTATCAGCATATGGATTTTTTAAATAGCATGGCATTTCAAATATTTGAAATTAAGCAGTCAATAGAACTCTTGGCCACAATTGTTGCACTTTCTCCTGTCTGACTATTTAGTCCTGCCACTTGTGGAGAGGGACAATATTTGTTTAATGTGCAGCTTGAAAGAAGACATTATTACTAGTAGCTATTTAACAAAACCAATCATTGATTATTTAAAAATAGTCATAATTACATATTTCATTTCTTTCACAGAAGCCAAATTTAGAGACAATGAGATCAACACTGAGATTAATTACAGTATTTGTACAACCAAGTATTGGGATTGTTAGTCTTTGCATCTGCCCACAAAGCCACTGTAAACTGCATGCAGCCACAAAGGCTACTATCTATTTTGAGAGGCGGTACTTTTTCCACCATGAAAATACCCCGTAATATTTGATGTTATATGACTTCCCAGGACAAAAATGACAGGGACATTCTCTTTCCCGGGGACAGACACGGACTTTGCTTCTCCCAAATAACATACTGGCAATTGAGCCAATGATGAGTGGGTTTGAATGCACTGACCATATGTCCTTTAATGCATGAATGTCAGGGGTGGGCTCTTCCTTTGTGACTGATTCTTGGGCAAAGAGAAATGGACACTGTGATGACCAATACCAGTGAAGAACTCATCTTTTTGTTTCAGTCACAAGACAGCAACACAATGAATTCCAGTTCTCGCCATTCAATGACTCAGATGGAAAATGGTCACCTACAGAATCACTAGCACCTTTTCTTTCAGCATCCTGAGATCTCCCTTGGAGATCTCTCGTGCAAGCATTATTATAATCTGATTTTGTTTAGCGGCTGATGGGATCACAGCCAAAGGTCACATGGCAAATTTGCAGGCTAAACAACGTGGACCCATTGGATAATTATGAGTTGCCCATATAGCACATATATCCTCCAGACTCAAAGAAAGTGTTGCTACAAAGGTCTGAAAAGCTGCAGCACCAATGAAACTTCTCTACACAAGATGAAAAGGAACAGGAGGTTAGGAGCCTGGTTCCCACTGAAAGTCAGCCTGAAAGTCAGCGGGAGTTAAATGCCTTTGAAAATCTCCCTCCTTTTGCATCTAGGACAAATGAGGAGCACAGAATAAACAAAACGAGTGCAGGCTACACACCCAAAGGAAGAAATTCAATTTGAAAGCAGAAAAGTTCTTCTCTGTACTGTGCCACAAAATATTTTCCATGGGGCATGAAAGAAGTGCAGTGTTTCAGATCCACAATAATAAGAACATTCTCTCACCTTGGTGTATTGGGGAAAATAGATTTGTTCATGCAAACACCTTTTGAAAACTATAACTTCAAACCCTGACAGGCACAATAGCTGGGGAATGAATTATGATTGGACTTCTTTCTAAAGGGCAGTATTTTAGAGACATACTAAGGACTTACCAAAAAAATGCCAACAGATTCTGGCATTCCAAAGGATCTGCCTTTAGAAGATTTCCTGCACTCAGGTTCTTGATGGCATAACCAAATTCTTAGTGAAAAATGTGTCGTCTTCTGAAGGGAATTGTGATGCTGATTTTACAGAGTGTCTGTGTTCTAGAACATAGTCTTAGAAGATGATGATTTATAGGGGAATGGAGCCATGTTGCAAGCTACCATATGGAAGTCAGCAGAAGCCAGATCACATAGAAAAGAGAATCCTGTCATAAGGGGTTTTAATGTAGAAGTACATCTGCCGTTTTTAACAAAACAACCTCTTAGTCTGATGCAGTTAGCTGTCTAAATAAAAAAAAGCAGAGAATATTTCAATACCAAAAAACACTGTGAGGAATATTGTTTCATATGAGGTCCATTGTCTGGACTCCTGAATCTACATCTAAAAGCTCCCTTACGGAAACTGCCAGAAGCTTTTTATTGTCTCCTGGATTATATGGGATACAGACAGGAGAGCTTTACTGTGTGAGTAACTGTATCCTTCAGGTTCATGGAAAACATGAAATGCTTCAAAGCTTGCAGTATATGTATCTTTGTAGCATTTCCGCTGACCACCACAAAATCTCCAACCATAGGGGAGTTGAGAGTAGAGGACTTCTTTTGGGAGGCACAAATCTGGCATCTGCACACAATGTCCAACCCAGCATAGTTGGTGCATAAGGATTATTGCTTCAATGTTGGTGACATTGGCTTCAGTGAGGATGCTGGTATTAGTGCAGCAATCTTCCCACTCGATGCGAAGGATCTTCTGGAGGCATTGTTGGTGATACATCTCCAAACTCTTAAGGTGTTGTTGGCAGGTCACACAGGCTTCACATCCATAAAGGAGTGTAGGGATGACAATTGTCTTATAGACCTGAATCTTGATGTCCTTCCATAGGTGAAGATCCATGAAAACACATCAGAGCAATTTCCCAAAGGAAACACTTGCACGCTGTATCCTGTGCTGAATCTCGCTGTCAATTTTTGCGTTTTGAGAGAGTTGGTTATCGAGGTAGCAGAAATGCTTAACTGTCTCCAAAGTCTGTCTCTCAAAAGTAATTTGTGGTGGATCATGTGCAAGGCCTGTGGCAGACTGATAGAGCACTTTAGTCTTCTTGATGTTAAGTGAAAATCCTAAGTTTTGGTAGGCTTGTGCAAAAAAATCCAGTGTGTACTGAAGGTCATTCTCAGTATGGGCAAGGATAGCACAATCATCAGAATACTGAAGATCAATAATGGATGCCCTGAGGATTTTAGACTTCGAGCAGAAGCATCAAAGATTAAAAAGCTGCCCATCCATTTTATATTGAATGTCAACTCAATGTCAATTCAAGTGGGGAGATGGTCTTTAATGATGACTGGAATGGCTGCTAAATAGATGGAGAACAGGGTTGGGGCAATAACACAACCTTGCTTAACCCCAGTTTTGATGACAAAAGGATCCACCTCCAAGCCGTTACAAAGAATGGTAGCAGTCATCTGATCATGAAGAAGCCTTAGGACCTTAATAAATTTTGGAGGACAACCAAATGTGGCCAGCACCTTCCACGGGACTTCACAACTGACAGAGTCAAAGGCCTTCATTAAATTGGTAAAAGCCATATACAGCTCCTGATTTTGCTCCCGGGACTTTTCCTGGATTTGACAGGCAATGAAGATCAAGTTGATTTTCCCACAAGATGGCCTGAAACCACACTGAAATTCTGATAATATTTCTTCAGCAAGGGGAAGTAACTGATTAAAGAGTATATGGGCAAGAATTGTCCCTGCTGTAGATAGCAAGGTAGTGCTTTGATAATTTCCATACTGTGAATTATCTCCCTTCTTAAAGATTGTAACAATATTGGCATTTCTCAAATCTTCCAGAATCTTCTCATTATACCAGATTTGAATAAAAAGTTCATAGAACTTCTTTACTAGTTCTCCACCTCCAAACTTGTAGACTTCGGCTGGTATGCCAGGTGACTTTGCTGCCTTGTTGTTCTTAGTTTGCATGATGGCTCTTGATTACTTTGGCCTGAGTTTTAGCCAAAATTTGAGGTCTTTGAAGGTTTTTTTTCCCCATTAAGAAAATAAGTAGATTATATTAGTCAATATATTCTTAGTGTAATCTTGTTTATTTAAAATAATATATAAGTTCTGTTTCCCTGAACACAGTGGAAAGAAATACCAGCAAGCAGTTTCCTTGCTCAGAAATCCCTAAGTCTGCCACTCCAGGAAGCTCTGTGCCAAAGCAGTCCTGTCTCTCTGCTTCCTCTCAGGGTCATACTCCTTTTGCTGGCTTTTTCTACTTTCAACACACACAGCCTGCAACTGATATCCCAGCCCCTGTATTTGTAACCAGGGAAATCCTTGAGCCCACATTGCTTAGCTCTGACCCACCTGCTACCACAGCCCTCAGTTGTTTTTACTACATAAAAAGATGTGATTGCTCCTTTTGACAAGCCTGAAAGAGAATGCTTGGCACACCCATTGGCTTCAGTAAGGTGTGTTATAGTCTTTGGAGTCAAGAATCCCCAATGCCAAACATTGGCACCTTCAGCATAATGTTATTAATTTGTGGGATGGTACTAACCCAGCTGTATTCTGGATCTATTGCATGGTGCTGATGGAGAAAATTGCTTTAAGATACTCGGTAAACTTTTGCTGTAAGAGTAGAAGCATTTTTCCTTGTATTTAAGTCACTTTTATTTATGCTTATGTTAGCCCCTCTTCTTTTTTTCTTCCTCTTCTTTCCTTTTCTTTTCTTCCATAACCTAACTCACTGGATGAGTGACCTGTATAAATCCAGTTTGATAAATATGGTGCTGTAGTTATATATTTTTACTTCAATGAAGATTCTAATATCTGTAGTTCTGAGTGTAATATTTGCTGTCCCTAATTGATATTCCCTTCCCTGAATGCACTTGGATGTGTTTTTGTTTTGTGTATGTGTTTTGTTTTCACACTTCGCTAAAAGACATCCCACATCCTGCAATTCACTCTGATGATTGTATAATCTATTTCCATTCTATCATGTTCTCTCATACAGGGTATATGGACAAAGACAAAGGATAACTTAAATTGTCATAACTGCAACAATTACATTTTGATTATTTACTACATAATTAATACTGTCTATAAAGCTGTCATAAAGAAGTTTATGTACGTAGTTTATGGTCACAAAGTACTCCAGCGAGTGTCACAAATCCACACAATATCCCTGAGTCTCTGATTTAACTGCAAGATGTTAAAATTACATACAACCAAGAAAACTCCTTGTATTGACTAAATATCTAAGGAAGTTCACATGTATTGTTTATTCGTATCAGTGTATGGAATATCTTGTACTCACAGGATACACTATTTTCAGAAAGCACTATTGTGTGAGACTAATGTGTGTTACCCTAATAAAAACCCTCCCACTGTAATTCTCCCACTCTTCCTATGGGAGATATTCCAGAACAGATGTCCTTACCGGCCAGGAGAGAACACATGAACAAAACAACTATTTTGACCCCAGGAGCCCACAGCAAATTTCAAGAGTACCTTTAATAAAATAAGCAACAGTGTCTCTATGCTTCTAATTCCTTTTACACCCCTTTCTTAACAGGGAACTGAGAGTTTTAAATAAAGATGAACCTGAAACTTCATGTTAACTTCATAAGTATGAAAATACCTTTAGATCTCTTAGTTCCCCCATTACAAATTTTTGCATAAGGTTTAGTTTATGTATAAACTTTCCTAAGGTAACAAGTAAATATTTCAGAAATGTGTATTGTCACTTCTAAAATCTTCTAAAGGTTCCTTCTTGCCTCAAGCCTAATTATTGTTGAAACAACTATTTTATTTTATTTTTTTTTATTTTTTATTTTTTGGAAACTGCCTAAATGTTTGTCTCAGTTATGATGAACTAATAAAAATATAGTCTTATTATAACCGCATGAGTAAAAGGATATCAAATAGGGTAAGTGTCAGACAAAAGTCAGAGAGCAAAAAGAGGCAGACAATGAATAGCTAGAGAAGGGAAAAGAAGGTGTTTTGAGAGTGGCAGAGGGACACAACTGAGAAAAATAAAGTCCCTCATTTTGTTTCTCATTTTAGAAGGCAGCATCCTTCACTGGGATTCTGTATTCCACACAAGACCATTGGAAGATTGAGAGATACAGGTCCAGGGCAATACTAAGGCCTTGTCTACACTAGCACTTATGACTGTAAAACTTTTGTCACTCAGGGGTGTGAAAAAACACACCCCTGAACAACGCGGCGTGTGTAGACAGTGCTACATCAGTGGGAGATGCTCTCTCATCAACATAGCTAACTGCTCATTTTGGTGGTTTTATTATGTTAGCAGGAGAGCTCTTTCTTGTCAACACAGCACAGCTACACAAGCGCTTTTACAGAAGCAGAGCTGTACCAATACAGTTGTGTTGCTGTAAGTTTTAAGTGTAGACTAGCCCTAAATGAGAGCCAACTTTGATCCTCAGTGTTTTCTGTTTCAAATACAGTAATTAGGATGGTTCAGAATTATACAGAATCTAGTAATACATTATACATTGCAACATTATGCAATAGGCATTGAGATAATCTATTATATGAGCTATGCTTCTCATAAAATGAGAGGCATGTCACAAACATGGCTTCTACTTGTCGTAAATCTCCTAAAATGAGCCATTGCAACATTAACTTGCAATTCGACACCCTCCCATTGTAGCACATTTTGTTTACTGAATTATGTTATAATTATAAAATTATTACTGATATTTAGCTGAAATTTTCCTTGCTGCAGCTTGAATCTATTCTTCCTCTTTGATCCTATCTCCTTAAATTCAGTGTTTGTGATATTTTTCTACTTTTGTATCATCTGGAAATATTGTTATTGTACTTCTAAATAACTAGCAAAATAGCGAGAGTTAATTTTTAACAGACATTGGCACACCATCACCCGTTACCTTCTCTCACCATGACGGTGCAGCATTAAGAAACATTCTGAGCCAATTTCCCCTTCCACACAGGCTCTATTCTATCTCTGGTTTCAAAATACTCTCTGTATGCTTTGTTCAGGCAGAGGATGACAAGGATCCCACTCCAGTTTTTCAGGGACCTAAAAATTCATCCTCTCCTCATAAGGCCCTCATTTCACCCTCTCCAGGTCAATCTGTATTCATTTTCTGCTCCCCGAACACCACAGGAACAGGTACTGTAGTGTTCAGGAATTGGGTAGTAGCCCTTTAAGTGGTTTCTGAGCCCTCAAACAGCTCTCACTCTCTTCTTTGTTTCGGAAGCCACCAGAACCTTGCCAGAGCAGCAGTCTGTCTGTGCAGCTAGGCGTGGCATGTTATGTTTAAAGGTATGTCTGCATTGCCAGCGCTGCATGGATCAATGCAGCGGGTTCGACTGAGAGGGCAGTGGAGACCCACTCGATTGATCCCTGAAGTGCTCTCTGGCCGATGCAATAAATCCGTTCTCCCCCGAAAAGAGTAAGGCTGCATCGACTGGAGGGCATCTCCCATCAATGCACCGTAGTGGAGATGCTGCGGTAAGGGAACGTAAGTCAGTCGACAGAAGATACGCAAGCAACAGTACGTAGCTTGAGCATCTCCCATTGACAGCCGCCTGTAGTGTAGACCAAGCCAGAGTTATCTGGAGCTCACTATGCCTGGGTGGTTCCTCCATGTTATAGATATGGTATAAAGGGCAAAAGACACAGCAAGTATCTGTGGAGATTCGCCTTTAATGCAGTTTGGCATTATACACATGCGAATAAAATCTGGAGTGGAGGTGAGAGGGACGGCCCCTTGAAGTCAAAAATACAGCCACATCTGCGAGAACTACAGTGGTAGCTAAGGTTGTCATATGACCTTTACTGTCTGTGCATTGATTGTGCTATTATTGCTGCAGCTGAGTGATATATCACAAACATCATTTAGTCATCACTTTTTGTTTTCATGCTCATCCTCATAACTACTTTTATCACTATTTACAAGACGGAGATGACATATGATCCCAAGGCAACTGTGCCCATTCTAATAATGCCAGTTCAGGTCAGGTTGGCACAGGCCTTTTCAACCTCAGCTATTCCAACTCTTCCTTTTCTATTGCTGTTTAAGGCCTCAATCCATCTGAGCGCTTAGATATGGCCTTTACTTTAAGCACAAGTATGACATGTGACTACTTTTGTGCTTAAAGCTAGGCATGTGCTTAAGTATCTAATTCACTTGAGATATAATATTAAAACTATCCATTTTTCATTGTTTTGTGAAAAAACAGGCTGTTACTACTTTCTTTAAAAAACAAATCCAGTGTCAGACTGAACATTGTCAGTAATTAGATCCAGAATATTTCATGCCTATATTTATATACATGTATCAGTCTCTTTCTATATATACATATATAGATAGTTATAAATGTGTACAAACACGGGGGTGACTATTTAAAACAGTCACCAAAAGTTACTTACCCAGTTCTATCTGGGACAGTGCAATTATTTTCTATTCTAAGTAGACACATAATGGAACCGATTCTGCAGCTTGCATATTGAGCAGTACTTATATGACTAGATCTGTTCAATTCAATGGGGCTACTTTATGTGAGTAAATGTGGCTCAGTGTGAGTAAAGGTCCCAGCCCTGTGCGTATATTCATGCCTACGTACATAACTACATGGAGAGGTCCTGATGCAAAAATGAATTTGCTGTTGAAAATAATGCAACCTTTTTTCATCTTCATTAGAATGGATTAGTATGGGGGTTATATAAATTGTCTTCTATCAGTACAATAATGGCAGGTTAATACAGTAGCAATTGTCTTTGGACTATTATTTTTTATGTAATTACCAGGCTCTTGTCTGTTTCTTATTATGAGAAACCAATATTATTGCTGCAGACCAAGAAAATAAAACGTTCCCTAAATAGAAAGGCTTTCGAACTGTAGGGCCAATATCCCTATCAGGGTGAGTGATATATTTACCAGAAAGAGCGACAGCTAATCCTCCAGCACTCAGGAGTAGTGAATAGGCCAGATACATACTCCTGTCAATGGTACTCGTATGAACATATATTAGCTGGCAAGCCCCCCACACAATCAAGCAGTAATGAAATAAATGGCTTTTTTGATAGATGAGCCAAAAAAGATCATTCCCTATTCACATTAATGGATACCTCACAGAATTTAAGTGATGTTTTAAAGGGTGGCTTAAATAATTTCAGAAGTAAAGATCTATGCATACTCTGTCAGCTTTCCAGGCTCAGAGGTTTTTTTCCTGAGCATTGTCAGCACTTCTGTCTTGGCAAACAGAGAAGGGACTGAAACAAGAGAATTGCATGGAAGAGATTGCTTTGGCAGAGGACTGTGCAGTAGTGCCTTATTAATCCAGCTCACACAAAGTGTTACTGGATTGTATTCTATTTTTAAAAAAATATTAGCACAGTGAAGGAACATCTAGAGCCAAGTTCCAAAGGCTGCTGAGCTCCTATTTAAATTACTACTTAGGATCTGCTCCCCCCAGCTCTCCCCCAAGTCCTCCAAAAGAAAAAGAAAGTAGAAAAGATATAGCCATAATTTTGTTTTACTAGCATTATAAAAATAAGTAACATACACTACAAAGCCAATGTGCAGAATAGTCAAGTGAGACTGATGTCCTTACACATAAATTGTGATTTATCCTATAGTACACTAGGGCCTGACCATTTAAGTCAATGGGAACTTTGCTGTCTTCTCCAATGGGTGCAGGATCAGACCCCTATGCAGTAATTGCAGTTCCCACAGAGGTAAAGTCTGGGCAACTAGTTGCCTTAGGATCCTTGATAATCCCAGCTAAACATCCTACTGAAGGATTACATTCCCTAGGAGAAATTTTACCCGTGGGTACATGTATGAAGATTTCATTGATTTCATTTAAACTTTTGAGTCTATCGAAGGACACAATATCGCTCTTAGAATACAGCCACAATCCCTTGCAGCATTTACCAAAAAAATAAAATAAAATTCATAGACTTTTTTTAACTTCAATGCATATGAACAAAGATTTCCTGGTTGGTGATTGAGCTTGCTGGTATTTGCCAAATGACAAAGTTGTCTCTTTAATGGATCTGTCAGTAGAAGCTTTGTTGGCTTATCATTTAGTTAAAGCAAGTTATTATTCAAAGAATGTCAAGGTTAATGTAAGCCTTGTGGAACTGGTCTTCAAATCCTTAGGAATTTATTCAGTAAATACGATACCGGGTAATACTGAAATTCTTTTATTTAAAGAAACCTTCAAATAAAACTACTACGTCACTAATTTCAGGTATTTTTTATAAATTAAGATTCTTAACATGATATATATGTCTGATATAATGCTTTGATTGGCAGAAAGTAGGGGAAAAGAAATGTCAACTGTCATCTTATTCAGTTTTATCCTCTAAATTCCCCAGGCTCAAAGTATGATGGACACACGATTTTTCTTTTGCAGAAGGCCTATTAAAGCTATTTTATTAAACACTTTTAGAACATTTAGGAATTACTGCTCTTAACAGATAATACAGGGTATGTCTTCACTGACGGTGGCAAATTCGCTGCCGTCAGATCGATCTAGCCAGATCGATTGAGCGGTCAGTGAAACCAGCTCAATCGATCCGGAAGTTGACTTGTTAAAACCACCCCCTCAAGTGGTGCAGCGCAGTGAAGACACTGAGCACAAAGGAAGTTAAGAAGTTGACAGGAGTTACGCAAGCTACTCTGCGTAGCATGCATAACTCCCATCGACTGCCGCCAAATTGTAAGATAAGTGTAGTCCAGGCCTAAGTCTTTTCAATTATTTCCAGCAAGTGTATTCTATAGCCTTAGGAAAGATGCTATTTCTCCAGCTATATATGCAGAATACACAGCAGGTTCCTGGGGGAAAAAATTTGCTCAGGAAACAAGCAACAGTCCTAATTACCTAAAGAATTGTCACCAGGCCTTCTTTCAAAACAAGACATGAATCACATAACTATATTTCTGCTCAGTGTTTATTATTTGTTGCATTTAGCTTTGGGAAAGGTTAAAAAGTTAAAAAGTAGAGCTGGACCAACAATTCCAAATAGATTGTGACTTTGATTATATGCCTGTGTAAGGGAGTATGGCCAAGATCCTCAGTGGAAGTTAAGAGCCTAAATAGCTTTAAGGAGCTGACACTGCCCACAACAGGTAGGCAGGGAACAGGCCAGGAGTGGTAGGAAAGGGATGGAGCCTTGATTCTCCCCCACTACTTGCTGGCCCGTGAAGCTGATCCAGTGTGGAGGTGCGTACTGTGATATGCTGCTGGCACAGACCAAGAACCAATTACTATTCCCCAGAAGCAAGGAGGAAGAAGACGAGGAACTGAGCTGCCTGAATGCAAAGATTCCTACTGTATGAGGCCCTTAGTTAAATTGTGCCAGGGAAGGCCGGCCCTAGACCAAATGGTGCCCCAGGCAAGAAGCGACTTCAGTGCTGCTCCCCACTTTGAATTTAACCTTTTGAATACCTTATTTTTCATTGCATTTGTAGCCCATTCCATGACTTTGATGCACGATTTGCATTCAGGATTTATCCCTGTCATATAAGATGATAAATTTCCATGCTAAGACCTCTAAATCTGTATTTATTCAAGTCCTCTATAAGCAAATTTTTTAAAAAAAGGGTTTTCTCTAAGCTTATAGAAACTTTTTTAATTTTAAGAATAACTGAAACGTACTAACATCAAGAAAGTGAACTGTGCATCAACATTGGGTGGACCAGAATTAAATAGTGTTAGAGCAGGTGACAGCCTTAGAATGTTAGCCCTAGTCCTTTCGTTCAAAAGGTCACTTTTCTCGCCTTTGACCTCGTGAACTGAAGCACAGTGTCAGAGAGTTCCAAAGACTGGCCAATGGCATTTTAGAAGGTAATTGAAATATGAATCCACATACGGAACACTTGAAATGTTTTACTTCAAACATTCTATTTTCCCTTTTGTCACTAACAATAAAAACAGAACCCTGAGCCCGGTGCCCCCAAGCCCGGCACCCCAGGTGGTTGCCTGCCCCTATATCTGGTCCTGGTGCCAGGCATATTTCCTCTCCTTGGTGCACCCATGCAGGGAACAGGAAGAGTCTAGGTCTATATGTGGGTTGTTTTCTTCTCTTCTATAATCTTTCCTTCTTTCTTAGAGACATTTTCACTTATTTTATGCATTATTGATCTTGCTATAAATAAAGTTCCATGTCAGTTAAAATAAATATAAGTGGAAACAAAAATCAGATTGTGTACGTGTTTACAGTGTGCTATTACATTGTTAGGTAGAATGAAAGACCTAACAGATGAAGTATATGAAGTTATTGCTCCAAATGTCATCATGATTTGCTCCCATGTTTAATGTAATTTATGAGACTGTTATCACAGCTAAGTGTACAGGGAAAAGCACAGTGAAAAAAAAGTTTGTTTTTCAGTATGGTTTTATTAGCCTCAATGACCCATGTGAGGATATCACCGTTAGAAAGCCATTTGCTTTCTATTGCAACATGAAACCAGTGCTGTGCTGCTAAAATAGTCAGCATCTTTAAGCTCTGCTGCAGGGAAATCTACAGTAGTACGACCATCTGTTTTAACTGAAAGATGCTGTTGTAGGCTGCACGGCTGACAATATGTGGAGAAAAAGAGTGTATTGTGAAGAGGAAAATGAAGCAAAATGATAAAGAGGTAATAAAACGTGATAAAATGTTTAATCTCTTTAGGATTCTGTGTCCCATTGTTTTTTCATTATGTCCTAAGAATTTTTTTTAACAGATTTTTCTGTAAATCACCAGGAGCTAAAGAATTTGTCATTCACTTATGCCACTTTTCAGTCTCTCCAAAGTGCTTCAGTGCTTGCTTAGCTGTGCCACTCACACCGACACCAGAAACAAAACACAAATCAGTTGTTCTCCTTTAGTAGTTCAGAGGATGTTTTGGCGTCAGAATCAAAGAGGAAAATAAAACCCTCATTGCTCATTTTATAGTTTCTTCCAAATAATTTAATCCTCCCAGCATTACACCCTACTCATTCACTCTGATCTATTCATTTGATTTTCTTATTTTTATTGCTTGTGGATTTAGTGCTTATGAAATGTGCTGGCTTCACATTCCTGGAGAATGAAATCCATCTTTAGGGTTTTGTACCAGTGCACATCATAACTGTATTCTCTTTTTATCCATGCCAGACACAGCCTGGGCAGTGACAGATTTCCCCTATAAATACCTCAAGCCTGTTCTGGAGAAGCGGTCCGTTTCACTACCATCTTGTGTCTTTTGGCAATATTTACATCTGGGAGGACAACCACCACCATCCAGACTGAGCAGCATTTTACACCCACTTGTTGGCACAGGTGTGAATGACAATGCAAAGGGCAAAGTCATGGAGAGTTAGGCACACCATCTTTCAGCGTGGGGAGGGGGCCAGTCACCATGGCCCATTCCATGCCTAGGTTCTTCTGAAACTACTGATGAGCATGTTAATTTGTGCCAGTTGTGGAATTGGTTCCATGATACGGACTGTTCCTGTCTCCTGGGAACTGGAAGGAGAGCACCAAATCACTATTTATAATTGGCCAGATTTTCAAAAGAGCTCAGCACTGAGTAGTTCCTGTTGTTTCCAGCAGCTGCTAGTGCTGAGCTCTTTTGAAAGTGTGACCATATGAGGCAGACAGACAGCTTAAACAGCCCAATGATGGGCCTGATTTCTCCTTTCATTCACACTAGAGTAAATCTATTGACATCAGTATAAAATTGGTGTGAGGATAGAATCAGGATCAAGTGTTCACTACTGATATATTTTAAGGTAAACGTGTTATTTTTCATTAGATTCACGATGTATTTACAATGACACCCAAAAGATTAACTGTCAAATCAGTCCACTTAATTTAGCTGCAACATTTTTACAAGCCCTGGACATACATTCTATGACATTTTTTCCCAGCATCTTACCAACAAGACTAGCAGTTTCTAATCTGTGAAGCAATTTTCAAATTACTGCCTTTGAGTTTTCTGTCTTGAGAAAAAATACCCTACTTCAACTATCTGATTTTTAAACCCAAAAGATTTTGTACAGAATTACCTTACACAAACGCTCTATTAATTGCAAGTCTTTTGATGTGGTGCTAGCTCTCTGAGAGATGAGCCTTCTCAGAGTGCTTTAAAAATGCAAAAACCAACTATCCATTTTTAAGTAGTGAAAGAGATTTTGCACATAGCACCTAATAGGGCTAGGTTTTCCACCAACGTTTGATAATCAAAGATTGGTTCAAAGTCTTCATTATTCTGATCACAGGAAGCACGATCTCTGCAATCAGATATTCTTGAATTGGTATCTTCTTTTCGCAGGAAAAAAACTGGGTCATCTAAACTGACCTCATACTTGCAATTTGTATCCCTCAATGAATATGAATAACACACATACACAGAGTATATACAAGACAGATAGATTAAATAGGAATGTCATGACAGGCAGAAGAATACCAGGGTTATCTTCAGAGCTGAGTGAGTGCAAAGCAATAAATCACAAAAGGTGGATCCTCATATAGGTTATCAACCCCCTTTTTTCCACTCAGCTGTGAGGACAAAGCTAGTATTTGGCTTCCAAATAGACTAGAGCAACGCAGTAGAATCCTGTTATCTGGGACATGTTGGTGGCTGGCTTTTCATCCCTATTAAGAGGAATTCTTGACTAGCAGAAGACACCAGACCAGTACTGAGCCCATATTGTTACTACATATGCTCAAGTTGAGAGGAGGTAATATCTGCACTAGGATACAGAATATGCCTGCTGACTGCCCTGTGCCAACAACAGCAAAGACAGCTGTGAAACGCCTGGCATGATAGCCCAACACGTGGTGTGAAAAGATTAAACCTAAGGACAGATCAGAAACGGGCAGTGGAAAAGCAAGTCATCCACTCTCTGAATGTATCATTTCTAAGAGGGGATGGAAAGCGCTTGGGAGAGAAGCCACAGAACCAGTCTGAAACTAGACACAAAAATGACCTGAGCACCACTCTATCTCCTGGCAGTGTCACCATTAAAAATAATCACCATTAGCAGGAGGAAGCAGTCATTGCTGTTACAAATACTTAGACAGAAACTTAATTCTCATGAGCCTACCACCACAGAATCTTAGCATAAATGGGTAACACTCTCAAAAATGCCTCAGGGCTAAATTTTTAAAGAGATTTAGTCAAAAATGGCAATGGATCAGAAGTACAAAGGTCAACAGGAATTATGCACAAAGGCACTTTTGAAAGTCCCAGTAGGTGCCTATCTGCACCTACAGCTTTCAGGCACTTTTGAAAATGTTACCCAATATCTTAAATTGGTTCACATTAAGTGAATTCTTCAATCAAGCACATCCCAATTAATCTGAGAAGTTAGAAATGGAAAAAACTATTAGGCCATCCTATCCATGCCATCTGAAAAAGCAGCAGCATTTCTGACAGGACTTTTACAAATATTTTATTTGTATATGTCCCAATGGATGAGGCTTCCTCTATTTTCCTGAGGAGATTTTTCCATACCCACTAGATCTATCAGGAGGTATCGCTGTTTTCTGGCATCAATCTTCCTATTCTTAATTTAATTCCATTAATCTCTTTAATGCAACCTTGTATCACTATAATAAATTCCTCTTCCTGTCTGATATTTACATTTGAAAATAGCTATCATATTTCCCTCCCACAGTGAGTTATAGCAAATGTATACCTATTTATGCGAGAACAGGAGATCTATTAAAATGTAAGATAGAAAACGAGATGCCTTTGAAAATAAGTGCCAACAAAAGATTCTAGGCATTGGATGGACTATCACCAATGAAGAGATTTGAGAAATTACCAACCAGCAGCTCATCTCCACTAGAATTTGAAGGAAGCATTGGACAGATTTTGAGAATGTGCTATGGATGCCAAGAGACAGACTTGCACATGAAACTGTCAAGTGGAAACCAACTGGTGTGAGGAAATGAGAGCGCCCAAGAGAAATCTTAAAGAGAATCTTTATCAGCACAGGCAGAACAGTCGATCTCAACACCACAGAACAGATGGAAGCAGCATCTAATGACGAAGATTCCAGTTTCCACCCTTTGCACCAACACTGGGGACAGAAGGGTGTAATAATAAATAATAGTACCTATTTAGCTCTTTTTATTTTTCCTGCTAAGACATTCCCTTCAGGACCCCTTAGCATTAACATTACTCTTCACTGAACTCCTGCCAGTAGGGCAGTATCCTTCTGGCACTATGATACCCTGAAAACAACATTTCAGGTGCAGTTGTAGCAGAACTATAGAAAGAAGTACCATTACCTGTATTTTTTTGTGATGAAATGAATGTATATGCTATGTAATATCACACAAATGCTGTCTGTTATCACCTCTCCATCTAGCATTGCCAATTCTCAGTTTTTCCCTCCCACTGACTATGATGAGCATTAGATTTTTTTCCTCTGATACTTTATCTTGTAATTTTCCCAGATGAATTTCATTTTGTTATTTTTTGCCCAGGTTTTTAAGTCCCTTTGTGCTATTTATCTGATCTTACTGATAGTGGCAATCCTCCCAATTTTTATCACTAGTGAAAGTAGTCACTGTGCTGTTCACTCCTATACCTGCAACACTGGTGAATATTTTATTCTAGCAATGGAGCTGCATACGCCTCCCTGTATATCAGATTCACGACTAGTTATACATGCCAGTTAGTGGAGGGTCCACACAATGCCTCCATTGTACCTTGGTAACATTGACCCGGATCAAAGGTACTCAGGCACCTGACACCCATTGAAATCAGTGGGAATTAGAGCCCTTCAATACCTTTGAGGACATGGGACTTTGTGAAAGAAGAGGATTCAGGTGGCGTGACAATGCAGGGGGAGCTCAGGACCTTGTGCATGCAGGACTGGGGGGACAGCTGCTACCGTGACTCAGAATGCGTTAACATGGAGAGAAGCAGGGGTGGCAGGCCAAGAGCCTTCTCTGTGGGGAAGGAAGGAGCAACAACATTATTTTAGCCCTTAGGTGTGGGGAGAAGTTCAGCCCTCCCCTTGGAAAATCTTTGTGAGGAAAAATAAATATGGCTTGGACAATGGAATTGTTAATTCCCCAGTTCACACATTAACCCAGAGCATTCAAAGCAAATTTTCTAATTGCTTTGTTGCCCCGTATTTTGTAATCTATGTGAAGCACCTATATGCTACCTTTATTCCTCTTTTCATGATATTATATACATTATGAAGGCTACTTCAAAATAAGCTGCGGTTGCAGAAAATCCTTCATTAAGGGAAGGGAAGCCTTTTGGTCTTAGATGGGAGAAAGAGAATGGACACCACATATTCTGGGATCACTTTTAAAGCATGACGACTCACTTTATTTTAACAACATGAGAAAAAAGATTTATTTTCCTTAACATATTTTTATATCGACCTTTTATTTGCTATCGACTCTGTTTTCAGGGCAGTTTCGGTGTGTCCATTACAAGCATTGACATGAATGTCAGGCTCCCAAAATGAAAGGATGAAGATGGCAAAGGAAAAATTAACAGGGATATTTGGATATTCTTTGGATGAAAGACAATGCTTAGTTATTGCCAGCACATGAACTGCCTGCCACTTTTTCTGTATTTTATTTTCACTCTCACATTTCCTTACTTCCCTGGGAATAGATGAGCAGTGCCCGCAAAATGACTGTTTTCTCCCCAGTGACTCAGTGTGTCATCTGTATGATCTATTCATTCTCCCATTCTCCTGAATTTGGGGCACTTTTAGACCTTGATCCTTCACTGACATACATGGTCGTGCATCTCAATATGCTTTATAAAATCAGCGCCTGCTCTTCTGGTATGTCTGGAGGCAGAATTGATCCTAAAACATTTAAAATCTTCTGTTTGTTTATCCTATTATTCAGAAGTGGAATGAATTACTGCCATCAATATTGCATTGCAGATTGCTCCCCTCCATTTTCAGGAAACTAGCTCAGAACCAAGAGGTCTCCTATGAACATCAGTGAGAGAATCAAAATAGTTTAGGGCTCTTACAGTGAGGAAACAGAGCAGAGATTAATAACAGCTCAATAAATAATGTGGAATACTGTTTGTGTCTGCAACAAGGAAGGACTATTTTCTCTTGCATCTAAGACACTTTCAAAAACTAGTACGAGACTCACTTTTTTACCAAGCCTTCCTCAAATCACTTTTTGATAAGCTGGTTGAGACAATTCTGCTTTAAAGCTGGCCTCTTCTTTAATGCTTTGTATTATTCCTATTTATTATACTGTACAATAGTATATACAATTATAGACTTTCAGGCTGTTCTGAATTTTTCACTTTATGATTCTGTCATGTTACGGTCAGGTTTGGCTGCAGGTAGGTACTTCTCTGCAGTGATAGAAGTGGACTTGTAATTCCCAGGAGAAAATGCCTTTGCTTCACCACCCAAGAATACCCTTTTACATATTCATCACCGCTCCCTTCTCTACAGTGGAGTCTGAGGTTGTATCTGCATTTCAGGCAGATGCGTGACTACAGCATATGAAGACATACCCTAGCTAGCTTTGATGTAGATATTTTAAACAACATGCGGTGGTCACACCTTTGATTGCTACCTGGGCATACCCTCAGACTCTGCCTTGGCAATAAGCTTGCTGGGATAACAGAGGGATGGGCTCTGCCAAATGAACATCTGTTAACAAAGGAAGAATTTTAAAGAACTCTTAGACGAATATTGTGTGCAGCAGATCCATGCCTAACATCAAAGAAAGCCATATATTCTGAACATCAGCCATGGCCTTCCATGCTATTGAGGAAGAGGTTGCCTTAGATGAACATTAAGAACAGACGGACCAGCCACAGAATAGCAATAAGGGCATATTGCTAGCCAAAGATGTAGTCGTTGAAACATAAAATTGTCCAGCAGGGAAAACTGCCCCACATCCAAATCCACAAAGGTTGTTTTAAAGGAAATTTTTTTATAACAAACCACAGGCAAGTAGAAGATTGATTGACAGGCTCACCCACCCCCACAACAGAGCTTCTGGCTTAGATTTGGTTCACTTCCTGCTCGCCTCATGTCCATAGGTGGAGGATTTATTGTTAACAATGAGACCACAGGTTTACATCAGATCATTATTTCCTGATCAGATCCTCGGTATTTAACTGTTGGGTGGTATAGCAGGGTTAGCTACCACCAGAGCGCTCCCTTGTGGCCAGAGTTCATTCTGCAACACCCTGCCTCGCTCTGTCCCTTCTTCAGGCCTCCTTAAACAAGTGGCACACAGTCTCTCATTCAATCATTCAAGCCCTTCCTGAAGGTTGTTTTCTTTATTCATGAAGTTTTGAAAACAAACCAAAACAAGTTATCTCACTTAGCCTTAACCTGGGCACAGCCCCTTCTCCCTGAGGTCATGTCTCAGCTGGTCTCCGTCGTAGCTCCACACAGCCTCCTGAGCTTCCCCAGCTGCCTGCCTCTGGCAGTCTCACCTACACTCTCAATCACCTCCTCACTGTAGCTTCCTGCTGCCTTTTGTATTGGAATCCCTGACTCCTCTCAGGTCAGGCTTCTCTTGTAATCAGGGTTGGTCTAGCCCGAGGTTCTCAAGCCCCAGGGCAAGCCACCCTGTTACAGGCGGGGGGAGAGGTTTTCACAGCAGGTCAGCCCTTTTACTGGATCTGTTCTCCTGCAGAGCCTGACTCCATAACCTTTTGGAGCTGTGGGTATTCTCAGCTGAAAGAAATCCTTATTTGTAATCAAATAAGGCCCGTGAGGCTCAATCCTGCAGTTTTTAATGAGGCAAAGAATGTCCTTTGAATTAATCAGAAATTTTGCCTCAGTAAGGAATGTGGGATGGGGCCCATACTATTGTTTAATGGTTGTTTATTTGTACTGTATTTCATTACAAAAGATGGACAAATGAAAATCTCTCACCCAAGCATAAGACTGTTCAGACAATCTTTTAAGCTGATGTTATTGTCCCAAGAAATGGTAAGCCTGCCAGTGAATAAACTGACACATAACATGGATCATGCATAGGCTGAATAAGTCTTAGGAAACTTCATTTGCCAGCTGAGTGGGTGTGTGCTCTAAATCTCATTTCTAATAACTTGATAATTTTCAAATGAGTGATAGCCTCAGAATACCCTACAGTGCTGATCTATATCATAGACGTAGGGTGCCCACAGCTTCAGTGCACACAACAAAGCCATTTTTGAATTACAGGAATTAAAAACAGAACAAAAATAAACTTCTGAAGCCGTTTATCCTGCTCCGTTATCAAAAATATTATTTGTAAAGATATATTCTGGTAATTCTTACAGAAGGTAAATTATTCTATAAGGGGATCTAATTGTTACAAGAACCAACCAGACTCAAGATCAAATTTCCCCTTCCTCTTTACTCATAAAACACACATAGGCCCATCATAACTGGAAAAATGCTTTCAGATCCCTAATGAGTCACAAGAGAAAGAGGCCCGGTGATCTCAGTGTGGTCTCTGCGGGATGTTTGCTCACATCATAAATCACTATGCATTTTGACACAACTGGTTGCTCAGGAGAAGCCAAGGTCTCTTATACCAGAGGCGCATTGTCGGAGCAATGTGGGAAAGTGTGCTCATTGCCTGCCTGCATTATGACTAGTAGCGCCTAGTGTCATCAATCCTTGACTTCAGTGAAAACAATGTGAACCACTGAATAAAAAATTGAGCATAAACTAATCTAAAATAAGCCAAAATAAATATCCAAGGTTAAAGAGATGAGCTCTTCAGTATAAGTGAAAGCTAATGATCACACACACACACACACACACACTTTTATTTTTAGCCTCTCAAACTGTTACCTTTGCATTAGACATGCTTTCATCTCTTGGAGCATATCTTATGGTAGAATTTCTCAATGACCAGTCCCTAAAAACTCCCTGACACAGTTTAGGAAGGCAGCAAGTTGGTCCCTGGTGTCAAAAAGGTTGAGAAACTCTGCCTTCTGGTATGTAGACCGAAATAAGATAGCATGGTCCACTGGACAGGGTATGGCAGTCAGAAGACCTGTGATCTATTGCTATCTCTGCCACTGACCTTTTCCCTGGAGCTTGGGGCAAATTACTTAACCTTTCTGTGCCTTAGTTTCTTCATCTGTAAAATGAGGACAGTGATATTTATCTTCCTTTATAAGAGGGTTTGAGATCTGTGGAGGAGACATGCTATGTAAACGCTAAGCATTATTCTCTCTCTCTTAATATTTACCATTATTTCATTAATAGGGAGAAAAATATAACTAAATACAAAAAAAAATCTAATATTTAAAAAAAGTAAAATAGTCTTATGTTTTGTTTTGTGTGGTTGTAAATCAATTCCTAATGGAACACAAACCAAGTGATGCTTATCATACTCCTACTGGAGTCAAGATCAGGTCCCAAATCATCTAGCAACCATACACATCACCTCTGTATATGTAAGGGTTAATCATCATAATCTATAATAAGAAAAAATCTTACATGCTTTTAAAACACAGCAGTACTCTTTGCGCTCCATTTCCAGTGCTTAAGGCTAAAATGTATAGGTGCTGGTATTCTAATATATACAGCATTACACTTTAATGCATTCATCCATTAAATACCAAACTTACATTATTTACATAATGCCTTTCTAAAGTGAGCAGCTTCTGAGAAATGCTAGCCTGACAATAAATGGATAACCACTATAAAAGGCTTGATCCTGCAATTGTCTTACATGGAAAACTCTCATTGCCTGCAGCGGGAAATGCATGCACAAAGCAGCTCCAGGTCTGGGCCTATAAAGGATGACCAGATGTCCTGATTTTATAGAGACAGTCCCAATATTTGGGGCTTTTTCTTATGTAGGTACATATTATCCCCCCACCCCGTCCCAATTTTTCACACTTGCTAGCTGGTCACCCTAGGCCTCTATGATCTCTGATTAATCCTAGAAAAGAAAATGCTCATCTCACAAGTTCCATTCTGAGACTGTGTGTTGTATTTGACCATCTGCAATACAGAACTTTACCCATATATAGTGACTGCTGCCTAGGAAACTCAAAGAAGACAGAAAAAACTGAACCCATTCAATTTTAAGGAATAACATACATTTATAAAATAGTGATTAAAATTAAAGATGGGCTGCAAAGATTATACAAAATGTTTTGGGATAGATTTCAGTCATTCTTGAGTCATCAGAAGACCATCCAGCACACTAACACTTCCCTTTAAAAGTGAGCTGCAGAGAAAGCAAAATTCGGCTTGGATCTTCTTTTGCTTATTTATCGTATATAATCATGGCCTGAAAAAAGTTGTCTCCCTTACCCCCTTTTTAGCTTGATTTTTTTCATTAGAAATTCACTTTACACTTGGAGGTTGGTGAAATAATGGTAATATAAAAGCCAAGAGAATGAGAGTTGAGCAACTACTGAAAGGAGAAAGGATTTTTAGTCTTTGTTTTTTGCTAGCTTGTTTAGCTAGTGAGTAATTGACTGTAGCCTAAGAACAATATTCAGCCATGCCCAGTTCACAGCCCTTGCCTCAGGGCTCAGTTTATTGAGCAACACAAAACAAAGGAAATGCAGAACAATATAAAGTAACAGTCCTATTCCCAACCTAGGGGTTTCATAGACTTTCTTACAGCCTTCGGTTACAGCAGAGCATACTCCCAACCCTTTCCTAGTCCCAAACTTCATCATAAAACTGAGGCCCTAATTTTTATTTCCTATCTTGGAATCATCAAACCAGTCATCTCATGCTGCCCAGCTGGGTAGGATGATTCCTAGCACCTGCTTGCCAGGCTCCTCTCCAGAACTGGGATGGCTACTCCCCGGGTTGTAAAGGAGCAGATCACCCTGTTACTTTAACATGATGGAGAAAGGCTGTTTTTGTTAGTGTCAACACCTTTGTCCCTGAGATTAAGGTGAGAGCTCTCATACCTAGTCCAACAAAATCAATGAGAAAGAGTTCATGTTCCTGATATTTCTAATGTAAAAATGAACAAAAACAAAATAAAATAAATCCACCTGTAACAAAAACCCAACAACTTAAAACAATTAAAAACAAAACACAAAAACCCAGCTTTCAGGTCTTTTCATCATAATGAAGCAAAAAAGGGCACACATCCAATTGGTCAAAAATCCTTTGCAGGTCCACCTTGAAAAGATGTCAAGATTTAAAAAGATAGTCAACAGAATGAATCTGCTGATGTTTTAGATACATCTTGAGCAGTTTTTCATGGGAGATCTTGGGTTTCATTCTGATCTGGATTATAATGGATTACAATGGGAAGTCACTCCAGTTGAATGAGAGCAGAATCAGACCCTAAAGTTGCATGTATATTCTGTGAGATGCAGTGTCCATTAAAGAAAGTAATATTTAAAGTGATAATATGAACATGATGGAATAATCTAATTCGATACGCTCATACCTCCTTTCTACTAAATCTTGCAAAATCATCATGTTTATGACGGGGAAAAACAAATGAATAGTTTGATGTTGTTAGGATGCATAGCTATTGGTGGAGTTGTATTTCCCACCAATTGTACTGAACACATACACTCTTCGATTCCAGATAGTGAAGTTAGTCATAGTTTATGCAAATGATGGTAAAGACAACAACCCCACAAAGGTGTTCATGAGTTAGAATGATACATCTCTATCTTTCTATACATAAAAAATGATCCCGTATTTTTGGTATGTCACTCTGTAGAAACAAAGATAAGGAGCAGAACTCATTAATCATCTCTAAAAATGTTGTATGCTTCTTTGGTTAAATAAGATGTTCAAAAATAAGTTTTGCCTTCTATAAGCATTTAACGTGACTACAAGGTTTTCCAATACTATTTTGTGTGTGAGGGCAAAAAAACAGAGGCCTGGGGCTTTGTTTCATTTGTTTTGACGAACTTTGGAAAGTTTGGTATTTTTTCCATGTACAATGCTGATATTTTTCAGTTTGATCTTATAAATGCCTGGGCCATATTTTGAAGACAGATAATTAAACCACTATATACCTTTGGCTACTGATGTGATACAATCTGGGTCTGCTGTTTCAGGAATGGGTGGGTGCAATCCAATTTTAAGCTGCATTGATTGAACTCTAGAAATGATTTCTGGGACAACACTGGGGCAACTCCTAAAGAGCTACTGTTACATGAAACCCAGGGGGTGAAATCCTGGCCCCACTGAAGTTAATAGGAGTTTTGCCATTTACTTCAAAGGATACAGGATTTCACCCAATGTTTCATTTTACAGTGGGTCCAAACACAGAATGATTGTTTCAGTGCACATAAATTTGCATCCCAAATTTTGTACTGACTTTCAGGTTCCAATAAGCCCCTAAATTCAAAGTTAAATGGAGTTAAATCATGTGGGTTTGCTTGATTTCAAATTTGCGTGAAACAAATTGGACAAAGATTCATCCTATGCTTACTAAAAACTAAATCAACACCTTCTGGGAGTTTCACAAACCATTACAAATGTTCAATGAATCTGGACCAAGGTCAGGTTTGTACCAAAACTCCATAGTCAATGCAATGGACCTGGCTCCTCTATTCCATCCCACCAGAATCAGGTGGAAAACTGCAGCTGGGTTCTGTACGTCTTATTGCAAAGTTTCCAGCCTTCAAAATATTACCTATGGAAAAGGATAAAAATCACTTCTGAAACCTGTTATCTTAGACAATAAATTAATAAACTGAGTGTGGTAATTGATTTCACAAACTGTCATACAATATTCGATGAAAACAAGGAGATATGGGTTTACTGAAGCAAATACTGTGAACTTAAGAAACCTAAGAGTAATCCTTAGACAGCAAAGAGAAGAAGGATAGTTCAGTGGCTACAAAACTAACTCAGGACTTAGGAGAGCTGGAGTCAACGTCTTGCTCTACCACAGTCTTCCTGTGTGACCTTGGGCAAGTCATTTAGACCCAGAGCCTCAAAGGTATTTAGGTGCTTAACTCATCAATCAATGGGATACCTTTGCAGTATCTGAGCCTGAGTCTTTTTTGAGTCTCAGTTCCTCATCAGTTAAATGCACTGGTGCCAGAACCAGAGGGATCAGGGGGCCATGCCCCCCACTTTTTAACAACAACAAAAAAAAAAGCGCAGAATTCATGTCCCCTGCAGATTTCCCTCCCGCAGAATATTAGATTCTGCCAGGATGGCACTGCAATCACACTTTTTGCCCACCAGGGGTGGTTGTGGCACCAGAAAACAGGGCAGCTGGTTTATCACTGGAGCAGCCGGCTGCAGAGAGGAAGAGGGAACTTTGGTCTTCTACAAGGTCTTTGCCCTTGGTTAAATGGGGATACTAGTACTACCATTGCCTCACAGAAATGGTCTGAGGCTAAGTACATGAAAAAATTGTGTGGTTCTCTGATACCATGGTAATGGGGGACAGATAAAGACCTTAGATAGAAATACCAATGTTTGTAGCCATTTCTGTGAATAGTAAAAATAATCCTGTAGGATCACAGGATTTAGAAATGAAAAAGACCTATTATATCTTCAAACATAGCAGAAGACAATCCACCAAGACCCTACATACTCACAGGTTGATTAACCAGCATGCCATCAGTAGAACATTAGTCTTTAACATGTAGAAATGTAAGAGGTAAATATATATAAATAAAAAGAGAGCTGGGGTAGTCATTGAGGCTACTCAAGAGAATAATTATTAGAGCTTCATGAAACATTTTTCAATGAAAAAATAACCTTTTTTAAAATGAAAATATTCTTTTATTACTTTTCAGAAAAAAACACTGAATTTTTTTTTAAATTGTTTTGTTTCCCTATCTCTTTTTTCTATTTTCCTTTGAAAAAGGAGGGGGAATTAAAAAAAAGGGGGGGGGGGGAATAATTAAAAAAAAATCAGTTGTAATGAAAAACTGGAAAATTTTGAAATTTTTGCAAAAATAATTCTAAAAACAATTTTTAAAAATTCTCATGAAGCATACTTACTAGTTTTTCATCAGCTTTAGTAACTGCTCATCAATGTGAATAAGGGGTTGATAATATATATTGGCTACAATTAAATATTATAGTTGAAAATGATTGCCCCCAAGGTTGAAAAAAGGACTGGATTGCTATAATGTCTGAAACCACAGGCTTTAAGCATCATTTTTATCAGGTTTACTTTTCCAAATCAAGTTGTAATAGTTTCATCTATAAAATAAGCCCTCCAGGCTACATATTCATAACCTTTAAATATCCCTGTCCCAAAAATGGTGCTGTATGAAGCCTTTGCTAAACCTCCCCTATAGGAGAAGGTGTAAGTGTTTTAAGCTTCTTGTCTGAAATACTAGAATTATTGAAATCCATAGGTTCAAATTTGGAGTAGGTCAGCTCAGCTTTTCATCCTACCAAGTTATTGCAGAGGAAATAAATTTAATGTAGTCTTTCCTGTGAACTCCAAGATCTTGTCTGCTCTGCCCAGATGTTGAAGGTTCCACCACCTTTTTCTTTAGAGATTTGTCTCAGTGTCCTTGGTGAAAATTTCCCTTCCTTTCAGTATTTTGTAGTATGCTGTGAAACTGTTAGGTGTTGCCTATTTTTGACATGGCTGCCTTTCAATGATGCTGAATGCATACACTGTAGTTTGTAAAGCATTTTGGGCATCATAAAGATGCAAGGTGGTACATAAAATTGAGACAGTCTATTTTATCTTTTAGTTCACTAAGTCTGTAGCAAAGCGACCATCTCTAAGTTACGATTTCTCAGTTTTTACATTGTCAGTCCCTCACATTCACTTCACCTTTCTGATTTACTTGCAGCATATCTGAACAAATCTCCTGTTGCCTCTACAAGTACTAAAACATATTTTTATTTTATATTTGTACCATTTCTCTTAGCCCCCCCCCCCCCCCATCCCCCCACACACATATTATTAATGGCCTGTTATGTAGCTGAGATGTCTTCTATGTCAAAGAAGAATCAGGAACTGTAATTCAAACACTGCACAGAATATGAACCAGACATTTCACATACAGAATCTTTAGCTCTGCACTACACTTATTTCTTTAAAACTCCCCCCCATTGCTATCACTGGTGCAGAAGAACCAGTAGTAAAAATGGTGGGATCACTGGTGAAGACCAGGCACTGGTGGCTCTCAGCACTTTAAATACTGTGTAGTGCAGATATGCTCCGTGTTAGACAGCACAGTGGTATTAAATGCTAGCAGCTGCATGGAGCCCTGACTCAGAGCTGCTGGAAGTAGGGGCTGCCGCATCCCCTGACTTGAAGCGGTTTCTGTCACAGACAAGGGTTAGAGTTTGGTTCAATGGCTCTCAGCACCACCACTATAAAAATTGTTCCAGCACCACTGCCTTGAATACACTGTTTCTACCACTGGTAATAAGAACTTTAGGACACTTTTTGGCAAAAAAAGCCTAGGGTGGATACCCCTAAATGAGTTGCCACCTCAGGCTTGTGTAGACGCTCTTTTGTTTCTTTTGAGCTCATATGAACCTGACTCAGCCACTGGCTACTGCGTATCTGGCAGAAAAATCTTACTCACCAGTGGGGAAGGTATTAATGCAAAAGTTCTTCAGACCATATAATACTATTAACGACTGCTACTAATCCTTTGCATGTATGTAGTGCTTTATCTTGTCAACATTTTATACAAACATTAGCTAGCTAATCACATGACAGGCCACATCACTATGTCTCAGACAAGTGATTTATGTTTGCAATCTCAGAGTCTCATGCATTCCCTGCCCCTGCTCAGTGTTTTATCGACTTCAATGGGGCTAAGATTTTACCTCAAGAGTGGGGTTACTGTGTTATTGTTTGTAGATATAGTGTAATTTGGTTTTAAGAATCATCAGTGCTAGTAATCATTCCGCTGACATGCAGAGATAAAAAAAATTATTTTTCAAAATTCCTTTCCTATTGATGTTGATCAGTTTATGGATCAGACTGGATGTGATTTTTTTCTTTGATGTTTTAAATTCTGGGATGAAATTTCATACCTTTCTGAGTGCCACTCCACTGCAGTTAAAGTAAGTTACATTTTGTACCATAAAAGCACCCATCAGAGGCAATTATAACCAAATTGACTTTCCTGGGCATTAAAACACCTAGTGAAATTCACTCTGCCTCTGCACAATGGAGATTTTATTTCTGCAGAATAGTCTGATTTGGAAAGTTTTATGGAACTGGATGTAGTCATCATTTGAATATAATGAACAAAATGGGATTTATCCACCTCAGTCCTTGTAAGAGTATCACATCATTTATTTTCAGTAAAATAAATTATGAACCAGCACAGAACTCCCAGTTCAGGTGCTAATAATTACACTACATATGAAGTAGGAAAAGCTAAATAAACTTGTAGGTGAAAAATAAACAGAATAATTATCCCTACTGTAAGAATATGGCAGTTTTCATTGTATGTAAGAGTATAGGTTCCCAATTCCAATAGGTATTTAGGTAGTAGAAGGACTCTGTCAAGGTACAAAATAAAACAAAATGTGCTATATGAATCAAGCAACTTTAATATGATATCTGCTACATTAAACATTACACATTTAGTTTTGTCATAAACAGACCTTAGTACAATTCCCTCTTAAAATTGGAATAATTAAGATTTCTCCCAGAGTTCCATTATAAGGACAAAATTATGTAAAAAATAAAACCAGCTTGTTTAACACACTTTTGTCATATGATTCGGATCACAACATGTACTTAATTAAAGCTTTCTGTTAAGTATAACTTGTGAAAATTCCCTATTTATTTTCTTGACAGAGAAGTCTCTCTATATGTATGTGAATCTCCCCATCTGCATTAATCTCTGTCAATGTATAACAGTAAACTCTACAATTAGAGAGCTGTTAAAGGACCGTACCATCTGTGCTTTTGTCTCAGTAATCCTGGGAGAGCTGGCCTTTTGTCGAAAGCTGTGTGCAGAGCTTCAGCAAGCTGATGTTCTGGGAGCAGAAATTCAACAGTACAAACCCATCCAGTGAGACAGAGGCAGCGGAAGACATAACGGGACCTGCCCCAAAACAGTGGAAGCTAGGAATGAATTCTACCTAGATTCCAAATCTTAATGTGCCTTTGCTGTCTTCAACAGAATGGGTTAGTGTGTTCAATTTAATGTGTACACACGTGTATCTATGCGTGACATATGCAATATTAAGCTATTTGTATATAAGTGCTATGCATATAGTACATGATATATTCATAGATTTATAGCCTGTTCCTGCATTCACTATGCATGGAAAAGTTTTGAAGTAAATAATTTTACCTAAGTAAAGCTACAAGATGAGCCCAATATTTTACAGACAAATGCATATACCAAATTTTAAAAAGATGAGAGTCCCTTTCTGCTTATTTTTGGAGGCAAACATAGTTTCTGTAAGGGAGAAACGTATACATATATATATATATATTTAAAGATCACATTACATGATTCTTTGATTAGTCTTCATGCCACTGTATTTGTTCTCTACAAAACTATAACCATCCTTCTTTGTCATTTCTGGGCGGCTCACAGATGCCACAAACAATTTATTTAACATTCTACAAATGATTTAGACAGTGCACATACACATCTGACAATTTCAATATGAATGCTGTGGAAACATTAGATTGCATTCCATAGACAAGTATGAGAAAAAAAATCCATTTCCATCACAAAAAAAAAAAAAAATAGAAAAGAAAAGAAAAAAAAGTATTCAAGCTAAAATATTGTTAGATTCACAAAGTGTAGTAAAACTGTCAAATGAAAGTAGCATGTTGTAAAATTAATTGAAACCAAAACAGATGCAGTAAATTACAGTATTTGAGGGGAGAGGGGAAGATGAATTCTTAAGACCATTTAAAATGTTTAGTTATTAGTCCCATTTTGTCTTTTCAGTAATCAAACCATTTAAAGACATTGAATGGAGCTAGATTACAGTTCTGAAGAAGGTCACACCACCCTCAGCGAGGTTTTCCATCTGTTTCCAGCTTCTGGCCTTGTCAAAGCCAACTTTTCAATATTTCATATCTCCAACTCCAGTCATTATGCAAGCAAAGCGTTAATATAGTCAAAGATAAAATGTATGAGAGAAAGTGGGCAGGGTGGGTAGGTACATTAGTGGTGAATGAAAGAAGCCATGGGGAGACCAGGTTGCTTTTCTTATACATGCCATGGGAGTTAGGACCATACACTAGGGAGGATCTTATATAGCCAGCTCACACTAATGTAGCATTAGTGGCTAATGGATGGTGAAGTAGCATCAACTCCATATAGTAATGGCACTGAAAGGGGGCAGGAGAGGGTAATAAGAAAAGAAAATAATAAAAGGGAACAGTCATCTATTCTCAAAATTTAAAACAGGATCTGGCTTCTGCTGAAGTTGACGGGAGTCTTGTCTCTGATCTGGCAAAGTTACAGCATGTTATTTTATCTTCCTGAATGCACTCCCACGAGAAAATTAAGATCAAGTAAACAAAAACCAAAGAAAATTCTTCCTACAGTATTAAATCCATTTCAATTATTCTGTTGCCTAAAGGGACACTGTCAGTATCCTTGTCTCGACAGTTGACCTCTCTTTGTCTTTCCTTTTCTCAAAAAACAGATGTTTGAATGGTCTGATGTTTAAAAAGAGAAAAACTAAATGGCCTCAGCCCAGTAAATTTACAAATGAAAAGATTCCCTTGATGCTCTGTTGGCCTCCAATACCCTACTTTGCTCAGTTAGGCCTGATCTTGCTGTGATGTATTCATGAGCTTAACCTCAAGTATGTGAACAGTTGTTTGACTTAATTCAACTGTTCATATGCTTAAAGTTAAGCACGTGCATAAGTGTTTGATACGTTAACAAGATAGCACCCAACGTTTTTTAAGATGGTAGTCTACCAAGAATGGAGCTGTCATGCATAGAAGTACAGTACAATGTCTAACAGTCAAATGAACACTGTTTAGAAATGTTGAAGTAATGATGGTTGATGCTACTGACTTTCCTAGTGTCTACTGGGAACTGTAGTTTGCCCAACTCTATCCTGACTGGAAGGACCTGTTCTTACTCCCTTTACCCACCAAGATGTTGGAGCATCATCTCAAAGGCAAATTAGGAATCATGAGCAACTGGAATACATCTCTCTACTGGAAATATAGAGGAGTGGCAGCTGTGGCACTGTAACCTCTCTTTGAGATTTCATGGAAGACCCTCTACTGTGAATTAAGAGGTAACTGGGACGTGCCACTCTATGCAGCATAATCCCTAGAGCAGTGTTAAAGCAAGTTAAAACAGGAGAGGGAGGTCTCATCACACATGCCAGGGACAGCTGTGTGTGGAAGAGCACTCCTACCTCAAACCAGCAATAGTTCTGTTGCTGCTGCTTTAGCAGAAGAATTGAGCCGAGCTTTCCATTGCTCCCCCCATAATTAAATTCCTAGCCTGGTTGATACCGTGGATTCCTCTTTCCATTGCTGCTACCAAACAACAGCTGGGAGGATTCAGCCAATGGCTCTAGATGGAAAGTGAGATACAGGAATGGGAGGCATAGCTTGCATAAGGGCAGTCACCCACACAGGATGAATCTGGTGGTGTCAATCTCAGTGAATCCTCAGGCTCTCAGAGGTAGGGAGGCCTTAATCCTGGACTTTCTCCAAGCCCCACAATAGTGGGGACAATTTCTTAGCTGGGGTGAGCTATGAGGTAAAACTTAGGAATTGGTCCCAATATGCAGTGTTTGGATCTGAATTCTTCCAAAGTTCAGGGGTATTTGGATCTAGAAATTTGTTTTGACCCATTATAGAATTTGGGACTAGTCACAACATTTAAAGCTAAATGAAGAGCCAAATATCCTGAACGGTCTGTTGTCGTAGGATCTAGGATTTTGGTCCAGGCCTGTCATTTGTGACGAGACAATATCGCACCACTACCAAGTGGGGTGGTAGGTCTTTTGAGTGGAGACCTGTATCCTGGGCTGGAGTTTTGTATTGACTGAATATGGTAAATGGTAAATCTTGGTTATAAAATAAGCATAAATTGGAGTAAAAATATGGTTATAAACTGGTTGTGTTTGAACTGAATGAACTGTCTTTAAGGAGGCCCCTGGTGAAAAAAAACACAAAACTGCTATTGCAGTAGGCCAAGATGTCAGAAATGAAAAGCTGCTCACATGTGGAACCCCCCAGATGTCTGGTTTGATTGGTTAACTTTGACTGTATGAGGTTGCCCCTCTTTGGGCAATGCGTTTTTGGAAAGCACTTCCCAACTTGTTGTAGGAAGCTTTTTGCAAAAGGAGAGGAGAGGAAAAAGCTTAAACATGGTGGCTGCCACCATGTGCTGTGACTTGTCAATCTACCAACACATCAGTACCCTGATCCTGAAACCTGTCCTAACCAGCCCCAGCACAGCATGGCAACCAGATGATATCACTACCTCCATCGGGTCAGCTGAATGCTGCGAAACACCTGGCATGTGAATCTAAGGTTTGTGCTTTTCCTCCCATCTGTGTGTGCCAGTTTCCTTTCCTACCTTATTTCTTTCCCCTGTCTCCTAGCTTTCTCTTTTTGCCTTCTGTCCAATAAGAGCATGGCTTAGCCAGCCAGGACAAACATACCCTTATTACACTACTGTGGGGGAAAAAAGGCAAATGACAAATACTTTAGCCTAGTTCCTGCTGCAGATCCAGTGGGAACCGTACTAGATTTTCCTCAGCTGAAAATAAACCTTACTATGCTTACATCATACTCGCAGCACATTGTAAAATCTCTTTATGACATGTAGTTGACTCAGAACTCCAGCACATGAATGTTTTTGTTCTTTAACTTTTAGGATGCAATTTTACATACATTTTCTCTGGAGACAGTTCTAGTGCACATTTAACAAGTACTGCTTTAAATAGTGAGTAGTGGACAAAATGGAAAATGGACTGCTTAAATTATAGTTATACAAGATTCAGAATAAGTAATGTTGAGATGTCAGAACTATTTTGTATCACTACTGCTCATCTAACTAGAGATGTCACCGTCTGGACTGGCCCAGCGACTTAGCACACAGGACTACTTATTAGGTGGGAAAACTGGGTGACTTTTCAAATTAATGGCGCTTAGATGCTCCGCTACTTCTAAGGGCCCCAATACGTAATCCTCACTAACTCTGGGGAACACTTAGGGTATGTCTACACTGAATCTAGGAGCATGCTTCCCGGTGCTGGTGGACAGACACACGCTAGCCCTGCGCAAGCGAGTGGGCTAAAATCAGCAGTGTGACTGGGGTGGCACAAGTGGTGGCTCAGACTAGCCACCAGCACATGTACAGAGGGGGATGGGACAGGACTGTACGCAGGTGACTAGGCCAAGCTGTCTCTTGTGCCACTGGGGTCACACTGCGATTTTTAGCACACTAGCACAAGTAGAGCTAGGCATTCGTCTGTTAACCCACACTGGGAAGTACACCCTTAGCTGCAGTAGTGTACACATACCCTTATTCACATGAGCAGCCCCATTGACTAGCGTTACACTGTGTACCTTAATGGGTTTTAGGAGTGGCAGTACCTTGGACTCCCAGGAGGACATGTTTCCTCTCTTATAGGAAAAGCAGCTCAACAGCAGCTACCTTTTTCTTTTTTGTGCATGTGAGCTAACAACTAATTATATTTACTAAATCAAATTTAGAACATGATAAAATGCAAACTAAACTCTCCATATAAATACTTAGACCTGGCCAGTCATATTCAGGCAAAACTCCCAATGAAGTAAACACAAGACACTCTTGTGTTGAAAGCAACCAAGAAGAACTAAAAATAAATTGTTCTGGGGACCTTATATAGTTTATTCACCAATGAACAGCAAGATATTATTTATTTTATTATGGCATGGGAAATAATGCACACTAGGTCTGACTTTGATCTTCCACAGGTTTTATGCTAGTGTAACGTCATTGATTTCAGTGGAGTTACTCCTGATTTACACTGTATGAGTCAGTTCAGAACCAGGATCAAAGGAAAGAAATCTATGTTTTCTTTATTTAAAACGATAAAAGAATGAAGTTTTAAATCTGTCCACAGCCCTCATTAATAAATGTTTTTAATAAGTCAGCATGTCTGCAATGTAAACTGGTGACACAACTCTCTAAAAAGACAAAAAATGATTTAAGGTCATAATCAGGACTCACTTGCTCCCATGCCAGTTCATTGGCTGTGTCACACAAACAGTGTTCTGCTGATTTAGGTCAATTTACTTATACATTCAGAAAACAGAAATCTCATCTCTGCCCAACCTATGGAAGTAGATACCTGCTGCAGTGATCCCTGGGTGCTGGTGGATTTCTGTTAAATTATGCACTTGAATGAATATTTGGACTTTGTACTTCTGTGTCAAATGGAGGAAAAATGGTTTTAGGACCATGGATCTCAAATTCCTTGCATATTGTTGTCCACTTCTGGGTCATGTCTAGACTAGAAATATCCCTCATATTTTCAAATGTGGTAGCTAAGACATTTTAACTCATGCTAGCTGAAAAACATAATTTTCAATGAAAATTTTTAACGAAGAAAATTCAGAGGGGGAGGAGGTTTGGCTCAAAATTGAATGTTTGATGAAAAATTGTCATAAAAACCCCTCCAAATTCAGGAAATTTCAAACTGTGCTCATTTTAACTAACATTATTTTAAACACGGCTTTCCCCCAGTATAGACAGGGTGAGTCATGTATAAAATTACCTGGGTGCGGTTAAACCTAGCCTCCCAATAAGAGTTAATCATGACACGCTAGAGCATTTTTAAACATCACTGTTGTGGCATTGCTGAGTGCTGTTCTCAAAATGTAATACAGTAGAACCTCAGAGTTACAAACTGACCGGTCAACCACATACCTCATTTGGAACCGGAAGTACGCAATCAGGTGGCAGCAGAGATTTTTTTTTTTTTTTAAAGGAAATATAGTACAGTACTAAGTTAAATGTAAACTACTAAAAAAAAAGGGAAAGGTTCAAAAAGATTTGACAAGATTTGTTTCTGTACTTGTTTCATTTAAATTAAGATGGTTAAAAGCACCATTTTTCTTCTGCATAGTGAAGTTTCAAAGCTGTGTTAAGTTACAATGTTCAGTTTTAAACTTTTGAAAGAACAACCATAATGTTTTGTTCAGAGTTACAAACATTTCAGAACATACGAACAACCTCCATTGGCGAGGTGTTCACAACTCTGAGGTTCTATTGTAATTTATATATGGTAGCCAACATATTTTAAAACATCCTTCATTTTTCCCCATCTAGACAAGGCCAAAATCTACTGTAGTCCTGGCCCTGGCTTAAATGGCAGAAACCGCCACTACTTGAAGACTAACATGCTCCACCAGTGTGGTGGAATGCAGCTCTGAAGCCTGCTTGACAATGTTTTACAAATCTCACACTGGGAATGGTTTCTCTATGTTATGTTTCCTTCATCTTCTCTGCCCTTATTTGTTTAAATTCTCTTTTCTGATAGAAGATTCAGCGTCCACAGAAGAAACTGTCAGATTGATATTTTATTACAGTGTGTATCTTGAAAAACTGGGGGGGGGGAGGGGGGGGGAAGAGGAAACATTTGGATCAACTCTCTTTTCTGGAGGAGGTGACTGAACAGAGTGGAGAGCTTAAATCTGATGCCTGCACCCTGCATCATTAATAACTCAAAATAAAGCAGCACTGTGCAATGTTTCACCAGGTGCAACACTAAAAGTTTTATATAACCCCTGGAGGCACCTGAAGACATACAGTGTAAGGACCCAATTCCACTATTGTGGAGCTAGATGCAAGTCTCTTTCTCTCCCTGTATGTAGAAGGGGTGCGTGGAAAAGGGAGGCAGGGCAGACAGCTCACGACTGTGTGGTAAACTCTGCCTTTGGTGAAATAGCTCATGTTGTTCAAAACGAAGGGTTGCAGAATAGGAACTGGCCCATATGCTTAGCTGAATGTTCCTTTTCTTCAGAGGGTAAGGAGTTTTCAGTCTGCTTGCAGCTTTGGGAAAAATTTCAGATCTCTCAAGCATGGGCTCTTGGCATGCCCATCGTGTTGAAGAGCCTGCTAGTTAGAACTCCCCACTGCTATCATGGAAAGAGTCCTTCTCAGTGAAAACATTAACTCTAGCTGTGAATAGGCCTACTGCAAAGCATGAAAACTTTGTTACTTACCTGATTTACCAAAGAGTTCCCCATTATCTTGCCCAGGACAAGTTAGATCAGAGGACCTTACTGCTTCAAGAAATTGGGGAAGCACATGTAAATTTTCCTGTTCTACAGTGTAGTAAGGTCCACAGACCTCCCATCAGCTGTGTGTAGGTAGGGAACTTGAAATGGCTGCGCACGGGCTGTGTTCTGGTTTACTGACACATCACAGCACACACTGCCATGTTCACAAGAACAGCAGTGAGTGAACATCAGCTCTGATGTGATCATCATCTTCATGGACGAACTCATGTAAGACTGGTAGGGTTGGAGTTTTCTTCTTAAGAAGCGTAAGTCTCCTCAAGCAGCTGCTACTGCTCTTAGGGAGATTGGCCAGAGTACAGAAGGATAAACCAAGCTTTTTGCTTTGTAAATGTCTGGTACATTTGAAATCAGAATCTTTGAAGTCTTCCTGACCCTGATAGGCAGATGAAAGAGCACAAATAATGAGGCTGATCTTCTAAATGTTGTTTTGTGTAGATATATTTTGCGTACTGTGCAGACACATAAGCTATGTCACAGATTTTCTGTTGGGAGAAGAGGCTCGGGACATGAGGCTTACAGTGCTATGTCCTGTGATTTATTCTGGGATCTAGAGTTGACTCGAGTGATGAATGCTCGGGACATGAGGCTTACAGTGCTATGTCCTGTGATTTATTCTGGGATCTAGAGTTGACTCGAGTGATGAATGCTTGGTTTGTCCTAAAAACCACTCTGTCCACATGGAAAATGCACTGCTGGTGCTGGTATACAGCTCCCAATTGCAACCCTCCACTGGCTGACGTGACTGCTATGAAAAAAGTCACTTGACAGAGAGAGAATATAGAAGCACTTCCCTCAGAAGCCCAGGCCTGCAATATGTTAGCCGTGTAAGCGGTCTTTACTCATGCAAGCCCTCACACACTGATAGAGCGGGGCCTTACACCACAAATCATCTACACTCCACCAGACCTCGGACAAGCTTTTCAAAATGATTCTGCAAGACCTCTCAGGGAAGCTTGTAAACTCTGCCAAGAGCTGACAGGATTCTAAAAGGTGTCAATAATTGTAGCAAAAACGCCAAAATTAATACCCAGCTTTCCTATATCTATCTATTTATCTATCTAATCTAACTCCATCCTCATTAGTACCAACTCTTGCTGCAAGGACACACAAAAATACAAATCTGAGGTTTATAGTCCAAGCCATTTTTGAGCGAGATTATTAAAAAAAAGTTTTAAATCTTTTCCAAAAGTAGAAAATCTTGTTCTTTTTCCTAAGCTTTCATACTTCAATAGTACCTTGTCCAATGAAGCTCAAGCTTTTTTTTTCTGAGGCATAAGACCACCAATGCAAAATATGACATGGAAATGAGGGGTGGTTGAAGACCTGAGATGGGAAGAAAGGAGGTTCAAAAATCAGGCTGAAAATAGAAAGCACATTGCATCCTTAAGTGGAGTGACTCCTGTGGCTCCATAATAGACGTTGTTGTATGAACGAACCTTAATACTTAAGAGCCAGATCGTGCCATCAGCATTAAAACTGACTCCCCAGTGAGATCAATGGAGAGTTCTCTTAAAAAAACTGATGGTACAACATGGCTGAAGGCATTTAATATAATGAATCTCCCATATTAGCAGCAAATCCCCTATGTGGTGTTTCTGTAAAGGTACCGGCAGTTTAAAATAAATGAGGTGGAATGCAGAGGCAGAATAGGAACATGCTGGGCTAGTCTTGGGAAGCGAGTTATTTCTGAGCAATGGTGCAGTTGCCACCAAGCTGTGCAGCTGTGTATTTTGTGTTCCGCCTTCATTGATTAAAGACAGAAGATCACTTCTAAGTGGCCTGATTCTGTAGCTGTTGCATATAAATATTGTGGTCATGTGTTAAGAGGGAAACAGTTTAATGATGAGCTGTTTGGTTTTTAAATAAAAATAGCTGCTGTTTGAAGCTACTCTGAGATTTGGAATTAGTCCTGAAAGAGATGGGTTTGTAAGGAAAGAGCAGGTGCAGTGATTAAAGGTGCATGGTAAACGCAGTTGATTCCATAGCTCTTCAATGGATCACTACCACTTCTGTGTGTGCATAGTGTCCCAAAGGGGGCAGGGAGGAAACAAGGACTTGGTTATGCCCACCCTCCACTACTTGTACCAGGCAGCAGAGCTGCTCACCACATGAGGGAGTAGGGAGCAATCTGCATGCCATAAATCAGTGTTGTACCAGGGATGCAGTTTTTGAGAAGGCTTCCAGATGCTCCCCCTGGAGTGGGTGGACTTCACCAAGCTCCAGCCCATTTTGCTGTGTCTAAGCAGCATAAATCAAGCCCCAAACATAAAGCATGGATGTTGTGCAATGAATGAGGAAGCTCCTCCATATTTATTCTTGTCCCCATTGTTTAGTGAATGAATCTCTGCCTCCTGCACTGTGAGACAGGGTTGGGAATTTTCCATAAACTTTTTTTTTTTTTTTTTTTTTTTTTTTTTTTTTTTTTTTTGATAGTTCAGTTGCCGCAAAATTCTGTGGGAAAATTTCAAGTTTGCAGAAACAGGAAAAACTTCTATTATGAAAATCTAAATGAAATGTTTTGTTTCAGGTTTGATTGACCCAAATCAAAACATTTCAGTTTGTTGAACCAAATCGAAATGTTTCAGTTTGGGTCAGTTCCACATTAATTGTATCCACCTGAGCTGCCACAGTGCCTCATAGGAGTTGTAGTTTGGATGCCTCATTCCCCCATTCTCCTCTCTGGGCTGGACTTCCTGGCAGAACTACATTTCCCAGGACACAAATGCAGGCTCCCCTCTGGCTGAATCACCCAGTGCATCATGGGAGTTTCATGACTATAGTGCAGGAGGGGAGTTTCAGTGTAAAAACTTCCCATTTGTGACCAGCTCTATTTGCTACATGTTACCCATTCTGTGTACTGATAGCCCAAGGTGCTCTTCATTAATCCAGTTTTAATTTGGAGTAGATCCACAGATTATCAGAGTTACTCCATTTACCCAGTGGGAACTGGAAATTGGATTTTGACCCAAATATGTTACTGGTTCACAAATTCTCTGTCTCATTCATTGTATACTGTGCATCATGGTATATGGTCTAACCTGCGCACTGAATAAGGCAAGGGTCCTTAAATTTGAAGAAAACCTTAACTTGGCATTTTGAGTGTTCCATTTTGCAACTTTATCATTCTTGTAATGGAATTATTAAAAAATGCAAGCAATCGATGTTAATTATGTGAATGTAATATTAAGGTTACATGTTTTAACACAAAAAAGCAGAGAATGCAAGAGCTCCAATAACAGCATTACTTCTTCAAACTGCACATATGTTACACATTTTGGTATATGTTTAATAGCCTGAGGGGTCAAATATTAGATATGTGCAGTTGTGGGAGAGTTAAGTTACCACAAGACCATTCAGTTTGGAAATCTTTGACTTTTTGTTTAAATGTGTAACCTTAATGTTGCATTAAACAGTTTTTTTGTATGATGTTTTCTTGAAAAAAATAAAATACAAAAACTAAGAGAGTGGAAGATGAGGGGAAAAGGAATTGCTTGTGCTTATTAGCATTTAAATGGAGACAACTAGGCTCTGAGATTCATACCTTGCTGAGATCAATGGAGTGCTGAGGAACGGAGTTCTCAGCTCAATGAGAAGAATGTGTTGGTGGAGGGGTGCACTCAGCTTTTGCTGCTATTTTCTGCACGACTGCATTAAGAGGGCAGCAAGAGCTGGAAAACCTATGTACAACTTTTGAAGGAGTGTGTTTGAACGAGGCATTTATAATCTCTTTACTGCAACTCTACCACCTATAATTGGTAGCCCAGTGCCCAGCTCTGCCATATATTCCTGTGTTGGAGGTGGGGCCAACAGCAGTGCATGTCCAGGAAGAGGTGTGGTCAACAAAGTGGGAAGGCTAAGATCTGTCCATGAGAATACCCTGGGTCCCTGGCCCTCCTCATGGTAGATCCCTGCTTGAGTTACCCTGGTGGCATTGCCATGAATTGCACATAACCCCCTTCCATCTTTTCTATCTTCCACAGCTGAAGAAAATCCATGGACCAGACATTACTGCTGTTTCTACCATTAGTAGTATTGTCAACCCCAAGTGCTGAAAAATCATGAGTCACATCCCCCCACCCTGGGTCAAAAAATCATGACATTTAAAAAAACCTGCCTTGGGGAACTTATTTGTCACCTGATTTGTGAGGTTTTTTTGGGGGGGAGGGGAGCAGGGAGTCAGATTCTCAAACTTTACTGTACAGCTATGAGGGCTAGAAACTTCCTTTTTAAAAGGGAAGCTGAGATTCTCAGAGTCACATGGGTTTCAGGAGCCGGGGCTTTAAGAAAAACACCGAATATTGCGGGATTCCTCATAAAAATCATCTGTGTTGGCAATGCTGTATTAATGCCTGAAGTGCCATAACTGCTGATAAAACTGCAGGGAAGCATCTGTGTACAGAGGGGGTTCCACTGACTGTCTAGCTCTCTGAGCACCTTTACAGCAGCAGCAGAGTATAGAATAAGTTCCAATGAGGCGGAAACTGCCAGATAACTACCTATGCCCTCGTTGTGTTCCCCACTCCTTCTTCCAACAGCATTAGACTTTTGTTCCCCACTGCATCCTAGAAATAGAGGTGAATATCTGACCTTTATCTTCTGGGAAGAGAGACTTTTGGAGTGCGTCTCTGTCTTCAAGATTCACAGGATATTCAATCCAATTATTCTTAATTTCTGTTTCTAAAAGATGACTTAATGATTCATGACTAGCAAGTAATGGGGATATCCTCTCAATTCAGAATTGGATTGCTGCCCTTTGGGAATTCTGCAGATCCCTTCTATACACTGCTTAAGTCTGGAGGTTTCCTAAATTCAGTATGGTGCAATTTTACCTCTAGAGCATATGATAGATTTTGAAGACCTCTTAGTTGTCTTTTATTTTATCCATACATCTGCTTTTGATCCCAGCGTGATTTTCATTCTTAATCTTTCAATAAATATTGTATATGCCATGACTTAGTACAACATTTCCCAAAGTGTGGGGCATGCTCTTTTAAGGAGAATGTATATGTAGATAAAGGTGTAGCCAGGCCTCTGAACTGTTTCCTAGAGTCTCAGCTTTTTTATTTTAAAGAAGTATCTAGCTGTTACAGTGGTGAAGAAAATCCTGAAAATGTGGCCAAATGAAACCGATATAGTGATATCTGCCCAATTCGTCAATAGCCTGGAACAAAAACTCTGATGGGTGAACTAACCTATCTGTTTTAACAGAATAATAGAAATGTAGGGTTGGAAGGGACCTCAGGAAGCCACCTAGTCCAGCCACCTGCACGGAGGCAGGACCAAGTAAACCTAGACAAGTATAATTTCTGCTAACTGCAATGCTACTGACGGTACTTTAAAATCAACTTGGTTAACTCTTTCAGTGCTAATCAAAGTGTCAGACAGGAGAGGATGTAACCCACTCTGATGATCTGCACAATCTATTGTGAGTGACGAGTCATGCTGGTTGGGCTTTTAACAAGTTGTGGCAGAGCTGAAGGAGGGCACGTTTGGTTTCACATTCCTTATGAGGGCCTCAGTTTTCCAAAGTTAGGGAAATGCTGACTTAGCCCATAAGACTTTTGCCAGCTTCTCGTTTTATTTTCTTTACAATGTGCTAAACTTGCCCCCTGTCAGGGGATTTGCTGCTTGATCAGCCGTAGGTCCAGCACAAGAGGTAGCCAGCCTTTGTATAGCACAGGGTGGGCTGACACAGTGCACGGCCAAGTTATACTCCTCTGAACCTCATTCCATTATCTGCCATTGCGTGGGTACCAATGCAATGCCAGCCAGCTATAACCCTGCTCATGTAGGACACGTTTTAAGCACAGGGGGGTGGGGGTGGGGAGGGGGAGCAGAGACTTTAAAAGCTTATAAAAGTCTTACTGGCTAAGTCATAGTTGACAACACTGGCTATAACATTAGTCTTGGATTATGACCTCTTTTTTAGCATGGGGCATGCTCCTGCATTTCAGTTCATAAGTCTCCCAGGGTATGTCTACACTGCAACTGGGAGGTGTGACTGCAGCACAGATCAAAGCTAGTTTGATTAACAATAGCAGTGAAGCCATTACAACAAGCGTGGCACTCACTTGAGTATGTCCCCAGAGTCCTAGAGACAGAGTGTAGCGGGGTGAGTGGAACCTAGACACCCTAGATCAAAGTTAGCTTGGGTATGTCTACACGTGCTGCTATCACACCTCGGGACCACAATGTAGACATACCCCTAGCGTAGGCCTGGGATTTAGATCACCCCAATATTAAAACAGCCTTGGGTAAAACTCAGGGGTGTCACCACTAAAATCAAGAAATAATGCTTCACTGTTGGTAAAGCACCCCCACTCCAGGAATGCCCCTAACAAGAGTTATAATACAAAGAGTTGTAAAGTAGAGACACCCAGGAACTGGGAAGTTTAGGGAGGGTACAGAAAGACCGAGAAAATGGTAAAGGATAAGATAAGCTCTGACCAGTGAATTTATGCTGGCATCTGCACAAACGAAAAGGATCAAAAGTAAGTTACAATTTGGGCATCAAAGATAAAATGGAAAAAAGATTTAAGCAGGGAAGAGAAAACATAGGTGCCAGTACATATGGGTTAATTTTTTACCCAGGGGTATTGGATAATGGGATATGTTTAGTAGAGTTAAAGGAAGTCGCTAATTTTACCTATATAATGTAAATGGAAAACAATGCTCTTTGGGAACCATCCCTGGACGGCAGTTCAGCATCAGTCTGCTAGAACTCTTACCCTCTGCATGACCGTGACATGCAGAAGCATCACCAGCAACCCCAGATGAGTGGATCCTGACTGGCCATCGGGTGACGTTTGTCTGTATATTGGGAGTGGTGAGCATAAGAGGTTTGCTTGGCATATGTAGTCTGTGTGCATTGCTAATAGATAGAGGTTTAGAGCACAGTTGTGTTAGGCTCTTTCACTGGGAAAAGATCCTGCAGACCCATAAAGCCCTGAGCTCCATGGGTAGGGGTGGGTACTTAAATCGACCAGGTTTTTCCCTGAGCCCCGTGGGTAACAGTAGGTGCCTTACATCCCGAGCACTCAGTAGGGAAAGAGTGAGGGTACCTAAATTAACCGTGTCATGCCTTGAGACCTCAGTAGGATATAGGTGGGGTGCCCTAGATTTTTGCAGGTAACACTAGAGTAGAGCACAACATTGTGCCAAGGAGTTATTGTGCTTAGTGTTAAGGGGCTTTCTACTGCCTCTTATTCCCGTTCTGCACCAGCACAGTAAAGGGTGAGACATAGCTCTATGCTGACATTTCTACAACATTTCATAAAAAGCACAATAGCCTACGAAAGCACTCTTGTGGTACCAGGAGCTCATAATACTATGGAAGCAACTACTTCAGCAACAACCCTGGGAGGGAGGGAAAAGAATGAATGTATAGCAACCTCTATGGCCAGTTCAGCAATGGTTTTCCCGTTAAGGACACCACTCCTTAGACAGAAGGCAATCATAAACTTTGAGGTGTGAAAGTGGAAAAATGGAGGTGGGAAGATCTTCGAATCTCAGGAGTTGATGAGATCCTTCTGTGGAATAGACAGAGAAACTGAAAAAAAAGTGTTTAATCTTGGAAAAAAATCTAGACAAAATTAGGTCAGAGATCACCTTCTGCTACTATAAAAAAAAAAAGATCCAATGGAAATGCCATCCTGGTAAATATAAGATCATTATAAGATCATTTTGATCTGAAATGATGCATATACATATCTAATTAATCCTCACAATATCTGTGAGAAGTAGGTGAGTGTTACTGTGATAAAGAAGTGAGGTGATTTCCTCAGTGACACAGAAAGTCAGTGTGGGAGATTGGATTAGAACTCAGGAGTTGCAAATATCCACTCCCAAACTTAAACCACTGGATTTTGTTGCCTCTAGAAGTTTCTTTACTGAGTAACAACTGCAGTAGTCTTTAAAGTATTGCAAACTTCCATCCCTCCATGTTTTCTTTGCTGCTGATTTAATCTATTTTTATTCTGGAGTTTTATCATCATGACAAATTTCTCTATTTCAGAATCAAGATGTGAATGCCATTTTGTAAGATTGTTGCTTTTTCTCTCAGTAGTGATAATCACTCTTATTTTGTCACAGTTCTCCTATACCTGTAGGCAAGCAACTTTCAAGTGAAAGATCAACCCTAGTTATTAGAGTTTTCACAGAAAACAAATACAGTCTATGTGTCCTTCTGAAATATTACATTCCTGGGGGAATTACAAGGTAATACACCGGGAACAAATTAGCTCTCCCTATGTGGATGTAGAAAGTGAAATTCCACTAATCTTCTTGGACTATATAAAGTGTGCAACACTTTTTGAAAGCACCTATCTTCATGCTGGCTCATGTACGCTTACATTTTTAATTTTCAGAGGGTAATCAAAACCCTTGGGCAGATTGGCATTGGAAGTTGTATCATTCTGGCTCCTAAAGAAATAGGCATTTATCTACAACTACTAGTAGAGGGGGAAATAATAATGGACTTATAGGAAACATGAAAAAAACACTTGCTCAGAGGAGAAGGAAATGTAGATACCTGGAGTGGAAGTGTAATCAAATAGCAGCTTCAGGGTGGAAGATTGGAAGACTCAGGAGCTGAAACAACCTCCTGATAGCAATATGATAGAGAATGGAATGGTTTACTCAGGATTACAAGGAGTCTTGGCTGATGGAGAGACCTTCCCTATTTATGTTGAGACTGACAGCATACATGGTTCCTATGTAGGAATCAAGAAACATTTGTCCTCATTCATTACCACTCACAGGTTCTCAAGCACTTCCAACTTTTGATCATTTACTGAGCAGTGTTAGGCATGCAGACACTTTTGAAAATGCCTTTATATAGACACCTAGCTGCTTCTTTAGGTGACTAAATAAATACCTTTAAAATCTGGCTCTTTGTGATTTAGGCTTTGTCCGCATGGGGAAGATTTTTGGTACAACCTAAAGTGTGAATTTAAACTAATATAATTATACTGGCATAACATGCAATTAAGACATTATTGTTCTAGTGTAAGAGGACCATTTTTCGTTTTGCTTGTACCCCTTAGGAAAGATAACAAAACTGAAAAAGTCACTTGTACAGGAATAAAAGTACCTACATGGGGTGGTTGTACAGGTATAACTGATACAAACTTCCACATGTAGGCACTTAGGAGTCTAACTTCCATTGAAAGTCAATGGGCCTTAAACTCCTAAATGTCTCAATCACTTCTGAAAGTGGAGGTAGACTCCTAACACTCTTAGGACTAGTTCACACTTACCGCGCGATTCGGTGGCAGTCGATGGGAGTTACGCAAACCACGCAGAGTAGTTTGTGTAACTGACGTCGACTGCTCTGCTTCCCTTCTGTGCACGGTTCTCACTGCACTGAGCTGACGGGAACAGTGTTCCCATCGACTCAGTGCTACGTTACTTGAGGGAGTGGACTTACTCAGTCAACTTCCTGATTGATTGAGCAGGTCTCACTGACGGCTCAATCGATCAAGAAAGATCAATCTGGCGGCGGCGATATAATCTGCCCCACATGAGAGCCTTATCCTAAGCCCTAGTAGTTGGAAAATGTATAAACTCTGAAGCCTGATGTTTTATCTCCCTTCTATTACTCTTTTGTTAGTATAATCTGTTAGAAATTTGTATATTCTCGTTATCCATATAAATGTCCAATCTTTCTTTGAATCTTGGTAAGTTCTTTGCCTCAATGGCATCCTGTGACAATGAGTTCCACAGTCTGATTATGCATTGTGTACTAAAGTGTTTCCTGTTTAAAACTCTGAAAGGCGGCAAATACAATTTTATTGAATATTCTTGTGCTTTGTATTTTTGCCATCAGTTCTTTTTCCATTAGTTAAATACTCTTATGCTCATGATAGAAGCTTTTTAAAATCAATGACTTCTTAATGAAGTTTCAGATAACGTTATTTTTCTCCATTTCTTTTTTAGTGTCTAATGTATCTTTTTTAGTGGCTGATTTTGAACTGCATGTTCCAAATTAGAATACCTAATTTTAATGTCTGGAATAATTAAAATGACTTATTATCAAATAGATAATGCCAGCGCTCTTGTATTTGATGAAGTGAATGTTTGACTTATTGTTGAAATCTTAAATCATACTTGTCTGATTGATAAAGCAAAATGGTTTGGGCCCAGTTGCTCTTCAGTTATAATAGTGGCCTTTGACTTTCTGAACAAGCCTTCAGCATCCTTAAAGGTAGGACTGAAGAATATCTCTCCTATTGAACCTTATCCTATTTTGTTGATGATAGCTTTGATAGGTACTTGGGGAAGGGACGGAGGAGGGGCAGGGACAGACATGTGAAGCGGTAGGAGTGAGGTGGGTATTTTTTTTATTCTTACTATTATTTTCCACTCTACATTTATTATTTTTTTTTAATCTTGGATGGTCACTTCATTTAGACACCTGTTGTAATTTTGTTTGTGAAATATTTTTAAGGTGCCCAGAGGGCTCTGGCAGCATGGGATCAAGAAATGATTCTTATGGCAGCTCTAAATAGGTGATTTTTTGGGGTATAACTTTGTAATAAGATTTTATTTGGCCAATGTTTAAATATTTTTGCCTGGTAACCCTCTGTTAGTGCTCTCTAAAGTTACATACTTGACCTGGATTTTATTCCTCCTTGTGTTATTTTGCTCCCAGAGAATTCAACTAATAACATCTACAAAAAAAAACAAAACAAAAAAAAAAAAAACACTAGTATGCAAGCACACCTGACTGACGTTGGCTGTAATCTTTCAGCTCTCATAAGCAAACCAAGGTTGAGCCTGTTCAGTACTCCAACCGGAGACCTCAGAGGGAAAAAGAGAAAGGAACTAATGGTATAGACATCTCCTTTGTGTACCAAACTGTGGATACTATTTTATCTCCTTTGGCATCTCCTTCCAGTTGTTTTGGTGACACTGCTTTTGCCCTCTCCTTTCTAATGTTTTCCATACAAAAATAAAAAATTATATGCAAAGAATTATATTACAAAATTAATGTTTAGATTTTAAGTCAACAGTATTCAGAGACTAAGGAAATAATAGTGACCTTAACTCTGCACCTCTGGGTGAAGGCATTGAAACAGAGCTTTCACTCTTGGCTAAATCCTAGTCCAATGGAAGGCAACAAGTATTGCACTTTAGGCTTAAATGGGTTCATGGAGGACACAATTTTGTGACTAACAGTGAGCCAATGAGGACAGAGTCAGGCATTAGAGTTTCTTGCCAACTGGCCACAACTGTCTTATCTTTATATCAGCAAGGTAACTCCTAAAGGCAATCAGTCCTGACAGCACTGAAAGAGGAGGGGGAAGCAAGAACCTCCTTGAATTGCCATCAGCTTAGCCCCCACTATAATGCTCAAATCCCAAACAATGTAATGTGTTCTCGGTTCAACCAATCTGTTTACATCTCAGGCTCAAAAGGGCCTGAATCAATCCAAGGCTGCAGCCCCAGGCAAGCTTTTGCATAAGGAAAAGCCAGTGATTAGAGCTGCATAGAAAGTAGATAGAGGTCTAATTAGCAGAACAGGATACTGGGAGATAAGAGCAAGTCAGTGGGTGCTGCTGGGGGCTTAGCCCCTTTGCAAATAAGGCCACTGATTTTGATACCCAACCATAGAATTTGGGAACACAAACTATAGGCACCCAATTTTGAAAATCTTTTCCTGAAATTAGAATACCACAAATGGTTTCAGTATTTGAAGAATTCACTCCCAGGCATAGATTTAGGAGATTTAATTCTTCCTTGTTAGATTAACCTCTGGTAAAGGGCAAATCCTGCTTTTGGTATTCTTTTTTTAATTCTGTAAAGCAGCTCAAAGGTGGGTGACGTTGCAATCATGTTATCCAACAATATACTCTGTGAATGTAAATGCCAAGGCAGTAGGCAGACTTTTGTAAATCCAAAGCTCATCATATAGCAGCACATTCCTTTGTCACTTATAAAAGCAATTTTAGGTTGCTCTCATTATCCACGGTTACTTGCCAACAGTCACTTGATAAAAATCTGAGGTGCTAATGTATACATAGCTTGATTTAGAAAACCTAGCAAGTCATTAACCCTAAGCAATATATGCATATCTTTTCTGGTGATGTTGTCACTGTTTAATTTCCTGTAGATCATAAATTCAATAGATTTGATGGGGCTGCCCACAGTAAGTAGGAGAAAATTTCCCTTTTTAATATCTCATCCTATTGATCATTTTCCCCTACCTGTGAAACTCTTTGTAAGCCATTTGGACAATAAACTAGTTACTAAAAGTGTCAAAAGGCATATGATTTTGGGCAAAGTAAAAAGAAAACTAAACCGAAACAAAAAACCACAACCCTGGATTTACTCTATTTTTTCCTTTGCTTTTCCTTTAGTTTTTCCAGTATCTTCCCCCTGCAGAATTCATACATTTCTCTGAAGGTTTTACCTATCAGCAATACTGTTTCTCAGAGCAAAGGAGTCAAACCATCAGTTTACTAACAGAACTTGTACTTACCTTCATTACTGAGAATTTATAGTAGTTACTCAATTTTTGATAGAGTTAATCTGTATCCAAACAAGCAGTGATTTCTATACCACTTAACACATGTACAGTGGTAATAAAAGTATTACCTTATCTAAAGCTTGATTCTGCTCTCAGATACTCAGAGTATGTCTTCACTGCCACAGCGGCAGGCATCAATTGAGCAGGTCTATGTAGACTCACTCAGTCGATCGGAGAGCGCTCTACAGTTGACTCAATTAGTCCACCTCCCCGAAAGGAGGAAGGCTGTGATAATAGGAGGGCATCTACCGTCATTGCAGCACCATGAAAACATCACACTGTGTGAACATAAGTACATTGCCGGGAGATATACAAGCTACATTATGTAGCTTGTGTATCTCCTGTCGACTGCCGCCACTAGTGTAGACCAGCCTTCACATGCACATCACCAGGGGGGATAATCTGTTCATTTGGGGCCTAATCCAAAATCTGTTGAATTGAATAGGAGCCTATCCATTGACTTCAGCAGGCTTTGGACCATGCCCTTGAGGAGCTAGCAGCAGACTCCCACAAAACATTTGCTTCACTGAAAACCTGCCATGCTCCAGAAAAATCTCAGGGAAAGATACACGTCTAATATTTCTGTGATAGAGGATTTTGAAATGGGTACATGGTTTAATGTACAGGGAAGGATTTTAACCTTTTCATAGGAGTTGTTTGTATAGTACCTCTGAAGTTGGGCATCCCAGCAACAAATATTGACTATAACTTATTCTAGACTTTTGCCACAAAGTAGAATGAGCAGTGCAAACAAGCCCTCTCATGTGCATATTCAACTGGGAGCTGTCTGGCTACTTGTGATTTGACATCTGTCAGCTACACAGGAAATTCAAATGAACAAGCCAATCTTTGGGATTGTGATATTGTTCTTAAACCAACAGACAGTTTAAATTCATCAACATATGTAGTTTTATCATTTATGTGGCATGGTGGCATAATCCAATATAATATTCTATAATATATGAACTAGATAGAAGACCTCCTGGATTTTAGAAAAGTTTCTATTACAAGAAAGTTAAGACTTTGTGTCAAGGTAGGTGAGGTAATGTCTTTTATTGACCCAACATCAGAAATGTTTGAGCTTCACAGAGATCTTCTTCAGGTCTGGGAAAGATAACCAGAGTTAGCAAGATAAATAAAAATTGGGACATATTGTTAAGCATAAGAGGTTCACACAGGAGACCACTTAAAACGAAGTGGGAAATTGAGGGTTATCAGGCAGTAGAGTGTGTTACAAATTGTTATAATGAGGCATAAAATCAGTGTCTCTGTTTAGTCCATGTTTTTTAGTGTCTAGCAGAGTTATGAATTTAAGTTTCCAAGCTTGTCCTTTGAAGGTGTGGTGCAGGTTCCTTTGGAGGACAAACACCAAGAGATCAGATACGGAGTGACCACTTTGTGAAAAGCATTTCACAATCTGTCCCAACTTGTATTAAGCTCAGACACTCTGGTTACCTTTCCCAGACCTGAAGAAGAGCTCTGAGACACTCAAAAGCTTGTCCCTTCCAACAATAGAAGTTGGTCCAATAAAAGATACTACCTCATCTACTTTGTCTCTCATATCCTAGGATGGACAAGGCTACAACATTGCAAAAGACTTAGTGTCTCCATTCTAGGCTGTGAGAGCTAATATTCATAGGTTTCCATGCACGACAGACTTTTGTGGTCTGAGATCTAAGAGAAAGCACTATCTAGACTCATCACCAGCTACACTAATTTGGCATACCAGTGCCATTTTGGTCCTTCTGGACTCATTATTAGTCATGCTCTGTTCTTTCTTATTTTGTGTAATTCTCTGTGTGCCAGGGGTAATGATGAAAACTCATTGAAAGGCAATTGAGCCATTGTGTGGAGAACTTCCTTCAAAACCCTAGAACCCAATTGTTCCCCAGAGAGAAAAACAGTAGAATATCCAGGCAACCTCATTTCTCTGCCTCTTCTCTGAAACCTCCTAGATTTGGGGCCAAATTCACTTATCACATAAGCAGGCATAACTAGTCCATTCGATCTGTTCTCCTGTAGTAGCCTTTCTAGTCAAGGCTTTGCGATGGTTTATTTTTTTTTGCTAGCTGAGGAGTCTTTGAAGACTTCCTTTATTGTGCATTTTAGTAAAAGTACAGCTTCTGACTACAGCAGTCCTTACTGGTCTGCATTCTTCCTGTTTTTTCATCAATTGCAAAACGTCCATTGACTTCAATGTGGACAGGATTTCAGCCCAAGGTCACAACTGCTAAATTGTCTGATCTGCTGAAAATATCCTGGAGCAAGGAATGCAGGATCTGACAGTTTTTAGAGCTGCCCTTATCTCTACAATGTTTATATGTAGTCTTGTCTTGAACCAGGAGCATGTTCCTCAAATTATTCTTGAGCCTAAATGAGCTCCACACCAGGACCACACTGTCACTACTGATCCTATAAATTTACTTTATTTAGGTGCAATTGTCCTGACTGCAATAAATGAAAACCTGCTTAATTTCCCATGGAACTACAACCTGTTATTTCAGAATCTGTGCAGGTTGAACACCCACACTTGAGGAGTAACTACAGAAGTATGATGTACAGAAATGCAGCTGAGACCAAGGAGTCATTTCAAGGAAGGACAATAGAAAATGTAAGATTTTTGGTGCTTCTCTCAGAATCCACAAGGCAAAAATCTATGTCTGGTCTATGAAATCCATGATTTTTCCAATTCTCTCCAGAGCTAGAAACTCTCTATTGCTCTATCAAACTTTGTGGTAAGATGGGCTGCTATGTTGAGCTGGGAACTAGAGAACTCTTGGTATGATTAATAACCAGGCAGACAGAAAAGAGACCTGTCTATTGCTCTGCTGGTTAACTGCATTGAGGGAGCACATAGGAGAGTTTCCTTTTATCGTCAAAGTTGCTTCAAACATTACTATTGTCGTTATAAAAACTGAAGATGCCGGAGTTAAAACAAAAGGAGGGTGATAGAATTTCAGATGTTCCAAAAGAATAATTATTGCTGATGTTACTTAGCTGTTGGAACAACTCCAGTGAAAACAGCAAATTTCCCTACTATTATAGCTTAAGATTTTTTTATTCCATCTGGAAGTAGCAGTGAAAAATAAACTACATTTGTTTAGCCACTTCAGATTTAGGGTTGTACTTCTGAGGAGAAGCACAGTACAGGGAGTCCATTCCACGAACCTCTCCAGCTTGGAAACAGTTGTGACATCTGTAAATTGAAGGCAGGATATGCTAGCCAGGGAAATGTCTATCTTTTGGAATTTTTCTGTAGGAATGAATGTATTACATAAAGTATTGGAAGGAGAGAGAGAAATTGATTGTATAATCCCTGTTTGCCACTGCTACTATTCATCTGTCCATGACACTGGATTATATGCATCATACTTCCTGATGACTGATCACAGTTAGAAAGATACTATGTTCATTTCTGAGAGCCTGATGGGTGATACATTTATTCCTGGAAATTCAGAAACTAGGGGATATCACCTGTAGGATGACTGTCCATGAAAGGAAAGACTTGTGGTCACAGTAGTGGATACACCGGGACAAAAGGCACCAAAAATTTAAAGAAAGCCTTTTGGAGAATGCTGCTTCTCATTTAGTGAGGAAAGTCCCACCCTTCATTTCTGAAGGGTGCAGGCAGGCACTATTTTCTTTTGTTGTGTGTGTTTTTGCTTAGACCAGTGGTGGGATATGAGAAATGAGGCAACCAGTATTTTCCTCATTTTTCATATCCTACTTCTGACTCCTAGATTTTAGGGTCAAAAGGGATCATTATGACCATCTCATCTGATCTCCTTTATAACACAGCCCATAAAATTTCATTAAATGACTTCTACATCAAGCCCATAACTTCTATTTGAGCTACAGCATACCTTTCTGAAAGACATCCATGATTGTTCCAAGTGAAATACATACACTGTAACTCAGTAGGATTATGTATTTCATTGTCACATCATACTTCTTTTTATATAGATTACAGTAAAAGTCATAATTACCATGCTATTCTCTGTCATGTAAAGAAATTACTAGGCAACCAGAATGAGCTCTATGGTAGGAGAAAACCAAACAATATACCTAGGCACAGGCATGGGTTAAACCATTAATTCTAGTTTATAGGTATCTTACTTGTAGCAATACTTTGTGCAGATAGCCACATCCACTTCTGAGTTATTCACGGTTTTCAAAAAGAGCAGAACTAAGTCCTTTTCATGCATAAAATTACATACTCTTATTTTTTGAAGTCTTGTTATTCAAAGCTGTGGTTTGTTCAGAACATTCTATTATGCTAATTTCACAGATGTAATATAACTGCTATTCAACTTTCAGCACTGTTTTGTACATCAGTGAATGTCGTCCTCCAGCCCCACTCTCCTCCAGTTTTATATATTGAGGTGAGCCTGATTTAAATGTCTGCTTCCTTGGACTAAAATGATAACTTGATTCTATTATCTCTATCTAAAAAGAAGATTAAAATAATGGTTAAAATAATTGTTTGGAACTCCATTACTGTATTACTTGTATGCCCATTATTATATTAATAATGTGTACTAGCAATATTATGGTTAACACAAAAAAGGATTATTTCTTTACTTTAAAAGAATATTTCTGACATAGTAATTTAACAATTAGAAAAACTGTCATTCAGAGCACAAACCCCACCCAACAATCAACAAAAAAACAACCAAACCACAATAGTTCCTCCCATCAGCCAATCACAAAACCCTAACTACTCCTACCTGTCTGTTGTTTTGGAAGTTCTTTACTCCGTAACCAACAGGTTCCAACGAAAATAGGGTCCAGTTCTGGTCCTATCGAAGTGAATTGCAAAACTCCCTTTGACTTTAATGGGCACAGCATTAGGCCCATAGAAACCATCTAAAAATGTAACTCCATCAATACAGAATGACAACCCGACCTAGTAACCAATTTTTAAAAATCCAAACTGTAGTGCTGCTCATGAAATACTGACTCTCGGACAACACTGAAGATGTGATAAAAATCTTATTTTAAAATTAAACTAAAATGAGTAAGATGTATTATTATTAGTGTGCTATTAGACGTTTGTAAGCAGGGACAAATTAGAATTAGCTACCTTGGGCTCTATTTATCTTTGGCATTCATGAGTTATGAAAAGGTGTCCCTAAATCATGAAATGTTGCCACAACAGATGATGTGATGTGTTTCCCAGTATGATGGGATGTGTACACCCCATGCTGGCCTAGCAGCTAAGGAATGCAGCAACTACCAGCCATTGCTGATTGGCCGCCTCTCAGCAGCTGGGAGAATGAAAGAGCCGAGAAGCAAAGGGATAGCGTGGCTGCCAGAGGAGCAAGCGGGCTACAGAAGGGAAGTCCTGCCAGCAAACTGGTGAGAAACTGCCTAGAGACAACATGTCAGAGAAGGGATGACTGGATTTACAGACTGGATAAGCCTGCAGAACCAAGGGAGGTAGAAAGGAGCTCAGGTACAGCAGGAGGAGTTGTGGAGGACTGACTCTGCCTTCCCGGTTCAAGGGCCATGAGCTGGAACGCAGTGGAGCAGGGCCCTGGGTTCCCCTACTGATCCCTCAACGGACTTAAGAATGAAAGGGGTTTCCAGACTTCCTGTGGACCAGGACCAGCTATCCCCGCTGAATATAAAGGCAAACCTGCAGTGTTACCTGTCTATCCTGGCTCCCATATGGTCATGATGCCAAAATATATAATTATTTTCCAAAATTATTACGTGTACACACATATATCTTCATCTGTCACTCCTCCTCTTCCAGTCAGCAGTAATGTGTGTGTTACTTAGGGAAGGAGAGATGGAAAAACTTTTTTTTTTCCTTTTTGCTCCTGAAGGTCATAGTTATTCTGGTTTCATTTGGGAGTGAGTTCTAAATTTGATCTCCACTTGCTGAGAAAGCTCTATCCCCTGAGCCCATAAGATTCATTGACGACACTGAGTTCTGTGAAGCACAACTGAGATGGTGATCATTTTCAGGGGGAGATGTTACCTTTAGTAACCTGTGCCAGTCTCAAGGAGGGCTTAAAGATAAGGACCAGTTGGTGCCAGAATATCAATGGCCGTAGTTAATCACTAGTTAAAGGGACGCATTAGATCTTCCCTTTCATTGTGATTTGATGGAGTTACCTGCAAGGACTGCTTAGAATTTTACTAGGGCTATAACCTTCTGGAGGTGAGGGGAAGAGACATTCTGGCTAACCTTTTCTCTTTCCAGGCAAGAAGGGTATGAATGACCTTAATCCTGTGTATGTAGATCCTGAGATTTCCTGCAAGAAATTGAGGATGGAATATGTGGAAAGGAGCACTTGGACCATTGCATCAGAGGTCTTGTCAACATGGAAGTTGGAGTATCACAGGACAATAAGTCTTGGAAACTTCATTACCATGTCAGAGAACATCTCCATCAGCTCCAGGGGGAAACATTTTTGGTGGTCTAGACATACGCATGTTGTCTGTGCTGCATGGTGTCTGGATTTACAGAGTATCTCGATGTTCTCAATGTTTTTGTCTAGAGGTAGCCTCCATTGCATTCAAGTCTGGACTGGAATAGGATGGCTACTCCCCTTTAAACTTGCCTTGTATGCATCTATGTCTGCAGTAATGAGTAGCTTGTTGGAATTAAGTGAGCTAGCACCGGGCCTGCAGTATCATTAAACTAGATTTCTGTGAAACAGACAAAGCCAGGAGCTTTTCTTGTGGTGAGGTCATTGATGATGAAGTGCTTCTTGACCACTGCATTGATCAGCAGGACCTTGAGACCTTAGTGTTTGTTTTCACTTATGCAAAGAAGCTGTTGCAAGATTAGATTTAATTTTCTGCAGTTGTCCAGATTATTGGCTTCTTAGGGGCTGGTTTGCACTTCCTGTAGTTTTTCTTCCAGATAAGCCTTGAACTGGAACTTCTAGGATCTCTCTCCTAGTTTTTTTTCTGCATTTTTTAAATAGATCTTCAAATTCTAAACTTACATTTAAAGGAATAAATTGTCTGGCTTTTTTTCTTGTGAATGTACAGGCACCACAGTGTATACATAGGTTACTTCCTGTTGCCATATCAATTATTCTCATAAGTGCTTCCAAATATGTTTGCTCTAGCCATGTAATGACAATTTTGTCAAATCAATGGAGAAGATTTTCTCATAAGAGAGATTTGAAGGCAGCCTTGCTTCAGATTATACATATTTCATAAATAATCCATGTCATTTTTGTATTAATTCTGCTGATAGTTAAGACAAATCTAATAAACTTTAATGGTCCTTATCATACTATTAAATTGGTCTCAGTCCTCAATGAGGCTAAGTTCATAACCTGTTTTCTCATTAGATTCGGATAGATTTCTGCCTCCTCTGTCTCATGTTATTAGAAAAATTTCTTCCTCATGTACAACAGAGATGAAGCTTGATTAAAATTTAGCATTAAAATGTACCTAAGCAATCCCCCAGTAAATATTAAACTATTAGAATCTTTCTGTGCATACTGTATTACAGTTACTAACCTGCCCACACTTTATCAGAGATGAGAAATATTTTCTGAATATTTTTAACAATCTCGTCTCCAGGATTAATGGCATATACATTTTTAGCTCTAATTATGGTTTTAGTTGTAATCTGTTATTTTTAAGTTATTTATAAGTTACTTTTAATAGCAAGTATAGTCCTTAAGTACCTTTCCTTCATAAGTACATAGCATGCTCAATCTTTCTACTTTTTTTCAGTTAATTTAACTGAGTGGCAGTCTCATACAATCTAACTTCAAAAGTGTCATCTCACTTTATTATATTGGCCCCACTAATAAAATGAAGTCATTTTCTTTACTCTGTATGACACCAGACCAATTATTGTATTTTAAACAGCAAGGAGCCCTCGTAATAGTTGTACAATTTAACATCCTTTTGTTGTATCATCACCTAAAAAAGACCTCTATTGTCAAATTGTTCTCTCTACAGTACAGTACAAGTACTCTAAAACTCTTTAGTCCACCTCTTCAAACAATGAGATGGCTGGAAACATTGTAATGTTAACTATTGTGCAAAATGAAAGAGGAGATCATGTCAGTTTTAAAGTGAATAGAATAGAAGTATTAAAGATTCATCAAATGCAAGCTCTTTCTCTGCTTAGGAACCTACTGAAGACAGCCAGTTTGCATATATAGCTCCTGCTCACTCTGCCAAATGTTTTGATAGCAAGATAAACTGGTCTTCTCTCTCAGTAAATATACTGGCTCTTGAGTGGGTATTGAAAATGTGTAACAATTGCCTTGCATTTCATACACCATACAGCACTTTATACTTTCTCACTTGAAGGTCACTAAATGAAAAATAATTAACTGTCTTTAAAAGTAAAAAACTCCCAAATTAGTTTCAAAATTACCATTACAATAGCTATGTACTGAAATCCAATAAGCCAACACATTCTTTACAAGCACTCAAGGAGTCTTCTCCCCACGCTACATGTGTGTAACACATTATCAACAGTGAGAATTATGTGCACGGAGGGAAAAATGGACCCCTAGAAATGGGCTTCACAGCAATTACAGCATTGCAAGCAATTAAGCAAATGGACCGTAAGATTTACTCTGCACAGTGGGTGAAATCCTAGCCTCATTGCCATTAACCTGAACTAGGCTAGGATTTTATCCAAGAAGCAGCACATTTTCCAGCCTTACAGTCTGCTCTAAAGCGCACTGGAGTCAATGGAAAGATCCCTATTGAATTCAACGACTCTGGATCGGAAGAGCACATTTCTGTAAGTGCTTCCTGTGCGGTGCTCTTGTTAAAGGCAATGGGAGTTGAGCAAATGGAGTGTTTACAGCCTCAGACTTTTAAAAGACTCGTAAAAATGTAGGCAGGCCCAAGTAACAACCTTGACAGGCGTTTTTCCAACCTGTTCTTAAAAGCTTTCAGAGATGGGGATTCCAGAGCCTACTTTGGAAGCCTATTGGAGAGTTTAATTACCCTTCTAGTTGGAAAGATTTTCTTAATATTTAAATCTCTTGCTCCAGATTAAGCTCATTACTATTTATCCTATCTTCAGTGTACATGGAGAACAATTGATCACTATCCTCTTTATAACTTATTTGAAAAATTATTGGGTCCCCCCTCAGTCTTCTTTTCTCAAGGCCAAACATGTTCAGTTATTTTAACCTTCCTAATAGGTCAGGTTTCTAAACCCTGATCTCCTGTGGACTCTCTCCAATTTGTCCACATCGCTCCTAAAGTGTAGCCTTCAAAATTAGACATAGTACTCCATCTGAGGCCTCACCCGTGCAAGTACAGAGGGACAATTACCTCCCATGTCTTACATACAACACTCCTGTTAATAGACCCCAGAATGATATCACATTATTGAGTCATTCAATTTTTGATCCACTATAACCACCAGATTCTTTTCAGAAGTAGTGTTTCTTATCCAGTTATTCCTCATTTTGTGCCTGGGCTTTGATTTTTCCTTCCTAAGTAAAATACTCTGCACTTTTCTTTATTGAATTTCATCTTGATGATTTCAGACCAATTCTCCAATTTATCAAGGGTGTTTTGAATTTTTAATTCTGTCCTCCAATGTGCTTGCAATCCTGCCCAGCTTGGTGTCATCCACAAATTTTATAACTGTACTTTCTACTCCATTAATGAAAATATAGACTAGTATCAGACCCAGGAATGATCCCTGCAGGAGCTGACTAGATATGTCCTCCCAATTTGATAATGAACCATTAATAACTCCTCTTTGAGTATAGCCTTTCAATCAATTGTGTACCCACTGTGACTTAACAGCATCCCAATGCAAGAGGGTCAGGGTTCACTGGTATCTGGAAGTGAGTTTCAACTAGCCTCATCAGTTTTGTGTACCCCAACTCACTAATGTCAAAACCTGTATCTAAAAGGTGTTGTGTAAGATATCACTAGAAAGCTAACATACTGATAATTAATATTGTTGGTTGGTGTACGTACAGAAGACAAATTCAAAATTACAATTTATTGGAAATTATGTTCTTAAAGTATGGCTGCCAAACAGGGCTGAAGTTACCCCACCCTAAATAAAGGAATGTGGTTCTGCCACCTTAAAGGTATTTCCAACGTACATTAAAAGACAATGAGCATACAATTACATAAAAGGTAAACAAAACCATCAAGCTAACAAAGGAAGGAGATTGCAGGGCCAGATCAATTTACATTTTAGCAAACACAAATGGGGGAAGAAACCAGCATGAAACTTCCATCACCAGGTGACTCCATGTTGCCCTCCTCACAGCTTGAATAAGCTTTACTTTGGGGGTGGGAGAGGTAACCTTCAAAAGTATCCATTTCAAAGGTTCACTGGACTATAAAAGAGGGGTAAAGAACCCCAAGTTATCTTTCACTTAAGAAGACAAAGGAACCAAGCACTTTGGACAGATCGTGACCTGAGGTGTGGTCAGCCATCATTCTAGAAGGTACTTTGGTAAGGGAACCACCTTGAACAAAGGCTGTAGCTTGTTGTGTTAAGTCTTAACCACTAGAAAGGGTTTTCACTTTTATTTGATTGTAACCATTTCTAATTCTATCCTACATACTTGAAGACACTTAAAATCCTATCTCCTTTTGTTAATAAACTTGTTTTACTTTTAAACTGAATCAATCCAGTTGTATGTTTGAATTAAAGTTTTAGTTAACTTCACTTATAGTGATAAGCTGTGCAGTTTGTCTCTTTAGAGGGGCAAACAAACCATAATACTCTTCTAAATGTTCCAAGAGAGAGCTGGACATTGCATAGCACATGGTCTGAGGAAAATTTGGGACTGGGAAAGGTGTTTATGTTATCTTGCCATGGTTAACTAAGGCTGGAGGAGGCCAGAGTGTGTCTATGGAGTAATAAAGCATGCTGCTGGAGTCAGAGCTGCTGGTCCACAGCCACTCAATGCATGCTTGCATGCTGGCTGGGAGCATCCAGACAGGGGAGGTATATCAGCAAAGCATTTTAAGGCACCTATGGTTACTGGACATGTGATGACAACCCCTCATTAGTCTGGATTGCACTCTAGAACGTGACACCCATTTTACAGTAATTTCAGCTAGACAACATTTTCCTAGTTCACTTATGAGAATGTCACATGGTACTGCATCAAAAGCCTTACTAAAATAAGGATATCACGTCTGTTGCTTCTCCCTCTACTGCTTCCCATCATCTACTACACCAGTAATCCTGTCAAAGAAGGAAATTAGGGTGGTTTGGCATTATTTGTTCTTGAGAAATCCATGCTGGCTATTCCTTATAACCCTATTACCCACTAGGTGCTCATAAATTGTTTAATATTAGTTCCAGTATCTTTCCAGGTATCAAAGTTAGGCAGACTGGTCTATAATTCCCAGAGTCCTCATCAGGTTTGTCCTTCTCCAGTCCTCTGGAACCTCACCCATTCTCCATAAATTCTCAAAGACAATTGCTAATGGTTCTGAGACTGCTTCAGATAGTTCTTTGAGTACTTTACAAAGAATTTCATTAGGCTCTGCTGACATGAATGCACCTAACTTCTAAATATCCTTTAACCTATTAGTTCCCTGCTTTGGCTTTCTTCCTTACAGTGTTGTTAATATTAAATGTGGTGATTATTACCATTAACTTTTTCATAGAGGACTGAAGCAAAACAGACATTAAAGGCCTCAACTTTTTTTTGATGTCATCCGTTATTAGTTCTTCTTCCCCACTATGTAAAGGATCTACACTTTCCTTTATCTTTCTCTTGCTCCTATGTTTCTAAAGAACCTCTTACTGCCTTTTATGTCCTTTGCTAATGTCATTTTGCGTCTTAGCCTTTCTGATTTTGTTACTTCATGCTTATGCTATTTTTTGTATTTCGCCTTAGCAATTTGTTCGTATTTCCACTTTTTGCAGGATTCCTTTTTGATTTTCAGGTCATTAAAGAGCTCCTGATGTAGACTTATTGACCTCTCACTATCCTGTCTGTCTTTCCTCTACATCTAGATAGTTTGCTATTATGCCTTTAATATTCTCTTGTTGAGAAACTGCCAGCTTCTCCTGAACTCCTTTTTCCCTTAGATTTTCTTCCCATGGGAACTTAACTACCAGTTCTCTGAATTTGTCTGCTTTTTTTGAAGTCCATGGTCCTTTTTCTACTGCTCTCACTTCTTCCTTTCTTCAGAATCATGAAATCTATCAATTGATCATTTTCACCCAAACTGCCTTCCACTATTAACCCCCCCACCCCCCAACACAGCGATAGTAATGGGAAAACTTTATCATAAAGACTTTTCAGCATATACTGAGAGCACTAATTTTTTTATGATATTGGTTTTGTGGTTTTCACACAAAAAGTAACTTCTTCAGTATGAACTGACTATCTAAAAAATATTTACATCTCAGCGTAAATGATCTGAGTGCTTAAACAAGAGAGTATCTATGCTGCTGGTCCTCATTTAAACACAAACAAAGAGCCCCTTAATATAAAATAAATAACTAGACAGTAACTGAGAGAAGAAATTGATTAATACTTCTTTGATGCATTTGTTTTAATTTGCAAGAGATATTAGGTATAATTTATCCCAGTTACCTGATAACAGGTCTCATAGAAGTTTGGGATAGAAAAGTGCTATTAGGTACCTAGTCAATCCTATACCAGACCAGTAGGCACAAATATAAGATTTTTCCCAACAAGGGCTTTGATTATGATAGATCTTGGAATCACCATGCAGAAAGGAGCACAAGGTTATTGAACTTCAGTGTGATGTGACAGGAGGAGAAATGCAACTAAGGTAGGGTATTAGGCATTATCCTCCTAACTGAGTGGAAGACTGAAGACACTTGTACGTCCAATTCCTTGCTTTCTGGATGTATCCAGTAGATATGGAGAAGTACTGACGCCATTTTACTAGGCACTGGTAAGACCTCATTTAGAATATCATGTGCAATTCTGGTCATCCATGTTCAAGAAAGTTGAATTCAAATTAGAACAGTGTGTAGATGTACAGAAGAGCCACCAGGATGATCAGGGGAATGCAGGGCCTGTTTTATGAGAAGAGACTTCAAGAGCTTGGCTTGTTTAGTCTAGCAAAAAAAAGGCTGAGAGGGGATATGATTACTCTCTATAAATACATGGAAGGGGGATGGGCAAACACCAGGGAGGGTGAAGAGCTATTTAAACTGAAGGACTCTGTTGGTACAAGAACAAATGGGTATAAACTGCCATGAATGAATGCTGGCTGGAAACTAGAAGAAAGTTTCTAACCATCTGATGTGTAAAGTTCTGGAACTGCCTCTCTATAGGAGTTGTGGAGGCAAACAACTTAATTAGTTTTAAGAGACAGCTGGACAACTAGATGAGTGGGACTATAAAATAGGATTGCTTGTGATGGAGGGATACAGGATTCGGCAGCCCTGCGGTCCCTTCCTGTTTATGTGTTATGTTCCTACAGCTCGTACTTCAGAGCTTTAGCTGGTAACCTGTAGAGGGTCAAAAAGGGGTTATTTATTTTTTGGTCTCCTTCCTCTGAAGCACCAGAAATGGACACAGCTGGAGATGGGACACTGGATAGGATGGAACAATGTTCTGAGATGGCACAGAGCAGTCCCTCTTTCACCTGCTTGGCTCTTGCTCACATGCTCAGGGTATAACTGATTGCCATATGTGGGGTTGGGAAGGAATTTTCCCCAGGTCAGATTGGCAGAGACCTTGTTTTTATTTTTGCCTTCCTCTGCAGGACGGAGTATAGGTCACTTGCCAGGATAATCTAGGCATATCTCAATTAATTCCCTGCCAGTGCAGTGGCCTCATGCATTGGTGCACCTCAGTCCCTTCTATTCACTGCATGTGGTACATACTTTAGTCTCCTGTGGGCTGCAATATCTTGGTTGTTAGGTTTAGTGTGGGGGTGCTGAGTGGTGTTGGTTGTCTGTGTTATATAGGATCTGATGGTCCCTTTTGGCCTTAAACACTGATTTTGAGAGCAAAGTGTATAAGAGGTGGGCTGTAGGCTGACAACAGATGTTTGTGTGTTTAAGGAGAGACTGGTTTAAATGTCATTTTTAGTATGCAGATTATTCCCTTTTAGACCTTAGTAGCACTGAGTGGAGAATGGAAATTCTCTTTCACAAAGGATTTCAAGATTTTGAAATTGTTTTGTTTCAAATTGGAGTGAAAACAAAAAAAATTCTCCATGAGCGAAAATTCTGGGGGGAAAAAATTGTTTCAAGTTAATCAAGTCTTTTTTCCAATTTTGACTCCCTGGCTACAGTTTTGTATTTATGTAATATAAAAAATTGAAACAATTGTTTCAAAACAAAAATTGAAACATTTCATTCAAAAAGGTTGTGAGGGGACATTTTGAGAGTCTGAATCCCAGCTCCCCCTCCCTCAGTTTTCTTCCAAGACAAAATTCTAGCAAAATCAACCCAATTTTGCTCAGCATTTAGATTTCAACGGAACCCAATTCTACAGTGGAAAATGGTTCTGTCAATGTTTCTCTGACCAGCTCTAGAACTTACTCCTGTGTAAGAGCTGCTGGATAGGATTCCCTTGTGCTCCCAGTTCTACTCACGACTCTTCACCTATATGTGCAGCCATCTGCACCTGCACCCACTGATCAAGCTCAGTATATTTTCTAGTGATTTTCCCAATCTCATTTTGACTATATCATGAAATAAGGTGTCGACTGCTTCCCGTAGAAACTATTTCACATTGTAATAGATCAAACTTTTAGAATTTTTTTCTTGATATTCATCTTAAATTTTCTTCCTTAATTCACCCCATTATATTGACCCTCGTGCCAATCATCTGCCCTCAGTACAAACCACAACGTAGTCTGGTGTTTGCATCTCTCAGGTATTTGTAGACATTTATCATGCCCACCTATAGTAGTTATTTAGCCAAACTGTACATTTAATTCTATTAATCTTTAATCATAATATCATAAACCAATCCTTCCTGTCCTCCAATAATTTTATCACTTCCATGATTTCCCTCTAATTTGTCTGCATCTTTCTGGAATGGAAGTCCTAGATATACAGAGAGTATTCCAGCTGTGGTCCATGAGATCATGCCTTTGCATAATAAGCACATTTTATCAGCCTCTTTAGATGCATACTGCAAAAAATCGAGTGTCTGATTTGGAACTATATTACTCCTGTTCTACATAGGAGTGACTCTGATTTTGAAGGCATTACATTGTTGTAAAATTGGAGTAGCAGTGCTGAATTAGGCACATTTATTGTCCATTGTCACCCTCACAACTTCTATTCACATTACTCTCCTTTCTCCCTCCTCTTGAATATATAACTGCACCAAATTCTTGCCTCAGATACTGGTACTCATTGATTTAACAAGGATCAGGGCTTATATATCTGTAGGTGGAATTTAGACTGTTTTGGATTATTTCCCCCCAGACTTAATGAAGTAATATCTCAGTGTAATATTACAGCATGCAGAATCTCATTTTTCTCTGCATCATGTGGAAAATATATTCTTCACTTCCTGCACTTAGGGCCTGATCCAAAGATCACTGACGTCAGTGAGAGTCTTTCCATTAACTTCAATGGACTTTGGATTACATCCTAAAACAGTGCTATAATGTTGCTGTGAGCTTTTAAATATCTGCTGAATTTGATCCTTGAGGTAGCTGCATTTCAGTGATGGAATGAAATGATTCTTGTAAATATGGTACATTTTTTTTAAATTAAATCTCTGGGAGCTTTTTTAAAGGGTTATAAAATGTGAGTTAATAATTATTTTCATATTATTTAATGCCATATGGCAGAAAAGCGTAGAGAAAGAGATGTTTAAACCTTTAAAGATAAGTAATGTTTGTGCTACAGACAATGAGCTGTGCAGTTCATAGGATACAGATTAATTCCATCCATAGCCCCAACATGTGCCTTTGGAACCATACTTTTCCTTTGGTTAAACATTATAAGAACAGACCATATAAAGTTATGTGAATACCCGGTGAGAAAAGGAATATATGACTGACAAACTAAACACTTATTCCACACTTCACAACAGGAAAACGAACTTTAACCCTTACCAGGCTGAAAATGAATAAACGAGTCCCCTGTGTTCTGCAGCGAGGCACTGCAGATGAGAGAGAACTTGTTTGCAGATCCCTTCCATCCTTGCAACAGATTCAGTGTGTATGTCTACATTGCAGCTGGGAACAAGCCTCCCAGCTCAGGTAGACAGACTGGTGCTAGTGGGGCTCAAGCTAGTGCACTAAAAGTAGCAGGGAGGACGTTGCAGCTCTGGTGGAGACTCATGCTCCACACCCAAGCTCCAGCTCACCTGACCCCCTAGACTTGAACTCACAGAAAACATTGTAACCTATGGTATCTACACCAGACCTGAAATCCAGCCCTGCTAGGAAAAAAAAACAAGCCCTTTTAATTCATTACAAAGCAGGAGGATTGTTTGGGGGAAAGAATACTGCTGTAACTTTTTCTCAAACGACAAATGCAAATGCATGGTTTTTTTTAATAGAACTGGCTGTAACTAAAAAGTGATCAGAGGGAGTGTGACAATCAGGGTCCAGATACCCCAATGGGAGAACAGAAGATTTAAAGCCCCTGAAATAAGCAGTTAAACCAACTGATTGCATACTATGTTATTGTATTATAAAAAAATATACATCGCGTAAGGTCTTTTATGAAAGCTTGTAATGTTCTAAACTTATTCATTATGAGATATGTATACAGAGTATGGATGCGAATGTATATATTTGTACATAGAAAACTGGGCTCAAATGGTGGTGCAACTTCAGCTCCATCTCACAGGAGGGCGGTAGGCAGTTAAGCAGAGAAGGGCACCTCGCAAACCAGTTATTAACATGAAAGTGGCTTCAAGTGGTCCAGATCAGGAAAATACAATAGTGGACTACTAGAATTAATGGAAAGAAAATAAGACAATTCTACTGAGCTCCAGAATTTCAGGTAAAGTTCTGTGTTGCTAAGGTTACAAATTATATCAGAATCATACCATTTAATGAGACATTTTCAGGTCGATACAGACCAGTTCAAGGTTCCGTCGCTGCCGGCCCTGTAACTTTGGGGCCTTTGTGCTATGCAGCTGTGGTTCAGTTCCCTTACAACTAGTAGCCTGCTCACAAGCACAAGGTCTCACCCTGGCTCTCACCAGCATAGTTACACTTTGCAGGATGACATCAACAGCCCTTCCAGTTCCAGGTTTCCCCAAATCCTTCCCCCCTGAGTTCTTAATTACCAGACACTTGGACCATTCCCCTCTGATTTGTACCCCTGAAGCTGTTGACCCCCACAGCTAACAGCTTACTTTGCCAGACACACTCAACACAGTTTGCACACCAGAGTTCTGCCTGGGATAAAAACAAACGATGTTTATTTAATAGAAAAAACGCAGAATCAAAGATGAAAGGGTAAAGAAAAGCAAACATATAGAAGTTACACATAAAACAAAGGCACAACTTAAGGCTTTCCATGTTCATATTAGACCAAAACCCTTTTCTATTGCATTACCTATTGCCTTAAAACAGTTTCCTAGCATACTCCCTAGCTATATGAGGGATTCAACATTCACTGACAGCCTCCCACCTTGAGACTGAACCCCAATTTCTGGATCATCTCCAGTTCAAGCCTCTTCCATTTTAAAAGGGGTTAGAGGTTTTCTTTCAGTCACTATAGATATTCAAAGTGTGGAAAACTCTCCCCTGACTTGATGGCTAAAAGCTGGGATGTTCTTTTCAATTTTGAGTTGTCTCAATGTCTTTCCATTAAACTCTTACAGGTCACTTTTGTCTTTCTCTTTGGCTGGACAATGGAGAATTACTTGAAGCCAGTTTCGTGCAAACAGCTGGTTTAGGAGGTGCCCTTCCCTGCGTGACTGCTCACTGCCCCACTGTGAGGTGGAGATGAATTTGCACCAAAGTTTATGAGCACAATCTTGTATTTATATAAATTCATAACTATAGCCTGTGTGTATAAACCAATGATTACTAAGTTTAGAACATTACAAGCTTTCATAAATGACCTTACTTGATGTATTTTTAGAATACAATAACATAGGATGTAATCAGTTGGTTTAACTGCTTATTTTGGGGAATTTAAACCTTCTGATCTCTTCTTGGTGTGTCTGACCCCTGATTGTCACAGGGAAACTGGATGGCTTGGGGGACTGGCAATGGGAAACACAGCTCCACACCGAAAGACCCAGGGCTCCTCTGTGGGATCAAAATGTGACAAAATAGTCCACAAACACATAGAGGGTGTGAGCAGCCTCCCAGCTTCAGACATTAGAAAAGACTATGTGGTGGAACTGAATCTGGTCTCGGAGCATTGTTACATGGTGGGGTATGGCCAGGATGCTAGTTCAGCTTGTATGGAAATCTGCCTAGAAGTGACACCTAATGGGACCAGAAATAGTTCACCCTTCACTTATTCTGCTCCATAGGGGTGGATTGGATGGGTGGGATGGGATGGGGAGGGAAGGGGGAAGGACAATGTGGGGATGGCTTCTTAATTCTTCAGAGATCCACTGTGTGCATGTGCTTTACCTATCACCCTCCATGCACCCAAAGATGCTTTCCCTTTGAGAGGAAGATGTCACTTGAATGCCACATTCTGGTTACCTATGGGTTTATGCCCCGAAGTCAACAGTGATGAAAAGACATTAGAAGGTAGTTTAATGGCTAGGAATGCAATTAAATTTCTAGGGTTGATACATGCACTTAAAGTTTTGAATTTTGCAGTGAAAGAAGCAAATAAAAGCCTTGTATGTGTGTTTGCTAGGAAGATAGGGAGTCCACATGCACCCTTCCCCAGGAAAACAATTTGATAGGCATGGCACTTTGTGTAGTCTGCTGCATTCTGAAGGCAAAATACCCTGCAGGAATACCACTGTGTCTTCCTGTTCAATTCAAACTGTCACACAGCTGGTGAAGGACACCAAAATCTCACACCAGCCTTCCCTGCTGGAACACTGACTGGTAACCCACAAACAAAGAATGGGTGTTGTCAACATTCCGTTTCCTAGGGGTCAGGTATGCCTTTCCCGACTGGCATGACTTGGCATCTTTATTGACAGTCTCAGAGGACAAGTGACTCACTAGAGAAGCCAGAAGATTATGAATGAATATTGAGTTTCTCTTTTGACCCACAAGGTGATTCCTTTAGTTTAGGGTTGCGGCATGTTGGTAGGGGTGAGACAATGTGAGGAAACTTGCTCTGCAGCTTGCTGTCATGTACCTGTTCTGTCAATAAATCAAGGACTTTTATTTGCAAAGTTGTGAACCAGCATGTTATAAGTAGTAAAGGATAACTTGTCTTGTAAATGAAACAAGCTTTTAAATCTCAAAAATAGAACCTAATATCATCATCAAGGATAGTCCTTATATTTTTCATCTTATAAAAATACACAGAATAGTCTACTTTTCTTCAGAGTATTTTAAAGAATATTCACTTTGCTTCTGATCAGAATAAAAATCATAATCATGGGAGTAGGACTCTTAGATTGTTTGAAATATGCAAAACCACCATGCAATTCTGAATAATTTTCTTGCTAAAAAACAATTCTTCAGATATATATTAAGTCATCCTTAAGAAACGGAAATGAAAAAACTGTCCTGAAGACACTGAATTGTAATGCCATTTCATTTACAACTGCAAAGTAAATGTTTTTCTCTCTTCTAAGCTTAAATGTTATTATCTCTGATTTACAGACTTGGATCAATTTTTGCTCTTTGTCCCTCAGCTGACCTGTCCGTTTTACAAACGTGTTTAAACAAAAAAAGTTAATGCTTCCATCATATGGATCCTCATCTAACAATTGTAGAGTTCAAATGTTTTGAGATAGTTAAAATGTATATGGCATTGCTAAGCATGCAAACTTGCTTCATCTGCTTGAGAGAAGCCTTAGACACAATATTGTTTTTGTTCAATGTTTTTAATGAAAACAAAAAAATTAGACAGATTTAGGTCATAGAAAAAAGAGCATACTAACAGGCTGTAAAGTTAAAATTCAGCTGTAATAGTAACAACATATAGTAATTAATTATAAACCCTCATGAATACTAATTCAAAGATACTACAAAACCCATGTTAGCTGGTGTTATTTCTCTTTAAAATGTGCTGCGATATCCATGGGGGGCCAGTGTTGTGATGAAATTACTATTTTATATTATTCACTGCAATTTTTCTTTTCCTATTCTTTACAGTAAGATCTTTACAGCATTAGCATGACTGTTTTTCTTTTCTATTTTCTGACAGTAACAATGATGTTTACTCTACAAATCAGGGGTTGTATAGTGAAAACATTTAACCACCCCATGCTGCATTAGAGTACTGTCACTATGGGATTATTTTCCTCAAGTGTTCTGCCAAAGAACAAATCACTGCAACTGTAGCCAGGATATTGCTATTCTACAATTCTTTTCTAAAACACTATTATCCTGCCAGATTCAGAAGTAGTTAGCAAGTTATAAGAGCATATATTTTAGCCTTTATAGTTTTATGCTACACAGGTGAGGTGGGAATTTTGGGTGAAAGACAATTCAGGAAGAGATCGCTACTGGGGTTTTGCAGTTACTCAACATTTTGAGCTCATTACTAGAGCTGTCTGAAAATTGTTCGCTGACATATCTTCCCTCCTTCCCTCCCCCCCACACTCCCGAAAGAAAAAATTAAAAACTAACAAAGTGAAAATGTTGCTTTGATCTATCCTGTCCCAATAAAGTCCCAATAAAATTTTTGAACCAAGCCACAATATATATATATTTTTTTAGTTTGAAAATGGGTCATGGAAAGCACCTAGAATGTTTTGGTCAGCCACGTGCATTGTTAAAACACTAGCTCACATTTAGAATCATAAAGATTATGGCCAGAAGGGACACCTATCTAATCTGATCTGCTGCCATACAACACAGGCCATAGGACTTCCCTGGATTAATTCCTGATTTAACCAGAACATACCTTTTAGAAAAACATGGAGCTACACTGTCCTAGAAGAAATGTTGGGAGGGCACACAGGGAGGCACAGCTATTATTACACCCCTTAATATGGTGTAGCCTCTTCTCTGAATTGGTTTACTGCTGTGACCATGTCTCTGCCTCCTCTCTGCTCCCTTTGGATGGACTACTACTGCAAAACAAGAATTCACCTCCTGCCCTCTTCCTCTGCACACCCCCATTGGAGGGCCAGCCACTGCCTGGCACATTAATTTAAAACACATTAAAAGAGTACTGATTACAGAAGAAATTATGTACTCCAACCAATTTGTTCTTTCTTGTAACTAAATGTGCAATTAAAAAACTACACAAGACAAGAAAAATAGACTTTATTTTAAATATTCTGAATATTTAGGAAAAAAAGCAAGGAAAGAAGGATGGATTCCCTCCCCCCAAGATACTGTTCATTATTATAAAGATTGGGCCATGCATGAGTATCATACAAGTATCTTTCCTCTGAATAATTTTGAAAAATTATGGAATTAAGCATGTTCCTCATTAGACCTGCCAGCAATACTAAGTTCTGAGCAAGTTAAATGGCAGATGGATTTTATGTCATATTATGCACCTAGGAAATTAAACTTTCAATAGCTATAGTTATTAAGTCTTAGATACTTAAAAGTGAAGTGTTTAGGTTGGGGTTACTAAGTGTTTCACTATAAGGCTTCAAAGCATCAGGAGCGTTCCTTGATGTGTTAAGATTTTCTTAATCAGCTTTGTAGATGAAGAAAAGGTCCAAATAAAAGAGACATACTACCAGGAAGACTTAGCCATGGGTGAAAGGGTTTATGTTTAACTTTGGTTCATTTAGTTCTGCTGACTGCTAATGTTGCTGGGAGCTTGGAACAGAAAACTATTCATTTAGTCAACAATGCTTCAGTGTGTCCTTTCTCCCTGAAGGAAAGCAAGCATTCTTTACAGAAGTCATTTTATTGAAAAAACAGTGTCTTAACAATTACATGACTAAACTGGATGAGAAAATTGTATCTAGAACAGCTCTACTAACTGAGTCAGACAACAATTATATTAACTCTGTGCATCAAAACCCTTACAAACAGAACAGGTAACTTTCTGATACTAGTAGATCTCACAGTAGACACATCCTATTTGCATTTTTGGGGGTGGGTGCAGGGTAGAGAAAGGGAAAAAGGAGAGAACCAAATGATACAGAATAATCTTATCTTTAAATATTTACAAGTAGAGAACATTGCATTTATCAGGAGAGTGAATGCTGACTAATGAAGATATACTGTTAGCTAGCCATATAAACACATGTAAGGAGTCAGGATGAATATATTAAGTTGTTCTAGCACCCCCCTTCATCTGAAATAATTTTTCTCTTGATGGGTAAATCACTCAACCCAACATATCACTCCATAACACTAAGACTGATCATAATTTTTGGGAAAGTAGTTTCTTGACCATCAATTTTACCTTAGGTATGAACTTTTATTATGCGGTCACCATGCCTGCTAACATGTTAAAATCTCCTAAAGCAAAGACTCTTGGATCTTTACATACTGGTTTAAAGATCATATTTATTTGGGCTTGATTTTTCATTCTTACTTCAATTTTAAACTGGTGAGATTCCAGGGAAGTTTTAGCAGCACAGCACTAGAGTAACATGACAGAGAATCAGATCCTATATTTTCAAATGAGGCACCTGATCATTAATGTTATAAACTTGAACTGGTGTAATGTCCTCCAGCAACCAAGCATACTAGCCTTTCTTAAGCAGACACTTAAATCTAAAACCTCAGCACAGCAATCATGTAGATTTTTGCTCTCCATAATAATATGTAAGAAATGATTCAGGGGCAAAATGGTTCTCTGATGTACTGTACACTGTAATATTGGTAACACTACCTGGAAAAAAGTATAAATACGAAGAATGAACAAATATAATCATATTCCCCCCCTTTGGATTTAAAGCTGAAGGTGATTCAACAAAGAATGATATATATAAAGGGGTCAAGTATATATGAAGAAAGTCAGTATGGCTACTGATAAGAGCTGGAACTCTGTTGTGGAGAATGGAAATGTAATCCACATGATGTAGAATTGCCAAAGAGTTAATTCACTCTGGGAAGTAAAAATTGGAAAGCTTGCTTTTGTTCAAGTTACACAATTGTCTGGGTTTGAAAGGGAGAAGAGTGACCCGCCACACAAAAAGTTATTCTATCCACTGCATAATTTCCTGAACTAGTTGGGTCAAAATATTATCAGTTCTGCACAAAGGCTTATCCCATAACCCCAGTGTATCATGAACATGTGAGCAGTCTGAATTACATTTTTACACTATGTTAGTCGTGAGAGGTTAAAGAGGTTTGCTCCTGACAGCTAAGTAACACCTTAAGATTAGACATCTTCTATATTCCTCTGTTATGCAATCTACAGGAAGTGATGCATATTTAATTTATAGAATATTAATTAACATTTGGAACCTGCTTATAATGATGTCAGGCATAATAAAATTGTGCAGTAGAATGTTTCAGTACATTATTCATATTGCATATCTGGGTTAATAGTGAGATTTCACTTTCAGTGAAATGATATGTGAGAAAAATACTTAATTATTTTAGACTTCCATTGCCTTTCTAAATATCTATATAGAGATGGGCAGATGTGACTTTCAGATTAGAACCCTTAGATCCAAATCCACCATTCTGGTTTTTTTAATTCTCGGTCAGATCCAAATCCAGAGGCATATTTTTGGCATAGGTGTGGACAGAATTTTAAGAAAAAAAGCTTGAAATAGAAATCTCAAAAGAACAGCTAATCTCAAGATTTCCAGAATTCAAGATTTGAGATCAACCAGAAGCTTGAGATTTCTGCTGTTCTCTACCGCTGATTCCAAACCTGAATCTTGGCCCTAATTCAGCCTTGAACCTGAATGCTAACCTAATCTGGATCTAACCACCACTTAACTGGCAGATTGCTACAGCTGACGTGGACATACCATTTATATTACCCAGGCAAATATTCAGAGAAAAATCAATGGTGTACTCAACATGCCATTACATAACACATATTAAAGGGGGAAAAAAGCCCTATAGCAACATTCTGTATAAGACTGAAGGACACTGCCAAAAAGTACTGAAAATTTCTTCTCTGCTTCTTGGCTATGTGGAGATCATTAGGAAGAATAGGGATTTCCCCTGTCAGCACTCTTCTGTTATAATCAGAGCTATCTGAATCCCTTTATAGGATTAGGAGAGAGGACTGGAAGACCATTTAGGGTAAGGAGATTTCAGCAGGAACAACTGAATCAAAAGGACTGGGAAGAGCTAATATTTTCCTAAAACACATGGGTTCAATCATGATAGATTGGAATATCTGTTCCTCTTGTTCTGCCTTGATTCGAGTACTAGATACTGCTACTAAAAAAGTGTTCAGTAATAACTGAAGAGAGGAAAGGGCCAGGAGAGTCAGTCTCTGAGGGTGCGCACACAGAAATCTGATAGGAGACAACTTGAAAACCTAAGGGGAAACTCTATGGAGGGGGAACAGCAGTAACAAAGGTTGCTCCCCAAAGGTCTGCATCTCTCCTGCAGTGGACGGTGCATTGTAGGAACAGTGAGATCAGTGCTGTAGTGGTAAAAAAGTAGGTAGACTAACCTAAACTAAATGCCATATTCCCCATATAAGAAATGAGTAAACTATGTTAACCCTCAATTACACTACTGAGTGAATTTTTCTGTGTACCATCTTTGTAGAATTAAGCCCTACAAGCCAGCTCAGCTCCCATTAGGTACATTAAGTGGCCACATTCCAAACAGCTCAGCAAGTTGAGTACTGACTTCTTTTGAAAATCTGGCCATAGATGTCACAATAGAAGTTGCGGAGCACATTTGGAAATCTGTCTCTTATTTATGTGCCTCAGTGTGCACTGAGCTCTATGGAGAGCCTGGCCCCAGGTGTGTAAACCCTGCAGGCACAGAAAGAACAGACCACTCATCACTAACAACGTGTCCAACATTCTAACCTAATGATTACTTTTATCAGTATGGTGAACACAAAAAACCAAAAAAAAAAAAAAAAAACCATGAACCCTTCCTTTTCCACCCTATTTTAAGAATAATAATTTGTCCCAAAGTGTAACTAAATTAGGTTCATACCTTACGCTTTGTCTCACCTGTTCTCACCTGTAATCTATCTTCATTTCCAGAAATAAATTCATTGAGAAATATTCATGTCTGATTAACATAGTGAAGATGAATTGTTCCAATGACCAATCTTTTTCTACACACTTCCTGTCACACAATTAATAATGTTTTATAAAAAGGGTAAAACTACTCCAGGGTATTTGGTTATTATCAGATTAGCATATCCCTAAAGAATTTGAATGCCAGGATGTGCTGTTCTTTTGATACTCTAGTATCCATTTGCTAATAGGACAGAATATGGATTTAAAGGTCTTCATTAATTTTTGAAATATTAAACAATTTTTCGAAAAATGTACATAAAACTTGATTCAGAATAAAATATCAAATATATTTTTTGGTTAACACACTTCTGGTCTGTTAATATGACTTTGAACACACACACACCACACAAAATCTATAAGCATAAAATTGTAGATCTTTTCAATAATTCTGACATACATTTTAGCTGAGCATCTTGTTCTTGGATGTTCTGGTACCTTATCTGACAAATTAGTAGCTATCCTACTGCTAAATTACACAATGATTAGCACCGTTAAAAGAAATAGGCAACGAGGGCTACAATCCCCTTCCAATATGCTTCAATCCTGACCTGGAGAAGGTTGGGGAGATGGTAGTTTGTAATTTGTAGCCATATACCTACATACATTTTAATCACTAATTTAAAACTCACACAGACACACTGGTGTATAGAACCCTGAGCTTTAGCTCTAGAAACGCCAGCCTAAACTATTTGAAAGAGCTCTAATCTATCAGAGAAAGACATAACAAGAATGAATAGCTGGAAGCTGAAACCAGACAAATTCAAATGGGAAACAATTTTTTAACCATCTGAACAAGTTACCAAAGCAATGGCTTCTCTATCTACTGAGGTCTTCAAATCAAGATGGCATTCTGAAAGATATGCTTTAGTCAAACACAAGTTATTGGGCTCAATATAGAGGTAACTGGGTGAAAGTTAAGAGCCTGTGATGTACTAGTGGTCAGACTAGGTAATCCAATGATCTATTCTGGCCTTAAACTCTATGCATCAGTGAAATACAGGAGAACCCATCATTAGCTGTTTGTAATATGAGATGTACATCCTCTAGAGCAGGGGTGGCCACCAGTAAGAGACGAAGAGCCAAAAAATAGCTATTGATAATGCTAAGAGCCACATTTTCCTTACCCTCCACCAACAATTTGCACCGATCCCTCATTTCCGGAGGCAGTTTGTCATTTTCACTTCTCACGAGCCGCATTCAGAGGAGCAAAGATCCGCATGTGGCTCGTGAGCCAGGGGTTGGCCACCCCGGCTCTAGAGGATAATCATGAATAAACTTGACCAGATCTGAGTCCATCCAAGTACAGGGAAGTGGTATGCAGTCAATATGTACATTGTCTATTGAAAAAGTAAATTAATGATCCAACCATATTTAAAATATTTAAATGTATTCATCATCACAGGTCAACTCCTGCTTGTCTCATGCATGTAAATAGACTTGTTGACTTTAGTGAGCCTTGCCATGTGAGTTGAGTGGGATTTTTATATCAAGCCTCACCTTGCTTGAATTTAAGTCAATGACAAAATACCTATTGGCTTCACTGCAGACAGGTCTGGGCCCTTCTTGAAAAGTCATGTTGCATTACCAGTTTGGATTTACTACAGAAGTCATCTTTACTATTTGAAATTAAATTAGCCACAAGCAATTGTTGACTATTTTGTCTTTTGATTATTTTGTCTGAGCGCTAGAAGAAAATGCTGCTCACTTTACTCACCCAAGTAACCAATGGGACTACTCATTTGAGTAAACTGAGCAGATTTGCTTAAAATATTTTATTGCACATTAAGAAGAATTTTGACAGTACAGTTTAGGATATGTAGGTCTAATTATCCATTTAGACCATCTTAAGTACAAACATTGCATTAGTTGAAAACAAAGTTTCCCTGGAAGTTTAAAGAGTGAAGCCTCCACCACATATTTTCAATTTGTACCCCTATGCATCCCCAACTCTGAAAGTCTCCCCCTCACATTTTACTTAGCCAAAAGTAATATCTAATAACAAATTCAGGGCTCATCTTCACTGCAGTTTTAGCTCAAGTTATATACAACTCAAGTTAACATCTCCCAAGTTAGCCTAGCTCCCCCAAGAGCGGCCACAGCACAAAACAACACTGGAACTACACAAAGTGATTGGATTAGCAACACAGAATGATTCTATCAGCAGCACAGAGTAGCTGTGTCCCCACTGCATTACTAGCTGGAGTGTGAATAGCATTCTAGCTTCAACCCATATCCCCTGGCAGGCCAGGCAGAACAAGTTTAAAGCACCACTTTAAGTTGAGTTATAAATTTTCATGTGTTAAAGGAAGTTTGGTAATAGGCCAAGTTATACCTCAAGTTAACACAAGTTATACCTCAAGTTAACACTGCATTAAAGACAAACCCTTAAACGCTAACTTCCCACATTTCTCTCAGTTTGGGACCAAACACTGGTATTGCTAGCTGACATCTCTTTCTCTTGCTCTCTCTCACACTCACACACACTCACATCCTTAACATTTGGAGGAGAACCCTTGATAAGAAACATTTTTAAGGTCATTTATATAGGTAGAATGAAAAATTACAAACAATCCTTGTTTCTTCAATGTCATCTAGAGTTCAAGGAAATGGACATTGCTGTTGGCAGCCCTATGCAATACTACAGTAGATCACTTAAAGTGCAAGTACAATTTCTTCACAAAAGCAGGAAGTTTGAAGAATATATTCAGAAAGAAACATTTTAGGAAAGTCATTTTCAGAAAAAAAGGCAGCTTCAGTAACTCTACAAAGATATAATCATGTCGCAAATAGGGAATTATAGAGCCTTCAGAAAAGGCTAGAGCAAGATCATCATCTTCAAACATACAGTCATAGTGCACGAGGGTCCAAGCAAGACCCATGACTATATCATATTCTGGCATACTTTCTAACTTGCTAACATGATTTATCTCTGATGCAACAGCAAGTTATCCTACATAACTTCTCTACAGAATAACAAGTAACAATTGCTTGTAGCTCTTTTCAGATTAAAAAACCTAACTTATAGGTATTAAGAGTTGAAAGAAAAGGAAATACATAAATTTTATGTCCAACATCTAGTTGAAGAGCCAGTACTTCACATGTAGTTACAGATCCCACTGACACCACAACAAGACATGGTGGCATGAATGTTTTGGAACCCAAAGTACTAGCGATGGATGTCATAGTTTGAGATGAAGCTGAATGTTTGACTCCATGGCATGGCTTTTGTGCAAGCAACACTAGGAATGTTGATCTTAAAACATGGATTTCTCTCTGTTGGTTTGAATAATTATTATACAAAGAAATCAAAGCTAACATTTCTGAGTGTTTTTTTCCTCAACCATTAGCAGCAGAACATAGTATGAAATGGATTAGAAGCAACATAAAACAGGGATGGCAGGAATACAGACACTGGGAGTTCATGAATAAAGATGAAAGGGTTTGGCCAATATTTACCAGTAAGTCTGCTTTATTTTTTGGTCAGGCATTTAACAGTAAATATTAGACTGAGAAGCTACACCTCTAATGCAGTACAGCATATCTTACAGTGTTTGTCACTTTAATAAGTATTTTGTGATGGAACTTACGGTATGTGCTTTGGAGTGCTAATGCAGTTTCAATTGTTTTTCCTGCTATCAGCTCTATTGACAGGAAGATTTGTGTAGTGATGTTGTCCCCCGTGGGTCATCATTCAAAGCATTTTTACATAGCCCATACCTTCAAAAATTGAAAGCTATCTCAAATAACGTATGCTGGTGCAGGTTTCCTTGCTAACAATCACTGCGATATAAGACCATTTAAAAGTTAAGCACAAATAAATATTTGTTAGAGACTTTAGCTGCAATTATTCTTTCTACATGTACATAGCAACATTGGTAGTAATGCAGAATCAAAATGAGGTCAAGCAAACCAGCAGCATTTCTCACACTGCCTCCCCCCCTTGGTTTCCTGGGGGATCAATTCCCAGAAATAATGCAGACATGAGCGTGCACTCATTAGTTCAACACTTACACAATGAAAATTAAATATTTTAATCTGAATTATACTGGACCCCAGTGAAGGATACAATCCTGCATTCCCCAGGAGTTTTGGGTGTGCAAGAATTAGATAAGGCCCACAATTATGGAGAAGTAGTAGTCTCTTAATAGTTAAGAGACAGTCTTATCACTCCATAATAATGTATTATCCTTTCAGTGACCACAATAATTAGATTGCATTACTCTAAATCATAATGGAGCTGTGCAAATTCCTGCCCTCTTTTAAGTCCATACAAAGTCCACAGAAAAAAATACACTTCACAAACTCTGATTAAACAAATGGCATAGTGAGGGCAATTATTCCTCACTGTTCATAAAGAGGCTAATCCAGCTCCCACCTCTGTAGCCATGAAGGTACCCTTAGCGGTGCAACCAGTGTGAATCTACACTGTCTAAGAGGAGCCTAGAACTGGGGAGAGCCAATAGGGATTGCACATTCCCTGTGAAGCCGAAAGTGCAAATCTGTGAACATGTCCTTCGTGGTAGGGCAAAGGTGGGTAGGGGAAGGCATGGCAGATGCACAGAAGGGATGGGATCAGGAAATGGATTGCTGTATACCTTCAAAAATAGGGATAAATGGAACAAAGAGGGGAAGATAGGAGCTCTGAGGGGAGTTACACTGTTTGGGAATAAACTGTGGAGAATGATGAATGAACAGTTTCTTTCCTTAAATCAGGGTGTGGAGCACCATTTAAAGTGGAGGGACCACGAGTGGGGGTGGGAGGATGCATCCTGCTTCCAGCTATTGTAAAGCCGTGTGGGATGCTGAAAAGGGTAGCCATTCTGTGCTAACCCCACAGTGACTCCTGTGCTGTGGGGCTGGCCTGGCTCCCTGCTTCAACCTGTTGGCTCTCACCATAGCGTGCAGACAGGGGCCTCCCCTTGAAAAGCAACACACTGCCCCTCTCCTGCCCCAAACTGGTCTGTGGTAGGCCAAAAAATGGTTGGGCTATGGCCCCAGTGGCCCCTCCCCCAGCTCTCCAGCCTATGCCTTAAATTCAGTGTTCTTAACATAAAGGTGTACAATAGTCATTTGAACTCTTCCTGCAGGGTTTGATACCTTGGGGTTCACTAACATACAGCCTAAGTCCTAGCAGTAAGTTCAGAGCCCACGCTACATTATCTGGACCTGACAATATGGCGCTAGTGCATGTACATAAATATTTATCCCCATTTTATATTTTTGTTCCCTTTTTAGTTTTGTGACAGTTATTAAATTTGGGATGTTCACTTTCTAAGACTGGGCAGACAATGATTATGAAACTTTGCAAAATCCGCCACAGTAAGAACCGAAAAAAGAAAAAGGAAACAATTGTATTTAGACAAACACCACAGTTTGCTGCCAGATTTGTGGGGACAGGACAGCAAGTCTGGTGCTGTAAAGAACAGTTCAGAAAGCGGGGTGGGGGGGCGGTGGAGGAGGGGGGCAGAGGCTCACCTATCTATAGTTGTATACAGAACAGGGTTTCCCAGGATAACTAGCATCAGCTTTGGGCATCCTGAGAAGCCCTGAGTTTGATGTACTCCCTGAAGCTTTAGAAATACTATCCCCTCCTCCTTCAACTCAAGATTGCATATGGCTGCAGACAGAACTGCCTGTCCCAACCCCCATGAGGGGCTGTACAAGTGTGACTTACCAGCCCAGGTGCACCCTTCCGGCTGGGAGCGACATAGCAGGCTTGCCTCCATTTGCGTTCCCGGCTGACAGCTGCTTTGGCGCAGCTGTGGTCTGCTTCCGCCTGTGACTCAGCCTTCCAGCCGGGCCACATACAGTCCAACCCCTTCTGAGGCAAACCAGTATTCCAACAGCTAATAGCCCTTCAACTTCACGCTGGGCCTTCGATCCGACCCCAGACTCCCTAAGCCTTCCCAGTAGTTTTAGGCTTATCCCTCTTCAGGGGTTTCCATTACTCCATCTTCCTCAAGGGGCTGGCAAAGGAACCCAGGCCCTCCAGCTCCACTGGCTTCTGGTCCAGTAACCCTTTAATAAACAGAGCCCTTGCCATCTCCCTAGATCACTTCCTATCTTGGGCTCTTGCCACAGCCTCCACCCTGGCTCACTGTGTATCAGCGCCTCTCTGTCTCGTTCTCTCTCTAGCTCTGTCTCTTCCTCAGGCTCACTTCAGAGCTTCTTTCTGCCACCCAGCTGGTTTTGCTGAAGGAGAAATTTCTCTACACCCGTGGAAGGGCAGTCCCAGACCCTGCAGGAATCTTCCCTCATCAGCACTGCAGGCCTCCCTCCCTTCAGGAAGGCTCTGTCTGCCAGCAATTCAACTCAGCTATCTGACTCCAGCCAGGCTTCCCTCACTGAGTGAGGGCCGGCCACCCAGCAATCTGCTTGTCCTCTCTCTTTCCTGATAAGCCCCCACCTGAGCCAGGGTCAGACCTTTAAGCTCCTCCCTCCAAACTTGATACCTGCTGCAGGTGTAGCAGGTGGGGCTGACTGGCCTCCCAGGCTCTCATTAACTCCTTCTGACCCAGTGTGAGGTGAGTACACCACAACACAAGGCTTCAAGCTAATAAATTTACAGACAATATGGAAACATCTCGCACCTACAGTATCGACACACACATACTCACAGCGTGATTGTCTACATGAGACATTATCACGGACATCAGCCCTCCTCAGCAGAAGACAAAATCAATTCTGAGAGATCAAAGAGGATTCTCACCAGCTATATCCCCACTTGTGCCAGTAGAAGAAAAGAGCCAGCACCAGCACCAACCCAGCACAGAACTGCTTCTAGGGAAGAAGAGAAGAGAACAATGCATATAGGACAGGGTTGGAGAAGAGGCAGAGAAGAGACAGAGAAAAACAAACCAATCTCCCCAGCTTGTTAACTAACAAACAATGCTTGGCCAAAAGCATTTCTGGGAGCCAAAGATCAAATGATGCCACTTAGCAACTGAAAACTGAATACTTACAACCCCCTTGATTTTCACAGGACTAAATCTTGAGGTCCTTACTTGGTTTTTACTCAGTCCTAATTCAGACAAATTCCCACTAGCTTCCCTAGAATTTTATCGGACTTAAGAGCCTCAGGATTTGGTGCGTTGACTTAAATGGGAATTGAAGGTGCTCAGCACTGGGCAAGACTGGGCCTTTCTGTAAGTGAAGAAACATGCACACTATGAGCCTGATCCTGTCAGACGCTGAGCATCCTATACTGTCATTCACCATGCGCCTGATGCTGCTTCCATTTAAATCAATGTCAAAACTGCTACTTATGTCTAAGCTGCAAGTTCAGGTCCAGAGTGAATAGGAATGAAGAGTGCTCAGCATGTCACAAGTTTGGGCTCTATGGGCTAAAATTCTACAGTCCTTAGTCAGGGCCCAAGAGCTCCAGGAGTACATTTTCTGTGTGGAGTCCATTTTAGAATCTTACCCGCAGGGAATCTTCACTGGAACCTGACGTGTACTCTTTCCACTTCTAATCTATCCTCTATTCTAGCTCTGCAAACAGGGGGCAAATAAAGGTTTGGAAAGTGCTTGCAAAACACAATGCTTGCTAGGGAGTAGCCAGTACAGTGTATAGAGAGAGGGCCTATGCATCAAAAATGGTGCTTGAATAAATGTTTTGAATGGATACATCAGGAATAGCTATACATGTCTGCAAACAAGATCAGGCCCTCTGAAGGCTTTAATTTTATCCCATGTAGGAGCTTTGCATAATTAGCTAATAAATTGGTTTTTATAATAAATCTTAAATGCCCGTGTCATAACAAAGCATGTAAGTGACTGTCAAAGTATCCTAGCACACAGCAATTAGCAACTCTGGATTACCAAAATCACTGTATCTTGCTAAAAGTTGTATACTTGTTTAATATGTTTGGATTTTTTAAGAACATTACTTAGCAAAAATGTTGTCAGCTTTTAGTTTACTAACAAAACCAATGAAGAACAAAATCAATATTTATCCATGGAGTTGTTTCCAGCATGCTAAATAGCAGAATATAGGTCTCTTTTACAAACAGTCCCTACCAAAAAAGTCTCAGTGTGGACAGAATTCATAGTGGGAAGGAGTAAAGCTAAGTTTTTCTTTTTTATGATGATGATACAGAGATGTAGTTCTGCTTTGAAGAATGCATTTTAGAAAGACACTCTTTTGAAGGCTCTGCAACTGAGCCATTTTAAATATCTCTAAGTGGCAAACAACTCTACCACTGGCATCTGTTACAGTGTTGAACTGAGTGGCGGCAAACACCTGTATGTGACTATGGTCGCAAGTCACAAACGATGGAGCACATGATATCTGAGTGTCCCCTTCATTCTTTCGCCAGGAGCCTGACGGACATTCACCAGCTCACTGCTGTGGCAATATGCTGGCTATCAAACCTAGATATAAATTTGTAATTGCTGCTACCTCCCAAGCCATACAAAAGAAGACGACGACGACGACAGGGTGGAGGAAATGAGAGGAATTTCAACACTGGAATTACCCAGACAATCAAAGACCTCAAAGAGTATGCATATTAGCTACTGGGGTTTGATTTAAAAGGAATGTGGCACAGCAACTAAACAAAATTAATTCACTTGAATATATCTAAATAGGGCTACATATTTTATCCTACTGATTTACATTTTCGGTAAAAAAATAAAAGACACTCAATATCACTTTAAAGTTTTCAGAGAAGATCAGTAGGAGACAGATGAGACTAATACACTGCCATGCCTAATACTAAAACTGTAGAGCTGTCTGGAAGCATGGGTCCAGTATTCCCTGCTGAGGCTTGCATGAGTAGTTGGTGCTGGAAGAAGGTAGAGTAGAGGTTGCCTGCATGTTTCGACTTTTGCTCCAGCCAACCTTGTAGGACAAGCCATAATGTAACTCTAAAGTATAACAAATATGTGAGGAAAGGATGTTTGCTGAAGCTGGAATATTATTATATCATAATTAAACAACTTCTCTTTTGTATCAAGATTCATTTAGAAAAAATGCAAAAAATCTTGCAAGTGTATGTCCAATAGTAAACTTCCAAGAAGTCATTACACAAGTACATTCTAGATGAGCTGCCTTCTTCATTCTTTTTAATGTTCTTTAAGATGGGGAAAACCTTACTGAAACTAACACCATTAACAAAGTGAGTAACATACATCAAAACTTAGTCCACAACTGAACACACCATACAACATAAAAACTAATGACCCATAGAAATTTCTGAGAAGCAAAATCATTTAGAAAGATAAAAAGAAAATTATATATAGTATTCCCTTATGAGATCTTCATTGGAACCATAAATTTCAGTTTAGTGGAAATTAAACATTAAAAATTCTTAATACCCATAATTAGAACACTTTAACCTTGCCTTAAAGGGAGATTAGATTTAATATCAACACTGGGTGATGCTAAATCACTGATCATTTTAATCAGATCTGTTTGATTTTTAAGTATTTGTTGCTGATGAAAGGAATAATGACACCAATTTGATGGGGGTTTTTCTGAATACTTCCTGATACAAAAGTACTAACCTGTCTGTAGTTGCAATAATTCTGAATCTTCATGCAAATAGGAGGAAGACTATTATTTATCAGTGAACCTGTGCACTTATATACATACACACACACACTATACCCACACCAGCATGTCTAGCAGTCATTCCTACACCTTCACATTAATTTGCTTATTTATATTTCTCCGCACTCTCCATTTCTGTTTTTGTTCTTCTAAAAGTTTTACTCGCCTATATAAAACCTACTTTGCCCCTTTATTTGAATTGCAATAAATAATTAAAAACAGATCTTTGGTCATCTAATATAAAGTTGCATCTCTCACAGTACTTTGTATGTTTTATGACATGATCAACTCCTTATGGAGGCATAAACGGTTTAGAAAGATTGCCAGTTTACATTTCCTTTCTCTTTTCTTTACATCAAATATCTCCTTACTCTACTTTCAAGGTTTTCACTGTGGTCTGGATGGTCTTGATCAGAGGCAAGGCTACCCTTGAAGGGCCCTCAGGTGTCAGAATATCCACCACTGGATCCACTGACTCTCAGACCTCCTCTGCTTACAGCCCCAAGTTCTGGGCCATTCACCTCAGGAGATCTTGGTGAGCTCTACTGTCCATAGAGATGTGGGTAGCTGACATTCCTGCCACTGCTTCACTCGGGGAGGAAGAAGACAAGGCCCTGGGTACAATATCTGTTTCCTGGATGTCCTGACCTGCAGGGTCCTCCCTGTCTGGAACTCCCTTGACTACTTCGGGACACTACTTGGTGCTGGGATCTTCCTCGGTACTGTGCGCCACACTGGCTGCTGCCAACAGCTCTGTCTCCCTGTGGCCACTGACATTAGTGCTGCGTGGTGGGATTCTTTGCTCCGGGGTGTAGGCTGCTTGGGTCTCTGAAGCGACCGAGTAGGAGCCTCTAGGATGCGACCCTTGGACTTGATGGTATGCCCATGGGGTCCAGAAGGGCCACTGCTGGGGCATCTGCCACTGCATAGACCATGGCCCCATAGGGGGAGCCTGTCCCTTCTCCTCTGCGGGGTGACACCTTCCTGACCTGTGCCTACTCTGCTTGGAGGGATGGGACTCTGCCTCCGAGTCCGATGATCAGTATTCCAACTATGGGGACCACAGGGGAGCTGTAGAGCGGTGCCAAGGCGCAGGTGATCGGTGCCAGGGTGAAGGTGTTCAGTGCCGAGGCCCAGGCAACTGGTGTCAGGGGGAGGGTGACTGCCGACAATGCTCAGGAGACAGGTGCCATGACAAGGGCAACTGGTGCCGATCATTGCCAGCTTGCCTCTAGATGGTCTTAGGTCTGGCGCCCTCTCTACTGACGCGGGGGACTGTTGAGCCATCATGGCAATCAGGTCCCATCTGCCTCAAATGTATCCAGCATGGAGGGGAGATCCAGTTCTTCCACCTCACTTTTTCTTCCTGGAGAGTCCATGTGCGCCGGACTCGCAGGTGCCCCCTGCAGAGCTGAAGTAGACAGCCCTGGAGATTCCTGCGCTGGGTGCATCTGGGGGCACAACATGGTAGCGTCCTCTCCCATAGCTCATACCATGGGCAAGTGTCCTCTATCGATCCTCTGCTTCTTGCGGGGCACCAACGAATGGGAACGGTGCCGCGCTGGTCTTGGGACTGGTGAGTGACAGAGTCGGGATTCCCTCGGCACCGAGCTCTTCTTCAGTGCCGCCGGATCTCTAACGGATGCCAGAGCACTGCACACCGACGCGTTAGGTGCCAGGTCTGGAGGTTATGGCCGAAGAGCTGCCTCCATAAGGATCTGCTTGAGGTGAGCACTCCTCTCTTTCCTGCTCCTAGACTGAAACTCTTGCAGATCCTGCAGTGATTTGTCTGGTGCGACTCCCCTAACCACTTTAAGCAGGAATTGTGTGGATCGCCTTTGGGCATAGGCTTGTTGCAGAATTCGCAGAGCTTGAAGCCTTGGTCCCAGGCATGCCTCAGTACCCCAGGAAAGGGAGTACAGCTAAGGGGGAGAACCCCTCTAACAAACACTTATAGTGGTTCTTAACCTTTCCAAACTACTGTACCCCTGAAGCCTGAGTCCCACCCCCACGGGGCTGAGGCATGTAACTTAGTTTCATGGTGCCCCTGTGGCTCCAGGCAATTGCCTTTCTTGCCACCCCCAATACCAGCTCTGCACTTGCGACCCCTCTAAACCCCCAGGTTAAGAAACACTGAACACTTAACTATAAAACTGTTTTAACAGAAAACACTTATTAATTCTAACTATTTTTAACTATTTTACAGGAATCGCAGCAACATGGGGAGAATGCTTGCAGATGCAAGACAATTAAAGCTCCAACAACCGTCACAGGCGGAAAGAAAGAACTGAGGAGGTAGCGGGTCGGCAGGGCCCTATATACAATGCCATGAGGGTGCCACTCTAGGGGGCGCCTGCACCAAACCAATGGATACCGCTGGGGGAAAAACCTTCTAACAACTGTGCATGTGGTGTGCACACACTTACTTGAAATTGACATGAGCAAGCATGAAGTACACATGAAAATTCCAGAAGAAGTGAAGGGGTTAAAAGAAGAAATCGTGTATAAATCACATGTTTTGCAGGAATTACTCTGTTATGACAAGTTGTGACAGCACTATGTTTCCCCGCTCTTTCTGATATAAGCACCCTAGGCAAATCTTTATCATTAGAGCAGCAGAGGTATGCAGTGCCATGTCTCTGTGAAATTATTATACCAAAACCAAATTTTGTCATTGGCAGCCAATAATCTGTTTCTCTACGAAGGCCTTGAAGTGGCCATATCAATTATTTAAAGACATAGCAAGAACAGGAATCCATTTAAAATCTTCTGGGAAACTCATATAAAACAGTGCACCTTCACATTTCCTTCACAACATTGTCCTTTTAAAAATACAATATTACTAATTAAAGCTTAGTGCATTAGGCCATTAGGACTGGAGTGATTCAGGGAAGCATAATGATCTTGCTTATCATTTGTGCTTTAATTTATGGAGCACTAAAAAAACAAGCAATTTGCAAAACTGAATCCAATCCAAAAAATACTTGAAATAATTTCTCCTGAAAAGTGATTTCACTATGCATTAGTGCTACGCTGGTAAGAAAATGCTTCCTATGAATAATTAAAGTACAATAAAAGTTTGATGCGTCAGAAGACACACTCAAAAGGCACTGGGAAGCAGAACATGGAAACACCATTCTCCTTCCTTCAGACCTTCCCATTTCAAATTTATCTTTATCTCACAATAAAAACCTTTACTCTGCAGAGAAAACATGTTTTAAATAAGCTATTTAGACAGGCACCTGACTATCCAAAATGTGGCAAAAGCTGTAATAACATGTCAAATTAGTATAGCATTATCAAAAAGTGACAGAAAGCAAGTACCCCAGATCTGTAACTTGCTGAATATCCTTAATTTCCTATTGAAAGCAATGGGAGTTACGGACAGCCAGCAGCTTGCAGGATGATGCTGAGGAGTACTAAAATAATAGTAAGTCTGAATGAAAGTTTAAAACACTCACATTTAAAAACCTAGAGGGACAGAAGATGAACCTGAGCTTTTCTTAGGGGGTCTGAGAGAGTTAGATCCAGGCCCAGATCCTCCAGATTTTAATGGGAGTTAGATGCCTTTAAGAATCTGGGCCTCAACTCCTATTTAAAGTCAATGGGAGTTGAGCACCCAAATATCTTAGGCCTCTTTGAAAATCCCATCCTAAGTGTTTAACTCATTGGTCTCTTTGCTGGCCATCAGGAAGAAAGCAGCCAGCAGGGCAGATTCCACTGTCTTCAGACCATTTGAAGGAATTTGTGCTAGGTTGTCTGACTACCAAATGCCTGATTTCCAGAAGCCCAGTTGTCAAGGGAGTGGGATTCATCAACTACCATCACAAGGCATACACTGTACCTCCACTATCAATCAGGAACAGGCTTTGTGGCTGTGCTACTCAAGAAGCTTCAAAATTGGTTTATAAATTGTTTTTAGTATACTAGACCAAAACATTAAACAAGTTAAATACCAGCAAGTTACAATTCAAAATGTGTTTGGTGCATTGAACAATAATAATAATGTGAGCTAAAGTCAGAAAATTAAAAGATAAGTCTATCACACTGTTAAATCACTCATTATCAACACCATCATTGTGTGAATGAAACATGACTCGGCATATATATTAGGCTCAATATGTGTCTTTAGATTACACAATTGAGGTAATTTTCATTGTTTTAAAAATAAGTTTAGTCATTATGGTTTAAATCCCCATGAAAGAACGGAAATCTAAATAATTTCCTTAACTAAGTATTTTCTATGCCATGTATGCAAACTGTTTTGATGTCATAGTTACATCCTTCTTCTGGACTGCTTGCATTTAGTTGATTTTTTTTAAAGAAACACTTCTTTTGAGAGGGATGTACATATGAAAACTATAGAACATGTGTAGAAGTATAAAAATGCAGTACAAAATTTGGGCCTACCAGTCTCATTAAATCTTCCCAGCTTTTGGTTGGATAATCAGGACAGGCCAGAGATTGTAAATGCTATGTACAGGAAAGGGCTAATGGAGAAGAAACTTTCCATGAGGATCACCTCATAGAATTTCTCCCTAATTATTCCATCATGGGAGCAGAATGTAGCCGTCACTTTCTTCTAACACTGAATGAGGAACTTTGCTAGAAAAAGAAAAACAATGTTATCCCTAAATTTACTATGTCTGTCTATCTCGCTGTCTGACTACAATCTCCTACAGCTTTTTCCTGCTACAGATTTAAAGAAAAAAATACACATATCCTCACAGCTTTGCCCCTTTTTTCTTTATATGAACGATCTATAACAAGAATGACTATTTAGCAATACATTATAGATCCAGATGAGTCACTGATTCAGATCTGGTCATATTCTGGCCATGAGGTGGGTTCTTTATCACATTCAACAGTGTAGGCGACTGCTGTGCAATAACTTTAGGACTCTTCCCAAAAGGATCAACTCTATTCAGTAGGCTGTGGTGTTTGCATTCTTGCTAATAGTGTTACAACAGCTAGGTATGGAACCATCTGAAGATGTCACCTGTTTTTCAATACTTGAGTACTTTGATCCATCTCAACCATGTAGGAACTTCAAATACAGATATATCTAGTGTCAACAGTTGGTATTTGCCAGTATTTGTACTCACCCGATTTTATCATGACTAGGTTTCTTGGTTTAGGATTGGGTAAGCTTTGGGTTATGTTTCAAAAGTTAAAAAGGAATCCTGGAAATCTCTTAGATTTTGCTTTTCTCAGCTTCACAACTGTTTCACCAAATACAATCCCAGCTTCCCCTGTTCATACGATGGTTGCGTTTTGGTCTAAATGGCTATGCTTTTGTTCAGGAGTTACTTGAAGTGGCCCCAGTAATACACATAGTCTGCTTGTGTACTGAATATAGGCTTTGAACTCACCCATAGAACTTACCTATCTCCTTGGACAATTAAGGAGCAGCAGCACGCATGGCTCCAATTTAGGGCTAAAGCTCATCTCCTGAAAAATCTCTTTCCAAATCAGTCACTCCTGCCCCTCGATCAATTGTAAATTTAATAACATTGGAAAGCTTGAGATTAATCGTTCAAGATTGGTGGTGAATATTGTGTTTGGACGCTCACTTTTGCCCGAATTGTATCCCTCATTCCCTTGCTTCAGTGGAAACCTGCCGCCATCCCTTGTGTCTTTTTTTAATATTTCCTGTACATGCCTACAGTAGCTGAGCAATCCTCACTTGTCCTGTGCCCTCCCAGGGAACTCAATGTTCTGGGTGCTTCCTTTTCCCCAGGGGCATTCTTTTGCTAGCACTGATTGTCGTCCCAGCTAGAGCTTTTTGACAGAATTTCAATTTCAAATTTTTTCAACAAACAATAGGGTACATTTTTCACAAAAATGCATTGTATTTTTTGACAGCTCTACAACTAGTCAAAACATTTCCAAATTCAAAAATTTTCAACAAAAAGAAAGGGACCAATTTTTGGCCAGCCTTTCTCTGACCAGCTCTAGTCCCAGTTGCGGTATCTGTCCCAAAGTTAGCTCAGACATTAACTGTCCATTTTCTGTACATTTAAAATTCCAGCTACCAGATGATCTCTTAGCTGTACTTATTTTCAGTTGTATCAAATGCTTGTTCAAATAGGGCTGCAATAAGGATCCCATGTTTGCTCTGTGTCCTTCAACTCCAGGTTGTATTAGCTTTTCTGTTGAATCTTAGCAGTGCTGAATGGAGGACAAGGAGTATCTTCCCGGACCCCAATCCTACCCAGCATGGGATGCACGCTCCCTGCCTGCGGCCTGCCCAGATCACATTGTTCCTCCCACACTGACCTTGAATCCATGGAGTTCTAGGAAAAGGGTGCCAAGAATGTGGCTGACTTGTCCTTCATGGATGGGGTAGAATCTATAAACGGAAGGTCCCCTCCATGCCCAAGTCTACAGGATGAGATTGGGTCCCATAATCTTAGAGCTTAATCCTGCAAATGTGCACATGAGTAACTGTACTTTTGTGAGTACTCCCATTAAACTCAATGGGACAATTCAAGTGAGTAAATTTATTTATTTACGTAATCTTGAACTGAGTCCTTAATGTTGTACACTGTTTCTCTCATACAAAGGCTGCATCCACACTAGGAAAAAAGGTGTTTTTTTACCATGTTAGGTAACATGTGGCAACTAAGACAAGGTAAAAATCTTACTGTGGCCAAAGCAGCTGTAGTTTTAACATGTGTTAGCAGGTCAAGGTAAACACTAGACTCTCCTCAAGCCTGTACCTTGACCTACTAATGTATTAAAACTACAACTGCTTTGTCTACAGTAGGATTTTACTCCATTTCAGTTACCATATATTAATATCATGTTAATACCACATGATAAAAATATATCTTTTTTCCTTGTGATTACAAGGCCAAACAGGTTTCATGAAAAGTATTAGACTATGTATGATTTATTAATAGAATTTACATGCCTCTCATGTTAACATTTTTTAATACAACATGTAAAAGCCCACATTAGTTAAATATTAATTGACATGCATAGAGAAGTATTGTCTAACATATAATTCCTTTTTGGTTTATTGATTACTGAACCTGATCAAGACACCAAAAGTCACATCAATCTAACTGCAATGCACTTACCATCCTCATGAAATATTGGTTTAAATATTTCTTGTATAGGTGCAATCACTTTAAAGTTTCAATTAATTTAAAAGCCTCAATATCATGACTTGACTGTTTGCTTCTTTTTTTTAAAACACAAAAGCAGCCTGAGAATATTATGTACTAATTACCGTCATTTTTCAAAATAATGCAATTTTAGTTAAATTGCTTCAACATAAAAAGGGTTTTTTTGGGTTTTTTTTTTTTACTTATACTGATGATACTTTAAAAAAAATCCAACAGCTTTTAAGTTAGTAAATAACTCCAAAACTGAAACCTTAATGTAGTAAATTCAAAGGTCAATTTAAAGGCTTCCAAACTTGATTACAGTTGTATGGAAAATTATTTTGCTCAGGATTTGATAGTTAACTGGCCATTGTTATACTTATTAAAATTTAAATCCAGTGCAGAAGCAAAGTTGGTTCAAACTATAAACAAAGATTGCATCCGTTTTGCTAAGAATATCAGAATTATATAGTATTATTTTATATCAGCAACTAGAGGTAATCTGAGCAAAAATTAGTCTACACAAACACTAGAGAACTTTAACATTTTTTTTCTGTAGAATGCTGTTATGCACCTGAGTGCAAATCCTGTCACCAAAGTCAGACCTGAGTAAAGGGCCATGCACAGATGAACTCCATGGGAGTCAGAATTGGGGTATGGAATATCCTCCCATACTCCATGGATCAGGTGCAGGAACACAGCCCCTCAGCATCTGGTACTACCTCCCCCTAACGCTATACCACCCTTCACTGCAGCACAGGCATCCCCCACAGAGCAGTGCTTTATGTCATGCAAGGAAGATGCAACCCTCTGATTTTCTAAATCAAAGAAAAAGATGTATTTTTAAAAAGTGTTAGCTAAAAGCCCTTAAACCCCTAAAATGTGTTAACTGGCCAAGGTGAAAACTAGGTTTATCAGCTAATATGTTAACATAAAACTTGTCCTGTCTACACTGCAGTTTTAAAATATTTTATTTAATCACGTTAGTTTACATGTTTTAAAAATACACCTTTTATCTTAGTCTAGACCCTATGTGGTCTCCTAGCATCATATTCCTTCCTGTTCAGGGAAAATAAAGCTGTTCTGTTTCCACTTTTTTCATTTGTGGAGTGCATGTATGTGCGCAGCATGAATCTGCCCTGGCAAATATAAACAGCATAGAAGTCAAGACCACTTTGAAGATCTCTCTCTGGAACTTTTAAATCTTTGTCCCCCAAGACATTATACATTTTATTAATTTCCCCTTGAAACATACAATATCTTCATTATTCAAAGTTAATATATGGGAGCACATATAATAAACTGCAACTACAATTATAAGGCAACAAGTTCAAGTGAGAGATTTTTTATTTGGGGTCCTAAATGTTTGCTTTTAAAAACAGTACAAATCACTATGAAACACAGGAAGGCTCACTCCTGCAGAGGAGTGGATGAAGGTTGTGAGAGAGAACGCTGAGCCACTAGTAGGATTGCTGAGCACAGTGCTTTGTTATTCATGATCCAATAAGGCAAAGTAAGCTGAAAGTAGCAGGCACTGCCCTCCTCTTCAAATATCATGATGCATTGAGCATCTGGCTGTGAGAGAGATTGTTTTCCTAGAACCTTTAGAACCCTGTGTCTATGGCAAGGGTCCTGTAGAAAAAAATTATACATGATCTTGTAATTAAAGACTGTACCATAATACATATGCACAAGGGGTTTGAATTAAGGTTGCATGAGTAACCTAAATACTGATATTTCCTAATTTATGAATGCTTGCTTTGGCAGCCTAAATAATGTTCTTTTAAAATATTTTATGTGTATGTAATATTCTAAACATTGCTTGTTATAAAACCTGTATCATATGACTCTTCCTTAATTTCACTTTACTGCATTCACTTTCATCCCAATCTCACTCATTTGCTGTATGTTTCTTAACCAAAATCTTGCCAATATTTTAAGTAACAAAATTAACCCTAATCCAGCAGGAACCATCTTGCCTTGTTTTCCTCTCTCTTCTTCCTCCCAGTGGTTCCACTCTCTCCTTCTTCATGCCAGCCTCTAACTCTGAGGTTACCCTTGTATTTCTGCTTCTAACATTTCAACCAATTTTGGATTCCACTCCTCCCTCATTCTCCCTCTCTCATTCACTCCCTCTAACCTATCTTTAATCATTTCTCGTTGCTTCCTTCCCCGTGTTTGCAAACATGCTTTTTTCTGTTTTTGACAAATCCTTCCCTCAGTTCCATTTGATTTACTAATAACTAGTGTAATTATCCAACTTGCATATATAAGCGCTCATACAATAGAAAATAGGGGGAAGGGTTGCATATGCAAATAATTGTACACCCAAACTTCATGCACAAGTTTAGAAGTTCCTTGAAAAATTTGGTCTTGAAGATATAACCCCACTGTGCCTTGGCAATGTGCACTCAGGAGATGTCAGAGAAGTGGGTGGGTGATCTTATACATATGGCGCTGTGCACTTTACCTACGGTCATGGAATCACAAAATTGTTTTCTTTGTAGGCTCTCTCACACTGCCAGGCAGGGGAATCATGCCAATCACTCCTACACAAAGTGACAATCAAAACAGTGTTCCCCACACAGAAGGAGTAAGGAGTCTTAAGTAATTTAACCCGATGGTGTGGAAGCGTCTAAATCCACATGGAAATTCTCTACTCTCCACCCCTCATCATGCCTAAAAATCAGTATGGAGAGAAAATGGAGAGAAAATAAATAATTTATCCTAGTCTCTCACATTTTACTGTTGCTGTTGTTCAGTATTTTGTGTCTCTGTCACAAAACCCAAAGGGTTGTTGTGATAGCTAATTAGTTAATGCCTGTAACATCTCTGAAGGTGGAAAATGCTATATATTATAAGTAGTAAGTATCTGCTTCCGGATTTACACAGTGTTTTTATGGTTTCAGTAAAAATATGCATAAAAATATAAAAGAGAGAATAAATGGAAGATATACTTTCATGCACATAAATGGAAGTAAACACTCTGAAAATATAAACTAATTAAACCTCAAAATGCATGTTATAATTTACAAGTAATATATTTAAAATGTCATTAAAATTTCATACTGCTACAGAACTCAGCACTGGTGCAGTGCAGAAATCCAGAGATGTTGCCAAAGAAGTTAGGCGGAGCATACGGCAGAATGCCAGAGACACCATCATATGTCATGCAATATATGGTGCAATGGGATAATAATAACAATAATAGTGCTTTGCATTTTTCACACTGTAACTGCTTTACAAATCCAGGTGCTGATCGTGAATCCCTCACTCCGACAAGTAGTTCTATTGACATCAATGGGACTATTCATGTGAGTAAGAGTTGCAGAATTCAGTCCTAACCAATTACACTGTCCCATTTCCTACAGAAAGTACTGCACAAAAACCTTGCCCAACACCACAGTCCCCCGGTCTGTGATCAGGCCATATCTCTTTAATGGATGAGTTTGAAAATGGTGTATCAGTCTTAACTCGGAATATCCTAACTTTTGCGGTTTCCTTAAAATGTATTTGCATTTGCAAAAGGTAAACAAATGAAATGGACTAATACACTGTTATTATACCAGGATAGAGGACCATTCATATCCCATATACAGTAATCTAAATGTACCTTATACCGTTGTACAGTTCTCCTTTTCTTCTCACATCATAGCACCTATAAGATTATATAATTTTTTTACTAGGATTCTTTGTCACCACTAGGCAGCTGGGGTTTTATGTAACGTACAGTAATACTCATAAGGCCAAAATACATAGCGTCCATGGCCAGACACTGGCTTTTGCATTATGAAGTTAGACTTTTTTCCCCAGGAGATATTCAAAAGCCACTTCACACCCCATTAGTTTTCCTCTTTTCTCCCTCTCTTCAACCTCATGTGGCCATTGAGTGCTGGATGAAGCACTCTCTGGACTTCTGGAGCAGCCATTGAGAGCTGAGAGTATTGCAGCCAAGTTGCTAAGGCGGGTTGTAGATGTACTTTATGCTGATCTGAGCCCCTATGAAAAGACTTGCGGCAAATGGTATGAATGATAAGGGGAACCATGCATTAACAAGCTAGTTAATTTTATGGGAGTTGATATAATTCAACTTCTTATTTACTTAAAATGTTTATACATCAAATGCAAACAAAAAGCACAATTGCTGGAGCTCCAGGTAACTAATTATAACAGAATATACACCTGCATGTAAAGTCTCACTAAGGTGGAAAGGATGTTGAATATTATCTATATGAGACATGTGATTGATGCTGAAGAAAGCATTTACATAATGTAAAATTATACCATTTGGAATTTTAGAAACAAATAAAATTTGTGGCTGAGTTTTCATCATAAATCAATGGCCTATTAAAAAATTTAATTATAAAATAAACATTTTATTTTGAGGAACACAAAATAAAAAAGAACTAGCCCAAATTAACAAAATAAGACATGTACTTTTTATTCTTCTTCTTTAATGAAGGTAGAAAAATCAATTAAATATGGTTTGGTATTTAAAAACAAACAAACAAAAACAAAAAACAGAAAGCTTATCTTACACTTGCAACATGCAGTCAATACAATATTTACCAAGTATATGTTTTTATCTATTTAGCCACAGTATTTAAATAATTTTTAGTACTTACATGAAATGCTCATGAATGGTCAAAGATTAATATTGCCATATACCAAATCATGTGACTGAAACATCATATTAAAGAATTCTCCATTAATGTAAAACTTCTCAAACATATAAACTATATGAGTAACTCCAGGCATAATAGCAGTGTTAAATTTTAATATATTTAAAATATATTTATATATATATAATCTCCTATAAAAAGAAAGTGTATTCATTATGAATTCGGGTTTCTTCACTTTAAATGTTTGTCTACCATCAAAAAGGTTTAAAATGTTTGAAATCTCATACAGCTTTCCTCTCAGTTTACCACTGGCACTTTAGTTATTAATGTCTTTGGTTCTTTTTGCTTCATTCTCATATTTTGAAAATTTAATGCTAATGTTTCTTCCTGCTTCCCACCCTCTCTACACACACTCCCCCACAAAACTGTGCAGCAGCAAACCTACTTAAGTGAACAGGAGATGTAAATTGTCTATAAATGCACTGAATATGTAAGTAATTTAAAAAGTGTATGATAGGTATATAAAAATAATACAACCTAACTCCTCCCAATTATTTTTTCCACAGACCACTTATATATGCTTCTCAGTAGGGAAGCTCTTTGGTACTACTACGGACTCCTTTTTAAATTCTCCAGATATATTGTAATCCAAAGAAAACTAAACAGATTACTGTGAATGCTGTCTTTGAAACAGAGGACCCTCACTAATGTTGAATGTGAAGCAGTCACTTGGTGTTTTTAGCCATACAGCATAATGTTGCTCAAACACCCTTCTTCTGATATGTTGTTTTCCCCAAGAGGCAGTCAGTCCCTTTCACTGATGTCTAGCTATATAAACTTGTCACTACTGCCATTCACTCAAGCTCACCAACAGTACTGGGAATCTAACTGCATGTAGCCCTGTTCAGAGCTTGATATTTCAACAGGGCTACATAAAATTCCCTGGAGCTAAGAACTCATTATCCTCTATGTGTAAGTATATATGGCAGAAAAATGTAGTTTATTACTAAAATATTATTTATAACAGACAAAATTTTAAAAAGTAAATAGACAATTTTCCATAAAATAATCCGACGCATCATAACATTATTTTTTTTTAAATGACAAGTGTGCATTCCGAGTGAGAGATGCATACACAGTACTATCATTCTAAGCTATCAATCAAGAGTGATATTATAGGGGAAAATGTTTTAAGTTGTTTTCATATGTATCACACTACTGCTTTGAAACATTTATTCTAATTGTAAACTGCATGGCTGTACCACAAAACTTTGCTAATTTCCAATGCAAAAAAAAAAAAAAAAGTTAAATATTATGACAAATTTTCCACATAAGGAAGAACAGTCTTTTATTAAAGTCTACTGAAACTGACAAAAGTAGTTGTAGTTTAAGATACAAAGAGAACATTCATGTTCTTCAGTGATTCAAATATGTTAAAAAATAAAAGGTCTAAATACACTGTAAATTACTTCAGATAGAATCGGCAGAAGAACAATGATGCACAAGATTACAAGAAAATCATTTTAGTTAGATGACAACAGAGAACAACCCACCTTATTTTCAAAACAATAAGCTCTACAAAGTCAGCCAAACTTCTAAACTCCACAGCTATTCCCTTTAATGCATCTACAGTAGTTTAGGGTTTTAATGGACAAGTTTTATCAGTAACAAAATACTTGATAAGTAAATAAATCCATATTTTACCCAATCCTCAAACAATAAATTAAAAGAAAGCTTCATCATACAGTACCATGGCACTGAACAAATTTGTGAGAGCCTGAGCCTGCTACCATTGCAGTCAATGAGAAAAACTATTAACATCAATAGGAGCAGCACTGGGCCCTAAATTAACCCTACCTCTTAGGTTTTAAAAAATGGCATCAAATGTCTGGACACACCATCCAAATTGGGTTGGTAAAAAAATGGTTTTCATACACAAATGAAGACATCACTCTTTTTCAGCTCCGTTATGATAGAAACACAGATTAGCTCAATCCTTCCTCTGTCTTTTTCATGCTCTAAAGTGTATATATAGTTTTCTTAAAATGCCTTACCCATAGCAATAATGAACTAACTAAAGCAATTTGTAAAATAGATTTATTGGCTGGTGAACACTTTCTATTTTACAAACTGCTGTAGAATTACAAAAAAAGTGTCTGAGATTAACAATAATAAAATTTCATGTCCAATGGCACATGTTAGTTTTCTTGTGATAGAACAAAACATATTCAAATACACCTTGATTATGTTTGTCACCCTACATAAAATCTGAATGAAGTAACTCATTAAAGACCATGGCAATTTTTTCTTTTGGATAAACCCTACATCTTGACAGGATGAAATGCCTGATCCTGAAAGGTGCTGAACACTTGCAAATCCCAGTGATCTCAATGAAAGCTCTGGGTACTCAAGAATTCTCAGGATCAAGCCATTAGGCAGGGCTTTCATTAAGAAAGGAGTGAGTGTCATATGTGACATATGTCATATGTGGGCCATATGTGATTTTAACAACACAAAATGTATTAAATCAAAAATTGTGTGACGATGAAGAGATTCACCATAAATAAGGAGTTTAAACAATACTCAGAGTTTAGCATCACAGCTGTTTACAAGCTTACATGTATACTTCTAATATTGTGCTTTATTTTGAAACTTTATGCCCTTGTCTGGTTTCCTTCTCTTTCTCACGCTGTTGAACACCTCCTATGATCATGTACAAAGCACTTAAATGTTTTACTTTTCCCCACACTATAATCAACATTAAGAATGGCACAATTAAAGACATATTCATACATTCTCTTCACCATCACCTGACATTTGTGGCAGAAGAAACCCAAAGCAAACTTATGTAAAATAATGTAATTAGCCTAACAAGAAGAAATGATCAAAAATATATTTTTATTAGTATAACAAAAACACTTTCATGACTGTTCATTTTTGCTGAACATCATCCATATAGCATGTGAAAAGATATGTAATTTTAAAACTACATGTACTAGACAGGCAGCATAAATGTATTCTACTGCCATCAAAACAAGAAGTATTGCACACATTTTATAAATCCTTAGTATGAAGGCCTCTAACTACAGGTAGTAGCAACCTTTTTAGTTCATGTCTAAACTTTGAGATGCAAAAATGATTCAATATGTTTTTAAAATATCCAAACAAAACACACTTTAATGTAAGATAGATCTATTTGATCTTCTACACAAATTCATAGTTTTATAGGACAGACAAATTTAATAATACTATTTGAATTATGAATACTTGAAACTTTTTATTATGGTGTGCCCTGTTTTATTTTGTTTTTTTAAATGTTACCAGTTCTTTAAGGAAATTGCATGCTATTTTTGATGCAAACACCATTATGAAAAGTGTATGGAGAAGAGCTAGAGGGTTGTTATTTTGCTTTGTTTTGAAAGATGCTTTACAAATAGCATCGCTGCAAGTTATGATTTAAAGGTTTATCAAAATGTGGCTGAAGTCTACATTGCTGCAAGTCAAACACCTAGATAAAACATCTGAAAGCACACAAAAACTGTAAAAA